>NW_028186343.1:1041872-1098380 GCF_003343005.1 Rhea americana
GCGGGAAGGATGCCCCGCACGCCCCGCCGCTGAGCGAGACTCGGGGCCGCGACCGCCGCGCCGCGCCTGGCCGCTCCGCCCCGCCCCGGCCGCTGCTCGGGCTCCGCCGGCCCCGGGCTGCCCTCGGCCCCTCCCGCCGCCTCCCTGTCGCCGGTGGGCACCGGCCGCCGCCTCCTAGCCCGCCGCCCGCTCCGCCTCCCTGCCCAGGCCTCCCCTCGGCCGGCTCCCTTCCTGCGCCTGGGCCTCCGGGCTTCGCCCGCCTTGCCCCGCTCCCTTCCCCGCCCGGAGCCATGTCCTCCGCCGCTCGCTTCGATTCCTCGGACCGCTCCAGCTGGTACGTGGGCCCGGTGTCGCGGGCGGAGGCRCAGACGCGGCTGCAAGGGCAGCGGCACGGCATGTTCCTGGTGCGGGACTCGTCCACCTGCCCGGGGGACTACGTGCTCTCGGTGTCGGAGAACTCCCGCGTTTCCCACTACATCATTAACTCCCTGCCCAACCGCCGCTTCAAGATCGGCGACCAGGAGTTCGAGCACCTGCCCGCCCTGCTGGAGTTCTACAAGATCCACTACCTGGACACCACCACGCTCATCGAGCCGGCGCCCAGGTGAGTGGGGCCGCGCCGCGCCCGGGGAGCGGCCCTCGGCGCTGCTCCTCCAGGTGCCGCCTCCGCGGTAGTAGCGCGCGTCCTCACCGAGCCTGCGGGCAGCGGTACCGCGCACCGCTTCACCCCGCTGCAACTGCCTYGCGATGGGTGCGGCCTCGCTTTGTGTCAGCCTCGTGTCGTGGCGTCGCCCTCCCTTTCCCCGGGTGGCTGAGGACCTGGGTCGCAGCTCCGTGGTGGAGACACCACCTCCGAGCTGCRCGCCTCTGTCTGCAGAAGGGACCTTTTGGGGACAGAAAAAGGCCTTTACTCTACTAGACTGTGCCACCCGGTTAAGTTAGTTCTGATGCATTCTAGGATGGCGTTTCCTGAACTTCTGGAATTCACATCCCCCAAAGAATGGAAATCATTAATAATTCCATTTAGTATCGACACTGAATGTCTGTATCCGCATAGTGCATGCACTACACCAAGAAATGCTGTGCTAAGAGGATGGGAAAATATGACAYAGCTATGAGCTCATTCTTTGTCCCATTCCCAATATGGGACATACCTGCTGCTTGCATC
The DNA here is from genome assembly GCF_003343005.1 of Rhea americana. NCBI lineage: Eukaryota > Metazoa > Chordata > Aves > Rheiformes > Rheidae > Rhea > Rhea americana. Next base: position 1,043,041 of record NW_028186343.1, read on the forward strand.
ACTAAACTATTTTAGATTTGCTGATAAGCTTGTTCTTTACTTTCGGTTTATAAAACCTTTCCCTGTATCTTATTTCAAAGCTTTTCAGCTTCCTGTATAGCATAGAGTGAAAATAAAAGCTAGATAAATACCAATACACACACACAAAAAAATCATATAGTTCACTACTAAATTCAGCGGTTTAAGATGTTCCTATCATTTACAGATTAACTAAGTTATTAAAAAAAACAGCTTTTTAATCATTATTTAAGCTTGGCTTTAAGCATGGGAATGTTCTTACAAAGGTCAGTAATGTCAGAAGTTGACAATATCTTGTCAAATGGTCAGATGGTCAAAAAAACATATTTCAGCAGAGCTGTCAAGTGATGCAAGAGATGTGACAAGTCATTAGCTTCTAGAACTCTTAAAGTTCCTACAAAGTCTGCGCATTTGTGCTTTGGCTAGAAAAACGGTAAGTGAAGAATTTACTCATCTTTCACAATTGCAGGGAGACTTAAATGGAGCTGCCCAGCATTACATGCATGTTTAAACTTTTGGATGGTTGGAAGGAAAAAAAAATACATTGAAGCAATCCATATGCTTATCTCAATTTTTGCCTGAATATGGCTGGGCTTTTCTGAAAATAAGAACCTGTTCATAGTCATGTATGACAGTAACTTCTTTTGCTTTCTCAACCCACTGAAAACTTCGTGTCACTTAGCTGAACCCAACATGCTCACTTCCTATTTAGGCTCTTGTGTCAAACACATGAACATTTCAGAACTACATCATTTCAAGCTTTTGACTGCATGTAGGAACTGGTGGTCATTCTCCTATCATAMAGAGACAAATTTGGGACCTTGCCTACTGTGGACTGATAACCTTCTTAAAAAGAGCTACTAATAGGATTCATTAGATGGTTTTGTTCATAGCATAACTTTTGTTTAAAACTCTTTTAGAAAAAAAATGACATAGTTGGTTTAAAATTCTGCTTAAAGGAGATTTCCTGCTTACAAGAGAGAATGAAAGGTAGCATTTCATGATTTGGGGGGGGGTTGTTTGTTTTTTTGAAAGGTTCTGAACTAGACTTAGGAGGGGGTAGGTGAATGCGTCAAAACAGTTATTGCTATTTCTTCTTTATAAAAATTTTGTCTCCCCCCCACCGAAGGAAAATACCTTATCCAAGTATTTGCATTCTTGAAGGCTTTTTTTTTTAATACCATAAATGACAGTATGAAGAGTTAATTTTCACGACAGGATTTAACAAGTTTGTGTATAACAACTTTAGCTGCAGGAGATGACATTTTATGCTTACAAAACAGTTGGAAACTATGCAAGTTTTCTGTTTGTTCTGTGGCAGTAGTGAGTTTTGACCAACATTGCAGATGTGCTTTAGGTCTTGCTTGAGCTGAGTGACTGCTCTCTAAAATCATGTTTACCCCCCCACACTTTGGCTTCTGCAGGGTACCTTAAAGAAGCAAATTATACTTCTGTTTGAGGTTTCTGGATTTTTTTTTTTTAATTGACATCTAACTTCCAGTGTATTTTGCAAGTAGCAGAAAAAAATTGAATTAGGCTAATTACATGTATTCTTGCTATTATAACTTAGATAACTTTATATGGGCAAAAGCAGATATACTTTGAAGATAATTATAAATATTATGGTAAAAAGATTGCAGTGGAAATAGTTTCATTTGATGAGCAATCATACATTCTCACAGTGAAGTGACACTACTGTACAGATCATAGGCAAAGTGATATGAATAAAATAAAGGTCATATTGAGGTGAATAAAACAAAGGATTTTTTTTTTAAAAAAAAACTTCTTACTCTGGCCTTAGCAGTGGGTGCAATATTTTGTTTGCTGTGAAAATATCACTTTTAGGTTCCTGAGTATTTACATACRTAGTAAATGCATTTGAAACAAGAATTATTTTTCTGTTAAAATATAACAGCCCTTTGAGAGATTAAATTCTATGAATAAGATTAGGAACTGAATTCAGTGTTACCATCTAGATTTTTTTGGAGAGTTGAGGTGGGGGAAAGTACCTTCTCCAGAAAACACAGATCTGYCCATCTCCTTTGTTACAGGAATCGGTTTCCAATATTTTTAGCATGCCTGACTGTGTCCCTAAAATTCTGCATATAAACTGTAGCGTGCTTTTTTTTGTTACTATTTTAAACAAAGGTACAGAATTACCTATAGCATCAAAGACAACACTGGACTTCTAAGTGTTAGAAACCTGAACTAGTACTTCTGTCATACCCTTCTCTAGCTTTTGCTCCTTTTTCCACTGTTTTCCCTCAAGCTTGGCATTTACAGTTACTGAATTCATAAGTGGAGAAATGGATGGTGGAGTTAAACAAAAAAACAAACAAGAAACCCTGAGAGGACTATTTAGCTCTCAGAATGTTGCCTCTCCTCCCCAAAAGGTCACTCAAGTTTGTTCCATTTATTTTCTATATATGTGAACATCAATGTTTTTCCTTTAATGGGTATTCTGCTGTTAAAAGCTAGTAGTTACTGGAAATATGAAACAGTAGCTATTGATTAATACCATTTTTTTTAAAAAAAATCAGGTATCCAAGTCCACTCATAGGATCTGCAACTGCTCCTACTATGTCCACTGCAGAAGAAAATGTGGAATATGTTCGGACTCTCTATGACTTTCCTGGAAATGATGCAGAGGATCTTCCATTTAAAAAGGGTGAGATCCTGGTAATTGTAGAGAAGCCTGAAGAACAGTGGTGGAGTGCCAGAAACAAGGATGGTCGGATTGGRATGATTCCTGTTCCTTATGTAGAAAAGCTAGTCAGATCTTCTCTTGGGAAGCATGGAAACAGGAATTCCAACAGTTAYGGTATTCCAGAACCTGCCCATGCTTATGCTCAGCCTCAGACCACAAGTCCCCTTCCCTCAGTATCCAGCACACCTGGAGCAGTGATCAATCCTCTGCCATCAACGCAGAATGGACCAGTCTATGCCAAAGCTATCCAAAAAAGAGTACCCTGTGCTTATGACAAGACTGCGCTTGCGCTAGAGGTAAGTTCCACCCCCCCCCCCACAAGCCTCATGATGTACAGTTGTGCCTTATAAAATAAGAAATTAATTATCACCATCTTAGCTGGTGTGGATGACTTCATATGGAGTCTGCTTATGCATGTAAAGGGACTAAGAAGAAGTTCTGTTACATTCTGAGGAAAGATCAACACAAAAATTGCTTCATCTATACCACTTCCTATAGAAAAGTGTCCAAATTACTTAAAAACCTATACTTAAATCATCTTATTTTCTTGCCTGTTAAGTAGTGTTAATATGCTGCAGAGGTAGTGAGTAGAAWGTATACCTTCTGCTGGGGAAGTAAAAGCTAGTTAAAGGATGACTGCTTCTGCACCTAATCTTGAGGAAGGAAAAGTATATTTAATCATTGCAGTATTTCAGGTTGAAAACTGTCAGTAGCATCCCTCAGTAAAAGGTAAGGACTGCTGGTAAGCATACTATCTTTCGCTTGATCTTGAAGTGGAATATGAGATGCATGTAATTGTCTGGTGCCAACAGCTGAAATCTGGGCATGTCAGAAATATAAACAAGCAGGGAGAAAAAAATCTTCAGAAGTTCTGTAATCCCATTTACTTTGTATTTCAAATATGAAACTTGAGAAACTAAAAACTAAATTAGAGTTTTTTCCAAGATGAAGGGCTGCAGTGTAGCCTATGTTGAGCCTTTAATAGCTTTCTATGCTTACAAACACACTTGTTTTCTTTTTACTAGGGATGCATTAAAAGTCTTAAAAAGCTTCATTCTTTAAACAGTTAAGAATTCATATTACAATTCTAGTTAAACTGGCATTAAAGACCAATTGGAGCATGTTCATAAAGATGTATCTAGAACATTGAGACTATTATTTTAATATTTAGATTATACCCAAGGCTGATGAAGCCGTACTTCAAGAACATCTCACTTAGAACAGCACTATTCATTATTGTTCTCAAACATGAAGTTTGAATGTGCTAAAAGACTTCAAGCAGCAAATGCAAGGAAGCAAGCAAAGATGCTACACTTTAGCAAGTAAAGTAATAGTGGTTTTAAAAATACTTTGAACTTTTCCTGTTGCTTTTGCTCAGTTAGTTTGCAAGTTAAAGCTCTTATCTATAGGTAATACTTTTGACTAAAGTTTGAAAGGTTATACGAACTTGCAGTTATTTATAAGAGTTGCCCTCAGTTCTGCCCCTCCCCCCCCCCAATTTATAATCCCCCCCTCTACAGCTGATTATTCTTATAAGGTTAAAAGTTAAAAATACATCACAGGCTTTTTCTTGGATCTTACAAAAGCTAGTAGCCTGTTACTTGTGAACAGTCATCATAGGGCAAAGTGTAAATACAATGCCAAGTGCACTGTACAGAAGATTCCTGCCAAAACTATTTATKCTTCTGAAAACTGAACAAGTGTTTGATTTTGTTGTGGTATTAATGTGTCATGGAATTATTTTAGAGCTTGCTTTGCTGCAGAGTAGCAGGATTCTTGGAGGAATGACCCTTACAAGTCCTTTTTCTAGCTTGTTATTTAGTAACCTAGTTAATTCYGTCACTTTAGCTACCCTAGTATACTTGTAATATTAACTCTCCTCAACATGCAGAACTGAATTGTTTTGAAACTTTAAGTTACTGAAATTTCTCATCTTTTTTCCCCCCTTCCACTGAATTTCTCATTGCTTTTTACCCCATGACTTTGTGTCTCCCACCACTGCTATATTTTGTCCATGTAGCCTATTTTCCTCACAGATTACCTTGGTCACACTGTGGTTTCTYGAGAGGCTTCAGAAATAGTGTTCAGGGAAGTGATCTACCTTCTGTTAAATAGCTGGTTACAAATTCTGTATACCCATCCATGCATAGAGAACTTTAGCAACCTCATTATAGTAACACTTTTTTTGGTTCTCTCTGCTGTTCTTGAAGAATCTCACCTTCTTTTCATGATCTTCGTTCTGCTTGCAGAACACTTGCTGGGGCCCCAGTGATGTATTAATCCCAAACTTGTCAAGGCTCTACATGTCACTAAACCTCAGCCATTTCAGGTCACATCAGCATTTTTGAAAACAGAGTTCACTTAGACTAGAAACTTATTTTTGTAAGAGCACTGAAAGCAGCTAGTGGCAAGAAAAGGACAACCTTTTGGGATGTTTGGGGGAAGAAAGCTAATGGTGTTCTTTCAGAATAATTGCATTTCACAGTACTCTGCATCAGTACAGGTTTACTCTAAATCGGTGTTTAACTAATACCGATAGAAAATCTTATTGATACAATCTAATTACACAATGATTGATTGTGTAATTCCACTTAAACTGATAATATGAAAACAGTTTATCTGTTCACTGGCTTTAGCTTTATAGGGTCAGCACACAAACAGTACTTAAGATTAGAATATCGTCTGCTGTAAATAAATCTGTTGCATAGTAATCTGCTTGACTTCCTTTTAAGTGGAGAAATGTTACTCACTGGTATTCAGCTTGAAAATGGGACAAACTCTTTGCTTGCAAGTCCAGTTTTTCTATCTCACATGATTGTTCAAGAAAAATAAAGATTTATAGCGTATTACAAAGAGGTTTGTTTTGTATGGAAAGTGTAATTCAATTATAAAACAAGTTTTTTCAAATGGAAAAAGTAACTTGTCAAAAGTGAGTATTCTGTTGAAAAACTTTGTCAACATCTGTGGGGGTGGATAATGACTGAATATTTAATTTTGAAATAGCATTTAAAATGTGACTGTTTAAGGACAAAGAATAAAAGAGTGACTGCAGTTTTCCTGTAAGGATACTATCAAATCATTCTTAGGTTTTGGGACTATTGGACCAAAATTATTTAGCATTTAGTTATATTACTGAAGTGGCTAAAGTCTAGGTGTTGATTGGGTGCTGCTGCATTAGGTGCTGTATGTTTATTGAGAATTTAGAGTAATCTGTTTATAGGTCAAAATATAAATTTTAGTTATCTCAAAGAGTATACAGTTTTAGTGATTTATCCTATATGGCATTTGTTATAAATAGAGGTATCTCCCTGCATCAATGAACAATTAAGTAAAGCCTATGCTAAGTTAATTGTATTACTAAGATTTATATATTACTGTTGTCAATTATCTTGGCAGTTCAGGTTTTATATTTTTTAATAAACTGATTAAATTCTGCGGTTTCTCATTGCAACTTTACTAAGTTATTACTAACATGCAATATTTTCAAGGGTACTGGACAAAAACTTCAAATCTGTTTTTTCAGTCATTTGCCTCTAGCCAAGAGGCTAAAAGCTTCCTTCCTTTTTAGTGCTGTAKAGGAAGGAATATGAAAGACAGGAATACAGGACACTATTTATTGGGACTCTCATTACAGAGTTATGTTCTGCTGTTCTTCAGTCCTTTTCTTTGGAAAAACTACGAGGGAAATCCTATGTTCAAAGGTTATAAGGGATACCTAGTGCTTCAAGAAAGTGATTAAATTTAAGAGCAGAGATTCCTTGGCACTGTTGCTATGCTACAAAGTGAAGTCTACCTGCAAATTTCTCAATAATTCTGTAGTTCTGTAGCCAGCCTTTTGAATACAGTATGCTTATGAAGCCTTGCAGAAAAACCATTATTTAAATGCATGACAGAATGGTTCTTATATATACACACTCAAAGCACTGTAATAGCAGTATCATAGACCATTTTGAAGGCAGTAGTAGTCCTGGAGTCCATCTCCAAACGTGACATGACAGGATTTCAGAGATTTGTATTAGGAAAGTTAGAATTCTATTTAAACAATCTTAATGCTCTATTTTTATTAATAGAGCATCATTGCATTTTTACAGCAAGGCCATAATGGTAATGGCTCTTTCAAGACTATACCAGTGTTATAATAATAAGTAGCTTCTTTATGCTGTTATGTTGTATCAAATGTGCACTTGTGTTTGTTTGCTAGTATGGATTCAGTGTGTCACTGAAAAGTTTGGGCAAAATAAATATCCACTTACCATAATTATATAACATATTTCTCTTGAGCTTGTTGCAATTAGGTTACAATTAACTTTCTTCTTTTCAAAAGAAAGTCAAGACAAGTAGGGCAAAGTGTGCTAGAAGCAGAAATCTCTTAAGAATTTAGACTACTTTTTCATTAGACAAAGAGCATTGCGCTTTTCTTAAATCAAGAAAATGTAGCGTTGCTGTGTTAGATATTAAAATGCATCAGAACCACATGATTAATATTTTGTTTAAAATCTAGACCATGTGTTGTATAGCTTCAAGTGTTGGTAATGGAGTTCTAGATCTGATAACTATTGAATTGAAAATGGTGCTGATAGCAGGATTCCTGTATCCACGCTCTGATGCGCACCAACTTTTCGGTATGCTCCCTCTCGAAAATGCAGCAGACAATTACTCTGGAGACTTTTCTGTTTGTGATCTTTTTGTGATTTCCTTTCCTAGTCAACTTATTTATGGTCCACAGCATGATAACGTTCAGTGCCTCACAATTTAACATACGTTCACCCTCAATTCTGTTTGCAGAGTTTATTTTCAGAAGAAACTGAAGCACTAGGGCTTACTGAAGTTGCTAGAAATCTGTRCCAGAACAAGAAACAGTCCAGGCATCAAGTTTTGACTATTTGTCTTATTAATTAATCATTCTTTCTTTATATGTAATGTAGGTAACCTAGACAAGATCCTGTGCTGCAGAGAGATTTAGTATRGCTTAAGAATGGTTATCTATGTTAAGTTTTCAGTGCTCTAGATTCTGTGTAATCCTGATAGCATGGCTAGCAGGAAGAGACAGGCTATCATAGCTCATGGAAAAGCTGTACTGTTTCTGTGGTGCTGCAACCCCAATTCTGGGGATTGTCCTAGCTGTACTTGAACTGCAAACCTAGATAGTTTTTTGTCTGTTCCTGGATGAGGCTGGATTAATTAGGTCTTTAGTGCTTTTATGCTGCTCTTCTRCCTGCTTTGGTGTCTCGAGTAGTTGAAAGTCTTTCATCTGGTCTGATGAATGGCTTGATCCTCTGGTTTGGGCATCAAACTATTATTCTGGCACATAACATGAAAATAGAGGTATTTTACAGCTGAACAAAACTATTTTGTAAGCCTTTTGGTTTCTTTAAACTACCAATAGCTAAACACCCGCTACTTCGAAATGTCACTTTGTTGTGTTTTCTGTACCACTGAACTCTGCCTCTTTCTTTTGTTGGGSTCAGCCTTTTATCTGTTTAGGACAATTGAACAAAGTAATTTCTTACTGTTGAACCTTGTACTTTATTCTCCACCAGAACAAACAGCTGGTTTGAACAATTACTTGTTTGTTTTTTAGCACTAATGCTGGCATTATGGAAGAAAGTTAGCTGTGATACCAACTAGAATTAGGGACTGATGTTCAACTCCCTATGAATTCCAAATAGCTATATGATGATCTCCTGAGGTCCCTTCCAACCTTAGTGATTCTGATTCTGTATGGTTTCTATACCTATTGACCRGGGGATGATTTAGAGTTCTAATGCATTTTTATCTCCTTGAACTTTTATAGAGCTCAATAAACCATAGAACTATTCAACAACAATTGTTGTTGGAATATCTGTAAAATTCAAGCAGAATTAATTTACTGTGACTGAGATGGCATGCAGCACACCTCTTTTGCAATGTGTGACTCAGCTTCAGGTAGAAGACAGGTATGGAAGAGTCTAGAGTGAATGAAGTAACCTTTTTGATTGGCATGTTCCACAACTTATGTTTCCCCAGGGTTTTTGAATTCATGCTGTAACAGGGACATTATGAAAGGATGCTATCTAAAAATACATTTTGATGCTATCATTTGGGTGGAGCCAAATGGCTGCATTTCAGAAGAATTACTCATTTCAACAGTTAATACTTCCATCCAGTGATGCTGGCATGACATGCTTTACAAGTGAATTAACTTATCCAAGAGATGCTGAGACTAAGGAAACATTATGCTAATTCACAGATAAGAACCATGAGCTGTCCAGAGTCATACAGGAAGTCTGTGGCAGAGATGAGAATAGAACCAGGTCTTCTGACTGTGTCCTGTGCCTAATCATAAGACAGTCCTCTTCTGACTGCCTTGAAGTATTCTCTGAAAAAAATAGTGTGCTAAATATTTTTAGTGGAAATCACACCTCAGCCTGATCAAATGGTAGAGGCTTTAGGAAGAATTTATCAAGTATTGCTTGTAGCTAGTATACTGGGGGAAGGAGGGAAATGCACATAGATTCTTTAAAACACTGTCAAAATACAGGTCTTCAACATGAGATCCAAGACTTACTCTGTCATGACATCATGATAGAGTTTCTTCCTCTTATCTTGTTTCAACACTCTGTTTCATTAAGTCCCTTCGAGGCAACTGCACTTTTTTTTTTTAAACATAGCATAGCACCACTCCTCAAACAACATGCCTAGTTATTGCAAGTCAGTTTACTCTTCCAGTGCTGCCTGTTAYATGAAAGTATTTTTTGGGAAGCTTGTCTCAGCTAGCACTCCTTAATAGCAAATACTGACTTTTAGCAACTTTGCCTGCTTCGCACTGTAAAGAACATTTTACATTGTTAAGCTGCATAGCAGTTTATTGCAAGATGGTACACTTCTATTGTAAATATTTATTTTCTTCCAGAGGAAAAGACTTTCAAACCTATTCAAGTTTGAGAATTCAGAATCAAATTGAATGATAACTTTCTAGAACTTAAAAAATGAATAATAGATTGATCTCTGCAACACATGAGCAGAATTAATTATCAGGATCTCAAAAGATACCCCAGTGTACTGCAAAGATTATTTTTCCTGCACAAATAAGACTGAAGTGGTTCAGAGTGGACTGGCTTTATGGTGTAATAAAAATACAGTTTTAATTGCTGTGATTTTGGACATGTGCTTTAACTTGAGCCTAAAACCTAGAACTTCGATCAGTCTGCAAGGTTTATTTAAATCTATCAATGACTATTTATAGCTGTTATTAGCCTTTTCCTAAAGGCACATTTCTTAGGTTCCTGTTTAAGTCTTGTTACTAAATTTTTGTCTAGCCTTTCCATTTTGTGCAACGTCTAACAAGTTGTGCTTTTGATCAAATACACACTTGAAGCATTAAAATTGTTCCAAACGTGGCAATTCTAAATTTCTGTAATGAAGGGGAATAAAACAGTAATAGCAGGGAAAACATTTTGTTTAAATGCCTAATTTCATTGTAGTGTACAGCACAAAGCTTAAATCTCTGGAAAGATTTTCAATTCAATTTTATTTTTGCCAAGAGATAGCATGATGAGCAACTGCCTATGAGTTTATTACAGTATCTTCAATTTCACTTAAGGAGTCTTGCTTGAATGATTTTTCAAAGAATATCTATTGAAATAACTAATTTAAACAGGCTTCAGATTATCTAGTGACATGCCTTCTGCAAAATAYTCTGTAAACTCTATTTTCTTTAGCAGAAAATAAACAGGTCTTATCTAAAAAGACAAGTTTCAGCCTAAGATCCTTGGCCAAGGTCCTTAAACTAGCTGCATCAGTTCTGAACATTAAGAGTATTTAGATAATTTAGACAAATTTTTACACATTGTATCAAGATTAAAAATCTAGTTTTTCATAAATTAGGAAATCAAAGCTATTGTCCTTGGATTTTTACATAACTAGCTTTGTAACCTAAAAAATCATCTACAAAGAGCTTTGCTCACTGTAAGGTAGTGTTTAGTTCACTTAGGCAACTCTATTGGTGAGTAAAATCAGCAATTGGAAAATCTGTTTTACTCATTGTACAGGAATATTGTATGTGATCAGATATCTAAGTATATCTTTTGACATCTCCGACATCTAAATTTGTCTTCATGAAAGCTTTGCAAAGTTTGTTGGCAGTAGTCAGGACTGAATTTTGCCAGCATAAATAATTTTCTAAATCTGAGTTTTTATTCTTTGATGTTAGTCCTTGTGCCTGATGCAACAAGGTTAGACTCCAAGAAATAGGAAGGAGGAGTAGAGAGATCTTACTCAATGCCTTTTTCCCAGTCGTCTCTGACAGATGCTGTCTAATCAGACTCAGTTAAACTGACTTGCTTTAACATTGTGTTGAATAGTCAAGAAATCCCAAGATTTGAGGTTTTGCTGGGCTTTTGAGAAAGCTCGAAATAGAAGAAAGGATGAAATTAGAACTGCATCATTGATTTCTGAAATTTAGAGTGAAACCTTTTGCCATTACACTGGTCTTCATCCTGACCTAAGAAAGTGGAGAGCTTTTTGTAGGCATACAGATGTCTGTCAAACCCCAATTGTACAGAACACTGAAAAACTTGAGAATGGACCTAGCATGGGCAGAAACTTACAGACTTTTGGCTATTGATCATAGGTTGGCTCTTCCTTTGTGAAATTAGTCATTAGTTGCCTATGTTGCTGTTCTGATATTTAATTACMACATAGATGCAATTAAGTAAACAGGAAGGCAAGTGTAAAGTTTGAGAGCTTCTGCAACAGATCACGTGTTCATCTCTTCTGAAGCAGTCAAGTAGTAGGAATATTTTACAGAGAAATGGACTGCTTAGGTAATTGTAAACACTACTTGTTATGTTGGATATTCTGCTTCATAAGCTATTCTAGTCTGAATGAAAAACAGGCTTTGAATAATGGAAGAGCAAACTTCTCACCATCTGGATTGACATTTTTGCTTTGTCAGAGTTGAGCTCTTCTCATCTTTGACCACCAATAGGAAGAGACATGATTATAGTAGGAAAGGCCTGACATGTAATTGCTCCTGTTCCAAATTCTCCAACGGGAAGCAGAGGCAAAAACAGTGAGTACAGCTAGAATCTTAGTATCTAATGGTTAATAAAAATTGTTCAAGTTGCTTCTGCTGGCTTGGGAAGTGCATCATTTTTTAGACAACTACAGAAGTTTCTTAAACAGTGATAATCAGAACTTAGAATTGCCATAAAAATTTCTCTGAAAACCTAGTTTTCCTTTTAAATTAGCCCACTAATGCTGAAACCAGTATGAGTACTGTACTCCTTTGAATGGATACTGTATCTCATTAGCTTTAGTGATGTCAGTTTACACTAACCCAGACATGTTGTATGCTTGCCTGTTGGAGAAAGTGTAGTTCAGTAATTTGTGTGAATGTAAACAAACATTTAAGATTTTCTTTTTGAAGAGTGCAGGCAAAGTTTTAATCTAGCAACAGAATTTTGGTGTTTTAGCTCAATAAAAGTAGCATTTCTTTCCCCTTGAAACTTGGTAGAAAAAGGGGTTTTTGTTTAAATGCAGTCATGTTTGTTGTTCCTTGTGATTTGATTTGTGTGTGTGTCAGAGATAAGATTCCCATAAGTCGTAACTTTTTTTTTTTAATTACACAGGTTGGAGATATTGTGAAGGTTACAAGGATGAATATAAACGGTCAGTGGGAAGGAGAAGTCAACGGTCGAAAAGGGCTGTTCCCGTTCACGCATGTCAAAATAATTGACCCTCAAAACCCAGATGAGAATGAATGATTCCCTTAGCCTGATTCACACTGCTGCTTCATTTTCCTGGCTATCATTAGCATTGTTTGAGGTGGGATGATGACTTAATGGCACATTGCTAGCATTGCCCATTTTCCAGCTTGCTGCAGTTTGACAGTTCTTTTAATATACATTTGGAATACATTACAACTGAAGTCACTGCCTGACCTTCATACCATAGTTACATCATCCAGAATATAGTTTCATTTCTAGAACTATATTGGGCCTTAAGCTGGAGAAAACCATACAGATACATAGGAGACAAGTATGGGGTGTGGAGGGGGAAACCCTTTCCTGTTGAGACTTCCATGGACTTACTCTGGCCTACTCAGTAAGAAGAACCCTAATCTTAGATCAAACATAGAACCTGTGCGTTACTGTCCAACAAAAAGCAACAACAAAAATGCAATTTTAGGACTGAAGAAGACTTAGTTTTAAGAGAACCTGTCCTAAGGTAGTATATTCAAGATAAGGGTCTCTTAAAGGACAATAATTGAAGCTTATGTATTCTAAGCAGTTGTATTAGAAGCTGCTCTTTTGTGATAACTCTTAAGCTTGTTGTTGACCTTCCTGAAACAGTGTGTGTTAAATGCAAATAACCATTGATTGAGCTGTGTTGAAGCTGAGGCATTTATTTATAAGGAAGCTTAGGAGGAGTTGATACTTACAGCCTGTTTTTGACATACTTAAAGCATTTCTGTTGACTTTGCAAGCACTAACTGTAGAAAGTGAGCTTTAAAGGGAAACACTTAGGCCTGGTCTACACACAGCTCTTCTACAATGTTAAAGCATAGTTTTAGTAAAATAGAACTGGTCATCACCAAGCTGTTGCTTGGCAGAGAGATTGATCAGGTTACCATGGTATGGAGAAGTAGGAAAGGAGTGCTACAGAAGAATTTTATAAATACTGATAAAAATCCTCACATTTAAATATGAAACCTTTTACACCCACTTCTCTGCAGACTCCCTTCGCTATCTGGAGTTTCCTAGAGATGCCAGCCCCAACTTGCTGAAGGCTCCTTTTCAAACACAGTACCTTTTTTCCCAGGGTGTCTCCATGTCTTTTTGCTTCTTCTCTAGCAACACTTTCTTCTTGCTTGCTTACATCACAAATTCCTTGCATGTTACTGCCCATTTCTCCCCTCCACCCAACAAGGGGGGGGGGGAGGGGAGCTCTGACTTTTATCAGCCCCAGATCCCTCCCACTCCCAGCATCCCCTAAGAATAGGTTAATTGGAGTCAGCTGCCTGGGTTCCCACATGCAGTAAATTTAGGCTCAGGTTGGAGGAGGCCACAAAGGTGTCTGTTATCAATATAGGGTTTTTCACCCTTTTTCTGTACTTAAGGTGTATTCCTGTAATGGTATCTACAGTAGGGATTTACATGGCTGCAGCTGCATGAGTACACTTAAAGCCATGCAGCTTAAGTCCTTAACCTGCATACAGGACATGAAAGCTTAGGTGCAGTGGCATGTTTTGCCTTCTTCTTTAAATGTGTTTTTTAGGTGAACTGGAATGCTCTTTTACAAAATTGAACACTGAATTAAGAGAATACATGTATATGCAAAGACTGTAATTACAAAACCTCCCTTTTCAGACATCCTGGTTAAAGAAAAATATCTGTTGCAGAAGCTTACAGTAAATATTTTTTTTTAAAAAAAAAAACTTTTGAAGGCTGCCAGTTAGCAAAATGACAAAAAAATACAGATACTTGCAGAATTTTATCATTTGTTATATCAAATCAGATAAAATTTATCATCATAAGTTCCAGCATGTGTTCTTGTTGATTTGGGTCTCTTGATCCTAGTAAAAGTAAGTTGTTCTTAGCTTCATATTGAAGTGCCACAAGATCCTTAAATGGGAGGCACCGAAGAAATGCAAAAATGGCATTTACAAGAGATTTAAAATGCTGTTTTAAAGACAAATTCTGCATTTTGTCTATTAGCTATTTTCTTTAGGGTTGATCAAGTGGCTGGCAGTCTATAAGTTCTTGTAGAGCATTTTACTGCCAAATTAACTGTGAAATAGAGTAGCGTTGACTGAAGTGTTTGGTGCTGTAAGAGTAATTCTTGACAATAGGCATTGACAGTTTGTCTTGCAATGAAAAGCTATGCAGCTATCTTAACAACTAAAGAAAGTCATTCTTATTCCATGCCCCAACTCACCTATAAGTTTACTACATAGATTGTACTACTGAAAGTCATCTTGTGAATACAGAAACTGCACTAAGCTCAGTCTACTGCAGAGAAATCTTATTTCAGACCTGACCTAGTTATAGGCAGCTGTCTTCAGAAGACTGATTGTAGAATTCTTCCTTTGCATATTAAAGTCCATAAGTACTGTGAGATTTGAGATCTTGAACACAGCTTTTGGATTATTTTCAGTAAAATAACTGTCTTGATGCTTTCCCTCATTGACTAGGGTATACACTTTGAATATAAGCATTGTTTTATGCTTAAGTTAATGTTTTGATGCTGCAGAAAAGCAAAACATTTTCCTTCAAAACTATGCAAAATTTGTGTGTAGTGGTATCTGATGCAAAGATAAGAATTCTTAAATTTCTGTGAACCTGGTTTTGGGCCACTGATGAGTAATGTTTCTCTGGGTAGCAGAGGTGTGGTTTACTGATGTTACATGTGGTTTAAATGTAGCTTACTGAACAGGCTAAGCTGACTGTAAACTTGCATCAAAAATGTCCTTGCTATTTTACTATAAGACAAGTATTTTCATATAAAGACTGTATTTGATCAGTCTGCGTTTCTCTTTGAAAGACTCTCTGGTTTCTCAATCACTTCTTGCCTGCTTACATATGTGCTGTCTGTTACTTTATGAAGCCTTTTAAATTTGAGTGATAACCTATCAGTGTAAATGTTCCTTGGGAGTATAAAAGGTGTACTTACTATGAAGCATGGGAGTCTATCAAGTGATGGCTTCGATCTATGCACCATTAAGTTGCTCATGCTGTTGAACTAGCAGCTGGTTTCATTACCTGGTGCCACAATAGTTAACTATCATGAAAGGCTTACTGTTTGACTTCCTCCTGTTGTGTACATGTGTAAATATACATTGAAGGCTCTGACCAGTCTGAAAGCTTAAATGAAAACTGTTTTAATCAGTGTCCATCACTGGATAAGCGCTAATTTAATTCATGATTGTTTACAAATTGGGAAAGAATAAACAAAAGGGAATATCCTGTTTGGGTTGGGGCTCTGAAGAGCCTGAGCATTATTTTTGTAAAGGGAGAAACAGCATTCTTTGTGCCATTTCATGTGCCTGTAATATAATTTTTTTTATATTATATTAACATCCTGGGAATGAGTGGGCTGCCTTTGTTTTCTAGTCAAGTTTTCAAGCATTTTTCTCAATACCTGCATTTGAAAATGAGACCTGCCTAAAAGACTGCCTTTTGGGACCAGTGAAAGCATTCTTTTATAGTTGTCATTTTCTGTTTACTAGTGTTAAATGAAAATGTGTTTTGGGACAAGGAAACAATTATTGCAGTGAGAAAGGTGGCCTTGTATTTGAGACAGTCTTCACTGTGTAAACTTTAAAACACAATATGTAATTTAAAGACCATAAACTTCAGGCAATAATATTAAGTGTWAGCTTTTAAAGATTATTTTGGGGATCATAGCTTGTTTTATTTTTTGTGCTATAAAATTAACAGTATTAAATGAATTATATTGTTAGAATATATGGAGTGTCTTCTCCTAAGATTAGTGCCTTTTTAATTTCTTACTCCACTTCTTTCATAGAACTGGTCCCAACATCAAGCCACTGTTTTGTTTTTTTTTTCTTTCAGTGCCCTGTTTATACAGTCTAAATAAAACTTGCATCAACTTACAGTATTATTTGTTGTCTTTAGTCTTAAAACTTTGCTAATATTAGCAGAGTATTTAAATTCCTACTCTGCCATTATTATAGCCTGCTTTGTTGGTAAATGAGAAGGCTAACTGAAGTTTTTCAGAATCAGTGCAAGAGTTAAGCAGGAGAAAACATTGTCTTCAGACTGAGCAATACTCCCATATTCCATCTGTGTGCCTCTGTTCTCAAACTACTGCTGTGCTTCGGAGGTGTGCAYGGGAAAGCTCCGTCTCTGTTTATATGGGTTATTGCTGTTTCCCCCACTGTCATACCCAGTCCTTGAGTGCTCTTCCTTTCACTGCCTAGCTCTGCTCCTTTGTAGAGGCTTTTAAAGGCCTCTGTAGAAATCATAACCTTCTTCTAYTGTGATAGGGTCAGCTGACTGTGCATATAAGAATTAGTGGTTTAYGTATACTGTTACGAATTTATCTTAATTATTGTTTTGAGTAAATAAGGCCTAACTGATGCACATAGAAGAAAATAGAATAACTGGCATTTCAGCCACTGCTGAAGCTGTTGGCATAATGCATTTTAAGTATACAGTTCTGTAGATCAAAACCAGGTCTGCTTTTCCTTTTTTGCAGTCAGTTTAGATCAAGAACAGCTAACTAGAACTTTTATCTAGTTTTTTTTCAATATTTTGGTATCATTCAGTTAAATCTGTAAAAATACATTGGAACTTGAGATGATCCTATGTAGGAGGAAAACTTAAGAGGAGAATCAGACACTCTGCTGCAAGCAAGAAGTATAGAAAGCTTGTATTGTTTTTCCAGCCTCTCTTTGTGGGTACAATACAGTCTATAGTGTTTGTCCTCTCTGAAGTCTAGATTTCTATGATACTTTAAATAAAACTATACATAGTGTTGTATGGACAGATTCACATTTGACATGTTACATTTTTTCAGAGAAAACTATTAGTATTTCAGGTACACAAGCAAGTACAGGTAATGTGCATCTAGTAGGTTTGTGAAACCCTTGTTTCAAATTATTTTGCATGCCTTCAGCTTGCTAGCAGAAGATGGAAGAGTTAGCGGGTCACTACAATAGCTTTTTCATGATATCTTACAGAGCTCTTGCTTTACTAATTATGCTGCAAGAAGCATCCCCTGCTAACAGCAGCAGTGTTTCCTGCAAAGTAAATTACAACCATGGGTGTATAAACAGCATCACAGAGTTTGTGGTTGGTAAGATGCATGCAACACGAGTGAACCTCGGTGCTGCACATCCTTTCTAATGAAAGGGCAGGCCACGAACCGTCAACCGACCGAGAACAGTGGCCTTGACTTGTTTTTGTTCTGGATACTTCCACACTTCCTCCGCTACTGAACTGAAGCTTCTACATACATTTGTATTAAGCAATGGGAGATGAAGCACTTTCATAACCCGAGCGTTTGGGGAAGTTAGTTAGTTATAGCAGTGTTCTTTGCAGGAGTGTTGCCCCTCATTTCTGCCTCAAAATGCATGAGCTGTCAGTAAATGTAGATCAGCGCCCCTAGTGACTCCAAATCTAAATTTCCTCATTTYGTGATATCCTGCACAGGCTAGAAATACCCCATTCTGGCTGTTGAGCTAGGAGTGCGTTGCTTTACTGGGGCAGATTCTGATTATCAGGCAGGACAGATAAAAAGCTCGAGCAGGCTGCAGCAACAAGGGCAGAAGGGACTATAATGTGTCTCAGCACGTTGAAGTGCAGGCTGCTTCCTGCCTGGCCTCCCTGCAGCTGACTGGGCCCAATTTCCAGGTGGGCACCACTTCTCCTAACTCGCTTTTGCACAGACTGGCACAGCCAGCTGCTCCCTGCACTCAGGGGTTGTAGCAGGAGGGCCCAACATAGCAGCTACCTACAACTCCAGCAGTACCCAAGTTTACTCAGCAGAAAGTCAAAGGTAAAGTGCAAGCAAGCAGTAAGTCAAGCTGAGTTTATTGCTGATTATGGACAGCTAGGTGTACCTGTGCACAAAGTTTCACTAGTTTAAATTTAACCACTTAGGTCAATCCAAACAACAAACAGCCTAAGCCTTAGTTTTCAAGGTGCAAGCTAGCTGTGATGAGCGGGGCTTGCCAGTTTGTCACCCTCATTTAATTAATTAATCCAGTGCAATAGAAAACATACATTTAGATGAAACCAAATGTTTGCCTGCTTGAGCTTACACCAACAGAAAAACGTTTAAATGCACTGAAATAAAATATTCTTACAACAAATCACCAGGTCTATTATAACAAGTAATTTTTTAACATGCTTTAGGATGAGTGCAGCTTCTACACGCAGAAAAGATCCTAGGGTCCAGCTTCGCTAACGGGGCTGGCTCACCTTGGYGTGGCTGGAACAGTTTCTGTCCCAGGTGGGTCCTCTGCCTTTTTCTTAGAGGGCCGCTCAGCTGCTTTCGGAGCAGCTGTTGAACCACAAGCTGCTGCTCAGTGTGCTAAGGTAAGGCAGTTCCAATTTCAGGTTACCTTAATGCCCAGCGCCGTAAGCTGTGGCAGGCGCTGTGCAAACAGCTGAGCCCTCCCGCAGCAAGCGTGAGGGCAGCAGGGAAAAGAGCTGCCACAGCTGTCCCAAAGGCGCCGCCTGCTCCGAAATCGGAGCCCTGGGAGCTTGCCTACGAGCAGAAGCTGCACCAATTACTGTAAATCATTAACACGCGCTGTTGTACGCCCCCCTTGAGCCAGGTTAGCGACAGGCTGCTCCAGCCGTGAGCCGGGACACCTCTGTGCGCGGACTGAACCCGCRGTGCCCACCACTGGGACGCAGCCCTAGCGCCCCCGGCCCTCGGGGCTCCGCTCGCAGCCCGGCCCRGCTTTCCAGCAGCTCCCTAAGAATTAAGCTTCGGCCAGCGTGCTGATGGCTCCCGAAGGCCGGGTGCAACCCCCGGCGAGACCCGGCTCACCGCRGGAGGAGGCCAGCCGGGCCGCGTCCGAGGCCGGCAGCGCTACCGCGGCTCTCGCCTCAGATAACCCTCCCAGCACCTGCTTGCTTCGTTCCAGGCATCTCGTAACTAGACGCCTCCCGGCACAAGCGATCAGCGCAACCCGCCCCGGTGCAGCAATCAGGAGCCGAGCTATATCTGGGGCGTCTGCAGGGAGCCGGCTCCTGCTTTGCGCCTCCTGGCCGGCCCAGCAAGGGCACCTCAAAGTCAGCTCTGAAAAAGCCTCTGCTTGAGCTCTTGCCTTTGGTCTAGAAAYGGAGCACGAAGCCACCGGAGCGAGCGTACTGCTCCGTGATCGTCAGCACCTCTCCGGCGTTTTGCGCTTCCCAACGTGCACGAACCCCCTCCTGCCCCAGGGCGGGAAGAGCTGGCGCTCGCCTTGCGGACGGAYGGRCGGACGGACRGGAGAGGCAGCGGGGCTGAGCGGTGCCCGGTGGGGCAGCGCCTTGGGCCCGCGGCTCGCCTTCCTCTGGCCGCTCTGCTCCGCTCCGCGGGCAGCCCCAGCGCCCCGGAGCCGGCCCGCAGGCGGGGCGGACGCCGTTTCGAGAGGACGGGACGCGCGTGAAGCACAGGAGCCGGCGGAAAGCTCGTGCTCAGCCCGCCAGAGCTCGGCAGCCGTGATCTCCCACGAGAGGCCCGTTCCACGCCACGCTACAGCCTCGCCTGACTCGGAGAAACCCAGAGGAAGAGCAGCCGATCGCGCTGAGCGGCAGCGGCGCGGCCGTTCGTCGTGGCGGCAGCGCCTCTCCCTACCCRTGCGCTAAACGGTTCCCTCAGTTGCTTTGCAGGTCTTAAACATTTTGGCTTCAGCTGCCGCTCAGGCCGGGTCCCGGCTGCGTGCCGGCAGGTTTTGGGGAGCGCGGGGCGTGGAGGGGAACGGCTCTGCCCCCAGCCCGCCTGCAGCTGCGCCTCCCCTCCCGCCCGGGTGTCCCACGCTCGGGTTTGGGGCTGCAGCCGACGGCGTGCCGCCGCGGGGGGGCCGGGAGCGGGGCCGAGCGCTCCCGCTTCCCGCGCCGTGGAGCCGAGCGCCGCAGGAGCGGGCAGGAGAGCGCGGCGGACTGTCGCCCGCCTTTGCTATGGCTGCAAAAAGCAGTTGGAGAAACCAAAATAAACCAGGATCTTTATTTCCCATGGGAAATGTACCTAGATCCCATTTATGGTTCATTTACTCTTACGTAACTCTCCTGCAGCGGAGGAGCAGAAAGCTTCCAAAAAGCAAGTTTAAGAGACTGTGTCGTACCTGGCGCTGGAAGCAGGCAGCCCGGGAGGGCCGAACGCGGGCGCTGTGCTCAGCGGCACGCAGGGCCCGGCCCCGGGCACCGCGACCAACGTGGAGCCGCTGGGCGCTCGAGGGAGGCGCAAAACCCGCTCGGTGGCGTTCGGGTCGTTGCTCCTCGCGGCCTGCACGTCTCGTTCCCTTCTGCTGAAGCCGCCCGAAGGCATCACAGCGGCTCGCGGGCGCGCAGAGCCAGCGTTTCAGCCCAGCTCGTACAGACTGCCGCTGCCGAAGAAAGCGAGAGCGGAAATCGCAGAGAGGAGGCGGCGGCCGAGCCCGGAGCCCGCGGCCGAGCCCGGAGCCCGCGGTGGCGGCAGCGCATTCGGAGGCTTCGCAGAACAGTGAAGCTGCCCGGCCTCGGAGGAAGACGATGGTACCTTCCTAGTAAGCGGGAGGATTCGCCGAGGAGGGGAAGGACTCAGACGGCAGCTGAGAAATTACCGGCTCCTCCTGCGCGCGAGGCTGAAGCCTTTGCGCCGCTGCAGCAGCCGACTGCCAAACCAGCTCTCGCCCCCGGCCCTGGGGGGCCGCGGCACCCCCAGAGCGAGCCTGAAGGCTTGGAGAACGCCGAGGACGTTCACAGCTGAGGCGGCTCCGTGCAGCCGGCGTGGTGCAACGCCTGTGCACGAGGCACGAGTGCAGAGCCGAGCCGGCGTCCGAACGGGCCGGCGCAGCCGCACRCCGCTCCCCGTGCACCGGTGCGTGCACACGCGCGTGCACGCTGCCAGGAGAAAGCCGCCTGGCATAAACGCTACATGACACATCTCGCTGCCTACTGATGGCTGCATACCACACGGCAGTTTATTTAAAATAYTACAAGAAGACATACCCCAAATAACGCTAGGAAAACGTCTGCCCTCCTTTAGGGCTCCGTCGCCGCGGCCGGCCTGTCGCTTGGGTCGAGGGGGGAGCTTCCCCCTTCCCCCGAGAAGATTAAAGCCGTCCTCTGCGACGCGACGTGCAGGCTGCTCGTTGCTCCTCCAGAGCGGGCGACCGCAGCGGCAGCGGAGGTGAAGCTGCCCTGGTGCCTCTCAGCACCCAAGCGGATCCCTGCAGACTCCMGGACAGGGGCAAAGGGACGTCCCTCGCCAGCGCGGCGGGTGCTGAGCGCCCCGGCTGGCCGGACAGCAGTGCGGCACGCAGCTCAGTGCCGACAGGATAGTCATTATTTTAAAGCAAATGCCCAGTAAGCAATGCCAGGCTGCTCAGAACTGTGTTTTGTCAACACTTTTTCGAGAAGCATATTAACAACAACTATAAATTATATTCTTTGGGGGTGTTGGGTAGAAGAAGGAAGTTCACGGTGAAAGACTTCCTTCCCCTGGCAAGGAAGAGGTCGGAGTGACACAGAGTGACACGGCYCCATTGCTGACAACCACAGGCCTTTGGAGACCCCCAGAGCAGCCCCCAAGCTCTAGGAATGACCCCTTCACAGCCAGCAGGAATTTCACTAACCTCAAATTTAGGGGTGACAGAAGAGGGATGGGCGTGAGGGACACACAGACACAGCGCAGAGCCTTGCTGATAGTTCTGCTTGCATGACCCACAGCGGTGCTCCACAGACACGTGCATTGCTGTGTCTTTCACTGTCACGTGGTGCTAGAAGAAAGGCAAGACTCTAGCTTTACCTTGACTACACTAAGCGAGGAGGCTGCTCTCGAGGACACCGGGATTGTGTGCTTTGCTTGTCCTTGCAATGATTTCTCTACAGCTTCATGACCAAACTGTCGGTATGGCCAGCAGGAAGGCTCACTGAAACTCCTCAGCCCCTTTCTCCTTGCATGCATGTCCTGGGAGGAAAGGGGTTTGGAAACTTCCAAATGCAAGATGGAAACAGCCTAGGACTGAGAGTTTGGCAGCTTTTTAAGTACTGCTCTTGCAGTTCTTCTGGTTTCCTATTCCCGCGGGAAAGAAACCACTGCAGAACGCGTCGATGCAGACAGAGCTGCACTGACGTAGCTGGTGCAGCCACCGGCTCAGCCGCTGCTTGTGAAACACCAGAGAGGGCTGTTGGGCAAGGAGACGAGGAAGTGGAGGTGTCCCGCGCTGCCGTTTGCTGCAATGCCTCTTCGCCCAGTGTAGACAAGGCTTCAAGGTAACACTCCAGAGCAAATTTGATCTCATTTACAATTTTCTTTTAGTCTTTTCATTGAGAAAGTTCTTCCTGGTTCACCAGCAGGCATACGGGAAGAGCGGGTACTGGCTCCACTCTGCCATGGCCCCGTGGGCATGTCCCGAAGCTCCTTGCGTGTTATAATCCGTGGAGAAGGCGGAGTAGCTCATTGCCCGGTACTGGCTGTGGGAAGGCACCATCCACTGGCCGAGGCCCTGCTCAGCGCTGTACGGGCTGTACACCGGCGCTCGCGCCCCGGCTTTCCCGACAGACTCCATAGCCATGTTTACCACGCCGGCATAGTCCTGGGGGGGCGGCAGAGGCGGCGGGAGCGGAGGCAGGTTGGCGAAACCCTCCGAGAGCTGCTTGGAGTCGTGCTCGGGCACCGTGGCCAGATCCAAGGGGTGGCACCTCGCCCGGAAGTCGTTCAGCGCAGCGACATCGCGGGCGGGCAGCTGCTGGGCATCCCCGGCTTCGTGAAAGCTGAGCCCCGACGGCAGAGAAGAGAGTGAGTCAAACCTAGTGCTGCCGGAAACCACCGAAACCGCCCACGCGGGTCGCCCGGGTGAGCCCTAGGCGGGCCCTTTCCCCTTGCCGTTTCAGACAGCCACCGTCCCTTCGAAGCAGGCGTGCCTGCAGGGGTGGCCTGTCTCTGCATCCGACTCCCCAGTTCCTCACGTGCGTCCGGCATCCGGAAATCAGTACGCCAGGAGCCGGAGCGCRGATTTACGGCGCGCTTAGCACGTCGCGTGTCGGAGGGGAGGGCAGGGGTGTCCGTGCAGGGCTGCCCCACGCCTTCGCGTCTCGGCGTGCCGCACGGGAACCCTCCCGCGCAGGGGCGCAGGAAYGCCCAGCAGCAGGGGATTACGGTTATAAAAAAATAAATAAAATGAAAAGCAAATCCCACTGGCTCTTTTTCTTGAGAAATACCAGGGAATCCCATTAACTGCAGGACGGCTCAGACAGGCGGGACTCACCGGTACGCCTGGTAGGACGGCGTCGGCACCTGCTGCTCTCTGGCCGGAGCCTCCCGCTGGTCGGCCGGCGCGGGCGACGCCGCGGGAAAGGCTTGGCTGCCGCTCTGCTCCGCCGTCCAGAAGGGGTATCCGCTGCTGACCACCACGGGGTTACTCTCTTCCTTGACATCCACATTCTCATCTTTCGTAAAGTCTAACTCACAGCGGGGAAAAGAGAGAATGGAAAAAAAATGAGAGGGGGCGGGGAGCGAGAGGGCCCAGCGCGCACGACGGTCTGTTGGCAGCGGGGTTGTGGCAGGATTAGTGGGTGAGGATCTCACTAACGCCACCTCTGCAGCCCTATCGCCAYGCGGGACTAGCTCTTTGCTGGCTCTTTCTGTCCTTGCACCGTGCCATTCGGTYCTGCTGCTACCTTGTTTGTGCAGGCAGCACCGTGAACTGGAGCAAGGAACGATCAGGCTTAAAAATAACCGCACAGAAGCGGTGAAGTTTATTTTTAAATGGTATCAGCTCCCTAGCCTGCAGATGCACAAACAGCAGCGCTGGCACAACTGCGTGGACGAGAACCAAGACGGGAGGACAGAAGAAAGCAATGGGCGGCCGCGGGTTACGCTGCAGGCTGCTAGAGCTGGTGAAGACAAAACGTTACGAAAGCGCAGCCCCCACCGCGCGTTCCCAGAGCATCACCGCCCCGGCGGCTGGTGCAGCGAAGAGCTGAGGAGCGCCCAGCRCTGACCACTCACTTGGAAGCCGGCTCTCGTGGGTCACTCAGAGCAACCAAGCGTCAGAGACCCCCTCACTCCCTCCTCGCTCCGACAGAGGTGAAGCGGGCGCTCGGGCTCCTCGCCCCGGCCCCCAGCCCACCGCTCTGCCTAGCTGAGCGCCCTCCCCAGCGCGCTGCCTTTCTGCGCGTCTCCTGCTTGCTAGAAACGACGTCRGAAAACGCAGCGTATAAAGCGGGCTGAGAACCCAGCTGTGGCCAGGCAGCACCATTCCCCTCCAGCCGCATACAGCAAAAATCTCCTTTAAACAGGGATACACAGCTCTCGCTTGGCAGGAGACACAGCAGGGCTATGCCACTGCCTCTTTTCCTCGCCGTGGCCCAGCCACAGCTCAGAACTGACTCTCCAGGTTTGTTGTTACCAATATTACCACGTTCCTCAGCACTGGACTCCCTTTCCTCGGGCAGCTTCCTCTTCTGGCTTTTGCCTGGACTGGATTTCTGGCACTTGGCTCGTCCTTCCCTGGGAAAGAAGCAGTACACGGAGGGAGTTTGTAAGAAAGCCTGTAAGAGATGCTTTTCCACTCAAGAGGAGAGGAGGGAAACTCTGCATGTCAGAATCAAGTTAATCTCAAAGACACACAGTGATCTACTGGGGGCTTCCTTTATCACAGCTATTGAGGTGGCAGAYGCCAGTCTAGATCCAAACTGCAAGGGAATGCAGATATTTGTCCTATCTCCCACACTTCTGTAGGAAATCCTGTGTCTCCTCCTCCAGTCTTTTGGGAGGCAGCTGCACAATGGGATCTCATCATTCCCAGATACAGGTGAATGCAGCCTGCAGGACACGGCTGGCTCAGCAGATCTAGCACTGGTGTGTTTTTGTTCAAAAGACTTGAGTAAAATTCATGAGTGAACGCAAGTTAGAAATAAATTGAGAACAGTTTACCTTCGGGTGTTCTTTCCATGCTCCCGGAAGCCTTTAGCAAATGGATTGTTGTCAATCTTGAGTTTTGTGATCTTAAAATAAAGGAATATGATTCGGTGTTACGGTGAGCGGTTGGGTTCTTTACTGCTTCAAGACCTTCATCTCAGTATTTATCACAACAGCTTGACCAGGCTTTTGGGGCTGCCCTTGTCACAGTATCTGAGCTCTTACAACAGTTCCCTCTATTGACTGGGAACAGATACAGAGAAAAGTGATTTTCCCAGCTACTTCCTCAGGGTAGGATTCACGTGACTAGAGAAATACAAAAGGTCAGTACTTACATCTGGACTTTTAGTATATGTGGGGTCCTTTTAATCACTGACGGTGCACTCAGTAAGTTAATGGGCCTGATTCATCTCATCCCAGAGTGGATGTCATCCCTAAGTACTTCTGTAAGTTCATGTGCCTATTTCCTTCCCCTGTCACAGGTGCCCACACTGACTAGCTCAGGAGGAGACATCCTCCTTTACAAGATTTCTAAGGACAGTCTGTTTAGCAATGTGTCGAGGGGTGGCGCTTGCACACTGTACCTTCTCGTTTTGGTAAGCAGTGACAGACGTGAAGACAGTCTCCGGGAAGCTGAAGACTTGGAAGATGCTCCAGCGGACACTGAAGAGGTCATCTGCCTGCACAATGTGGAAGCGAGGCTTGTAACGGTGCATGGAGTGGAGGATGATCTAGCGCAGAGACAGACAAAGGAGAAGGTTTCCACGTGCAACCACTGCTAACGTGCTGTGCAGTCTCCTGTGGAGACCCCCGGGACGTCCATTTCAAATCAGAGGCACCTTCCTGGCATGGRTGGCTCTGCCATACCCCGGGAGTGACACTGCATACTAAGGCCTTCCCTAGCAGGGCGTTAAGCGGGCACAAGGGCTGGGCTAAGGAAGGAAAAGGGGGCGCTTTGGTATGTTTTAATTTCCACACCATCTAATTTCTCACAAATCTAACTTGTTTCTTTGCAACAGATTTCAAGCTAGCACATCTCAGCAAGCGCAGCACCAAGAGCAGCTACGACCTACATGTCCATGTTGGTCCARAGTGTTGTTGGTGAGCTTCAGCTTTTGGAAGGAGACAGGTTCTTTCATCCAGTGGCTTCCAGGAGCTGGGGAATCCGGGTGGACGTAGGTGCGACAAGGGAGTTGGGGCTCTGCTTTTCCAGCCACTTCCCATTGATCTTTATTCCACTGTGGAGGGAAAGAAGGAAATCTAGAGCCTGAAAGACCTACCCTCATTAGAGGGAAGTCCCAGCAACTTTGCTTCACTATCTGATTTCGTGGACTTCCCTGAGGCAGACAATCCTGATAGGTAGCAGATTCTCTCTTATGAGTCAGGATTGTGTTACTGAAGCACCTCCGAGTTTAGGCCTCATTTTTCCTCTCTCTCTCTCTGAGTGGCTGTCAGAGAAGTCTGACATTAATCATGATCAAAACTGTACTATTTACAATGAAAATTAGGCATCTTTCCAGCTGCTACCCATGCAAAAGTGACAAATGCTAGATAACTAGGTAGGCAGAAAATCCACCAATTACTTCTGAACTTTGTCCAGAGAGGCAGAAAACCACTTCTGAACTTGGTCTGAAGATAATTTATTTATCAGGCTAGCCAGTGAGGCACGAAGATTATTTTAAACAAAAGAGACGCATGAGAGTCCCACATAAGCCTGTAATAGG
Organism: Rhea americana; assembly: GCF_003343005.1. NCBI lineage: Eukaryota > Metazoa > Chordata > Aves > Rheiformes > Rheidae > Rhea > Rhea americana. Next base: position 1,070,056 of record NW_028186343.1, read on the forward strand.
TGCTTGTTCTGTCTCTTTTTTTTCAAATAGTAAACTTTCCCACAGTGGGAAATATGGAAAGACAGCACAACTTTTATTATTTAAAGTACTTACCTTGTACCTGAAGTTGTCCATTGGTACAAAATCTACCAGCATGAGATACTTGGCATATGGGATTAAGCCAGAGACTTTGATTTTGCATTGTGGAAACATTCGTCTGAAGGAGAAATTAGATGYGCAGTGTAAGTGTAGGGATTTTTGTAAAAAGCCTTTTTTGTTTAATGACCTAATCAAACATCAGATTGTGTCTACTCATTATTGTGCAAAGTGCTGGTGGCAGTATTTCAGCAGACCAGCTACTGGCCATTTTTACCATCTTACTAATGTATTGATTGTCTAATCCTGTGGGCCTAGATGGAATAGGCATTAACAGAGCAGCAGTCACTGACCTCCTGCTACTGTTACTGCTTTTGTTTTTCTGATTTCTGTAATGCAACCATGGGAAATTCAAATAAAACATTTAAAATTTGGACACAGTTCCTAGCTTTCTGCCGCTATCATGGACCTGGAGCACAGATGAGAGCATTTGCCAGCATGGATAGGGCTTGTCTGAAGGCATAGCTAGCTTTCTGTTCCAGTACATCCCACTACCTCTTTTATCTTCTGACACTGCAAACAATCTTTGACACCCACCTCCCTATTCAAAGAGGAGATCATTTCAGCTCACAGCAGTTTTGACATAATACATTAAAATTTCATACTCTTTCATTACAAGCTCCATAATACGTGACTAAGTTTTAAATTTTAGAGTAACCTGTATGCACAGATCCTTACTCTTCTAGGCCATGTTCTAGGCCATGCAAATGCAGAATCAAAGCCAAATATTTAGTGCTCATCTGCTTCTGCCAATAACTGTTTGAGGCAAAGGAAGTCTAGGACACTATCCAGAACAACCTCACAGCAACAGGAAGAACAACAGTGTAAGTACTGAGGTCAGAGTAGAGAAGGTTTTTCAACACATTAGCCCCTCAGTGACCTTTCACACTTCACAGTTTGGACTTCTAAGACATCCTGGAAGAGCAATTCTTAATAATTGGCTAAAAAAAGAAAAAAAAGGTTTAAGAGCCATCGCTCAAACACGAGCACTTGGAGAGTTTTGCAAACAGCGTGGAGGGGTGCGGTGCAGAGAGCTATGCTGCTTCCCTCACCTGCCCGATTTGGTGATGATCATCTCAGTTCCTATCTGATGAAACTTCATCCAGAGACCCATGTCCTCGAGGGTGACCACGATGGAGCTCTGCGGGTAGGGCTCCAGGCTTGGGGAAGGAAGTGCGTCACACGGCGCTTTCACATCTACCGGGAGAGGGAGAAAACACTAACTCAGGGCAGACAGGAGAGAAGGCCGCACGGAGCAGGCGCGTCRCGCTCGGAGACCGAGCTCTGGGAAGCAGCAGCCGCATCAGCCCACCCAGCACCGGTGCCTGGAAACCAGGAGCTATCTGATTTCACACGCTGTTGTAACAGAGCGGCTCCGGAGATCTGGCCATTCACTCCTCCTCCTGTCTGGTCACAGTATTTCTYGGCCCCAAATTACTGCAGAGGTAGCTGAACGCTGTGATTTTACTCATGAAGGTCCCAGGTGCCACCAAAGACTGGGGAGTCTATGCCGCAAGAAACCTCTCAAAGAAAACTGATCGTTTGCCTGCACAGATTTCTTAGGAGGCTCAGTAGTAGAAAGGCTTTTCCAACAGGTCTCGTTTTAGCCGGTGAGTTCTTTTGCAAAGATTTATCTGTTTTACAAATTCAGCTTGATTCGCTTTATTCCAGAGCTCAGGCTGGTAGCCACGATCCATTTTTATTCTTGTTCTGATATGATCAGGGCTATATAAACCACTTTACCACAAGCACGAAATGAAAGCTGAAAGGACCGGGCAGATTTTAAGTGCACCAGTAGGCAACTGGGGGGGAAAAAGGCAGATAGAGAGCAGYGGAGGTGAAAAAACACTGCAGAGGGCCAGGAAGGGACAGGCAGGAACCCGAACGTAAGCGGAGATAAGAACGGGAGGTGACAGAGCCAGACCACGGGCTGTTCGGGGACGGCAGGGCTGGTGTGAGCGGGACCCGGCGCCGGCGCGTGCCGAGAAGCCCAGGAGGGTCCSGCCGGGATGCGGCCGTGGCCCCGCACGGCAGCGGAGCCTCCGCCGCRCAACCGCGCTTCCGACTACAGGCCGGCGGCTAACCACCGTCCTGGGGAAGGGGAAAGGGAAACCCTTCCGGAGAAGCCGCGTTCGGCGCTGGGGTGACGACCTCCTTCGTAAAGCTTCGGGGGTGAAAGACCTTCCGCGGGAGCTCAGAGCGGCACCCGCGGAGCCGCAGAGCGCGGGCGAGGCCGCCGTGGCCGAGCGCCGCCGTGGCCGAGCGCCGCCATGGCCGAGCGCCGCCGTGCCGGCTCGTGCCGCGCTGCGCTCCCGCGACGGGGCCCCGGCAGCCGCGCGTCGGCAGACTTTTCTCCCTCCTAGAGGGGTCTTATTCAGAGCAGATCAGAAGCAAGGGGACTTATCGCCTTGTTGCGGCTTCCCCCGGTAACGACTGTAAACGAGCACCCACGAAAAGCGGGCGACTACTCCCAAAGACGGCCGTGTCTTTWCGGACAGCCACATCTTTCCACAGAAGCCAGCGTGAGCCTAAGGGGTTATTTCCACAGTATTAGGAAGTAAAAAACATTTAAACGTAATTCTGCCGTTTTTTAAAGGTCTTTAGGCATTTCAGGAAAAAAGCCGCTCTGTCCTTTTTTCTGCTTTGATCCAACGTTAATGAACTGGCTAAGAAGTGACACCTAGCTTGCTCACCAAGATTAGCCTGTTAACATCTTCTTACTAAAGCTTCCCTCATATCCTCTCGCAGAGACATGAAAGCGCCACGGGACAACGCGTTCGGCGGCTCCGCGCGGCGCGTGTGTCTCGAGGAGCTGCAGTAAACCCGGCCGGCTCCCCGCAGGAGCCACGCCGCCGCCAAGGCGCGCGAGCGGCCACCAGCCGGCCGGGCAGGCGCTCCCTCCTTCCCTCCAACGCGTTTCGCAACCGGCGGTTTCGTAAGGCCGCGGCAGCGAGACGACGACGCGGCGCCGGTCTCGGGCGCCTTCCCGAGGGGAGCCTGCCCGCGAAGGAGCTGAGGGGGAAGGAGTTCGGGAGCCAGCTGAGCACCCGAGGCAGACGTTGCAACGCGGCTTTACCAGAACGGCTCCAAGGGGCCCGCAGGAGCGAGACGCCGCAAGCGACGGGGAGAAGGGGCCGCGCGCCACAGACCTTGCAGCGAAGGCTTTAACACCTCGCCCGGGTCCTCCGCGCTGCGCTTTCGGGGCGCGCGGTTTGGGGCCGCCAAACGGGGTGCGAGCAGCTCGGATCCGGACCACGGGAGGGGTCCGAGCCCCGCGGCAAGTCAGGGGCTCCCCCGCCCCGGCCAGGGCGCTCCGCGGCGGCGGATCCGTTTGCAGGAYCTGCTTCAGCTCTGCTCCGCGGAGCAAGGCCCTGGGCGCCCGCTCCTCGCTCCCGCCCGGCCGGCCGGCGCCGGCACGCGCCTCCCCTGCTAACTTAGACCTCATTTAGGTATTATTTTCAGGAGATTTAAACATTTCTTCCAAGAACTTCTAGCTCTTAACTATTTTGAAAATATTCATCGTTATGCCCGTCGTGCTGCTAACGCTGCACGTGGTGTATTTCAAAACACACTCTTTAGGCCAAGATGAGGTTGAAGAGAAAGCAGGCTGCAGTGGTAGAGGCAGGCACTGAAAATTAAGAGCTCTTCAATCTATCCCACACTTTCAAAGATTTCAAAGTCTATACAAGTAACAGCAGCTTGCCTGTGCTTCGGTTTCTGTACCTAGAAAAGGTGATCTCTGTCTTTTCCCTGCCTTAGAGAAGGAGAGAAGGAGAAACAGGAGTCAACCCAGTGATATTTGTTAATATATATTAAAAAAAAAAAAAAAGAAAGAAAAAAAAGAAAGAAGGAAGAAAGAAAGGCTGCAGATAGAAAATGTTAGAAAATAATCCACTTGTCTACAGCAATCCCTCGTTCAGCTGTCAGATACGGAGACTGCGTCATAACGTCCTGCAAAGCGTAGGCTAGGGCTTGCACCACTGCAAAAGCTCCACCAAGCAAAAGGTGTGTTTCCCACCTCCACCAAAATCAGTATGAATCAGTATGAATCAAGCTCAACACAGCACGGACTGCTTTAAAAACGACAAAAAAAAAAGTGAAAGTGGAAATTACCTGCTCTGTTGGACATGTATTTTGCTTCTTATGAACAAACCAACACACTGCAGAGGGAAAGAAAGGAAGTGGCGAGTACCCAGCCATTGCTAACGCGTACACGGACCRCATACCTAAACAAGGTAAATAGTTGTTTCCTTCCTGTGCTGAGCAAAACCCAGGCCTAAATCTGGGATTCAGCTACCCTGACACAGGCAGTGCTCCTGGATTAATGTAGCCTTGTCTATCCGAGTTCAGAATTTGGCCCTTAGTTCCCTGGTGCAGATGTGTCATTGCGCCCAATCTGACCACGGCGCTCAGAGCAGAAGAGGTTAACAGCACGGAGAGGACTGATGAAGAAGTAGTAAACCAAACCCTTCAGAAAACAGAGAAAYGCCGTGTTTGGGCATGAAAGCCGGTAGAAGTTGCGGCGTACATCTACTTGGGGTTTATGCTTTCAAAGGGCAGAAAAGGCACGCGGTCAGACAAAACTGCATAGTTTGTGTCAAAATTATTCTGAGCAATACAACAAATATTTACAGACCTTCTGTGGCCTTCAGCCCGAAGGAACTCCCGGTCCTCTGCAGCCAATACACAAATAGCATCTCTGTCCCGCAGGGAGGGACCACACTGCACACGTTGATGCGGAGAAGGGAATTTTGGACAGAATTGCTAGCAAACCTCTGCCACGCTTACAAAAGACCTTCCAAGGCTCTCAAAGAACATTCAAAACCACAATTTGTCATCTGTTCTCACGAAAACATTTGGAAATCCCCTCTGGCCACACACACACACACGCTACCATAAATGCAGATATCCCGTAAGGAGCACTTATGCTCTAAAACTGATGCGCGTGCTGGGCATAACTCTCGGACCTCCCCATGCACTGAGGGACAGGAGGGAGGCACCCACCTGGCAAAGCTTGCATTTTCCCATGTACTGTGAAGTCCAGGAAGCTGCACAGCTGTGAGAGCCACCAGAATCCTTAAGGGGAGCCAAAACAGTCCAGTCCAAAAGCAGGTCCGAGTTCCCGAAGCAAGCAAAAGCCTTTCCTTCTGAGATCCAGTGTCAAGAGTGCCTGGGATGAGGATGGCACTCCAAGCACAGCTAGCCAAGGTGAGGTCCTGTTTTATGAAGGCTAATGAGCAGGGAGGAGCCTCTCTCCAGGGCTGTCCCCTCACAATCCTTTGATGTCCAAAGGGACAAAGAGAGGAAGGATCTGCAGCAATGGCTGGGGCTAAGGGAAGAAAATCAAAGAAAATTAACATGGCTTTGACATACAGGAAACCCTACAGGGGAAATGCACCTTGATTTACTGCTAACGCACTTTTAAATAAATAGAAACAAGACCAAAAGCATCCCCTGAAGACTTACCTACAAAACAAAAAATCCCTTAAACAGCAAGCAAGAAAAGTATCATTCTGACTATTCCAAGGATTTGATATGATTTTCATCTCGAGAGTATGGAGTCACTCTGCTGTTGATCCCTGGTCTGTATCAGAACCAGACCGTAACGAGCTTGCTCCTCCCGAAGCGGGTGAATATCAGTCTCTGGTAACCTTTACTCTGGCAACAGGGATACTGCAGCAACGCATTCATTCACCGTCTTCTCCTCTAACACAAACTCATTTGACGGTATAATATCACTCACCTACCCAGTCTCTCAAATCTCAGGCTTTGACTGCACAGTTAGTTTTTCTATCGCGCTGTTTTGCTACAGCAGAAGTTCTGAAGCTCTTTATCTGCAGCCTGCTCTACAGGTAGCATCTTTCCAGCCGTGCTTGCGAGTGAAAGTCGCAATTGTTTTATTGGTGCAGTCGCGCCAGCACGTAGCTCTACCGGCACCTCCGAGCGGCAGTGCAAGCGCCAGATTGATGCCAGACTGTGCATCAACGCATGGACCAGGTGCTGGTTTTACTGAGTCCTTGCTCAAAGCACAACTCTCACTGAATGCAAGTCTGAGTAGAAACTGAAGGACTTCAGCGTTTTGCTCTTAATTAGTTTATTCTGCAAGTGTGACCATTAGCTTTTGTGCTTACAAGTGCTAAGAGAGAGCAATCAAGTCTCATGCTTCAGGGCACAAACTAGCCCCTGCCTTGATGAAGAAGGGAATTCTGCGCGCTCATGCGCAGAAATCACGATACTAACATTTGCAGGGGAAAGATGGTGTTTCAGTGAGTGCTCAAGGTCAAAAGCAGGATATCAGCCTCCAAGGGCCAGCGCTGGATCCTGCACAGCAAACGCAGGAGCTCTACTCTCCATTTCCTTTCAAAGAGCATTGCTGTCAGGCTCTAGCTGATTCATGGTCTGATCTTGCTCCCAGTAAAATAAACAATTTTTATTTTGTCACTGACATTAATGGGACACCTGAATTTTCGTTTAATGTGCAAAACATTCTGAACCTATTGACAGTCAATTCCTACAGCTGAACGACAGCCCTTTAATTCTGCTGTTACTACCTTCTGGAGTAGCAGTCAAGGACACACAAAGAGGATGAAGGAATCCAGTAAGAGAAGGGACACTGCATTTTAGGCATCCCAGTACCAGGGGTGGGAGTGAGAAAAGCCAGCGTGGCAAGGAGATGGAAAGGGAGGTTGGAGAGTTTGAGAAGTCCTGAGGATGTTTTTTACAGCAGGAGCTTGTCCACTTGCTGCTGGCCCCTTTGAAAGACCACATTCGCTCAACCTGGCATCCCTTTTAAAACTACTGGATAATACGGAAGACCACAGGCCGTTCTCCTTCAGCTAACTCAGGGGAAATTCAGAAGTGGGGAGCTCAGTACCCTTCGAGGAGGCGGCCATCATGTGGTGGAGCAACAGCAAGTTATAGCTCAACTGAGATTTTTTTATTGCATACGTGGAAAAATAAATTGAGAGATAAAAGATCAGACTGTAAATGGTATTGAGGTCAAACCTCCTATGTTTGTACTTGCACAGCCACTACCAGATGCAAACAGAATAAATAAAATGTAGAAATGCTTTTTTTTTTTTTTTTTTTTTTTTTTTTTTTGCTGTTCTGCTCTGCTATGAAAGGGAAGCCAGCACCAAAGCTGCCCACCAAGTTCTGCTTTTCTAATGAGAGTATTTAAATTGTAGAAAGCTGAAAAGATGACGACAATGAGAATCTGAAAAGGGAAAATAGAACAAAAATTGGGTCAGACTCAAGCTAGCAGTGAGACAGATTAACATCCCACGTAGTTAGAAACTGCACAACAACAGCATCAGCCCTGGGAATTTCAGACTCTTCATCCGACGGGAGTGTGGGATGTGTATCATGACTTATTGCTTCTTCCAAGAAAGGGTATCAGATGGTCTCCTGCTGCCACTTCATTTGCACACTGGGTATCAGCACGTCTAGAGAACACACATTTGCTGCAAGCACTCAAATCCTTTTGGCTTCCCCCAGCTGATTGATGGGGAAGGTGGAGTCATTAATTACCCACGGCTACTTAACAACCAGCTTTCTCCCAGCCTTTCCACTTGCACTGGAGAGGTTTTCAAAGTACATTTGTTACTATGGCTGGAAGCGTAGCTAACGCCAGCAATCCCCATGAAATTCACCACTGGCAAAGGGGGCATCTCGCACATGGCTCTCCCGTCCCAGCCGTGGGGTGCCTCAGGCAGTCTGCTGGGAAGTCAGGGGTGAGCGAGCTGGTGTCTAACAGTTCACAGGCAGACTGGAGGACAGGGGAGGAAAGGGATGGCACAGAGCGAGTCTGACATGGGTGAGTCGGTGACACAGGCAGCGCTGCTGCAAGCTCAATTACGGCAGCAGGACAAAATCCCGCAGTGCCCAGCTCTAACAGCAGCTCTGCCGTGCGGAAGGGGTGAGGTAGGGCAGTGCACGGCAGTGCACAAGGGGGGGATGTGCCATGACAAAGGCAGAGGCCAAGGGCTTTTGCTTTGCATCTCTTTGAGGAGTTGATTAGAAAAAAAACATTCTCCTTTGGGTCTGTCATAAAGCAAATGTTCTCTGGCGCCCTTCACTGTAGGTCAAGTTTTAACCCTTAACATGCAACAGGAGGCTGCCRGGAACTGACCTGCGCCCGCCGCCATCCCTTCCTTCGGAGCCGTGGGCTCTTTGACACGGGCAAACCTTTTGCTTCTGYAGGGGGTGAATGGGGCTCTCGGACTGCGGAAAACACATAGATGCGTCACGTAGATGGAGGCTTCGCGTTCAGGATCCAAGTCTGCAAGCGGCTGAACAGGATGCACCACCTCTGTCCAGGCGTGACTTCCAGGACACCATTCTGCCTTGAGGACGGGCTCCGGTGCCAGCTACAAAGTTACTGTCCAGCAGACTGCTGAAACGCAACAGAAATGCAGATTTCTTTTGGAAAGAACCAGTCTCGGATCATTTGCTAATCTGTATTCCCRCTCTGGCATAGCAGCCAGCAATTCAGGCACCGCAGGCTTCTCCCGGGGCCCAGGGTTGTGAGAAAACCTCATCATATCAGCTTTAATAAAACTGGGCTTAACTAAAGCACTGCTGTCTGCCTGAGTTTGCACAAAGCCAGAAAAAGTAACCTGGAAAAATGTAAACTGCACTTTTAAGAGGAAATTCTCTCTGAAACCTGCAGGCAGCCTTACCACCTTTTAGATGTAATTATTTTGCAGATTCCCACCTGGTGCACTTAGGCCACAGTCTCAGGGTGTTTTCTGTGCTCCTCAATGCGAAAACCTCCAGACTTGCAGTCGCTCCACGTGTTTGCAGCTCTTCAAGGACACTTCACCATCTGCACTGGTCGAATCCTGCAAACGTGGGAAGACAGCATGTCATTAACAGGACTCAAAATAAAACAATACAAAGAGGTCGTCACACTGATAGTTAYTTATTTTCTGTTTTATTAAAAAAATGAAGCGGCCTCAGACTCTCCAGACTGCTTCCGAACCCACAGACCAGACCCTTCAGTACGGACCCGGCTTGCTGCAGAGCAGCGGGGCCCGGTGAGGCACGTGCAGGTCCTCGGGGAAGAGCTGTGTTTTTGCCAGGAGAAAACCTGATCAAACTATTGCTCCTTGCAGCCATGCCGGAGCGGCATCTTGCAGAAAAGGAAACAGGAGGGGAGCTCCTTCGACAGCYGCCGAGCTGAGCTGGGCTCTGTCCATCCGGACGGAGCCCAGCCCAGACAGCAAGGGCACCGTCCGAGTTTGGGTAGGGAAGAGAGACACAGYGAGGCTGCAGTAATGGTAAAAGGCTGCTAAGCGTTTGGAGATCGTCTAATAAAATGCTAAGTATATTTTCCTATCGTCTGGTAGTATATGGAATGGTTTCTTCCCAGTTCGTTACGGCAGTTCTGATGGTGGGAAATGGCACCTTTTTTTGATTTTTTTTTTTTTTATGGCTGAGTTTTGATTGCTTTTTCCTGGGAAAAGCTGTCTAGTGTGTTCAGGCACGTTACACGTGCCCTTTCCCTTCGGCTGGGCCTGCCCATGTGAGAGGCCCTGCACAAGGCAGACCTCCGTGGGACCGAAAGCCCCATGCTGAGCCCCAAATTGCATTACCCCCAAATCTTCCCTGGGCTCTCCCAAAGCAGAAATCACATTTGGTAAAACAAAACAGTTGGTTGGAGAGGGCCTGTTGGTAACAGCTCAATGCTAATTCACAACAGGATCCCTGGACTGGGGCGCTGCGGAGATTGGCCGCCTGCCTGACCCCCCCGGCGAGGCTGCATTTCAGCAGCGACAGGGACCCTTTTTGGAAGGGCATGTGTGAAAGCGGCTCAGGCAAATGAAAAACAGTACATCACGAGTTGCACACGGGCTTTTCCCCCTCACAGGCTTGTGGATTGAGGTATCTGGCCACAAAGCTGTGCTCCTGCAATTAGAGGAAAGACGTTCTCCTGTCTCCCCTTTATTATATCCGCTCTCCCCAGCCCTCCTGGAATATGCACCCGCTTCTCCCAACAGTTAGCATTGAGACCAGAAGGGAAATACTTAACGGCCACTTAACACTGAAGGCTGAGTTCGGCCTCAAAGGCTGCAGTCCAGAGTCAAATGCAAAGTATCTGTGTCTAGGAGCCTTTCAAGTTTTCGCAGACTCCTGATGTTAGGTGCACTGTTTTCCTGCCAGCGCATTGTGCTTCCCAGACGCTGCTCAGCACTCTGTCCCCTTCAAATCCACAAAACAAAACGAAACAAAAAAGAAAAAAGAAAAAAACAACATTTTGAAAGGACTTTACAGCTTAGAGGCAGCAAGAACAGCTTTGCCAGGCAGCTGAGGGAAGAGGCGCGGAGCAGAGGGCTGCACAGAGCTGCCTCTCGCCCCTCCGCACGCCACCGGGACCCACCGGTGCCCTGGGGAGCCGCGACGGCTCAGAGCCGGGAACSGGCCAGCAACAGCTCCGGGTTGACAGCTATACACGTGTATTTGTACATCTATAGACAGACAGACTGACCGACCGACCGACACACACAGGAAAACATGCAGAGCTTAAAAACTGTATTGTTGGAGGTTCAGCTTAACCCTGAATTGAGATCAGAAAAAAATCCCACGTAGAATGGATTTTGCTGAATGAAAGCCCAGCTGACAGTGCTTCGGCTGTCTCTGTTAAAAAGCTGATCTTTGCTGGAAAAAGCAGCAGGCCAGACTCAGCAGCACGTACCTAAACTTTCTGGCCTTCTGATTTTGCAGACACTGTAATGCAGCTTTGGTTTCTGCACCGGCTTCTTTTGGTTGGTGCGCAAGAGTTTGTAGAGCCACAAAACGAAGAGGTAACAAGCAGACTTTAGTCACGTAAGTCAGCTTGCAAGTTACTTTGTTTTGCCAACACAGATTAGCKTCACAAGGAAGTTTCCATATACCGGTTACAGTACCATGGTAAGGCTCTAATCACAACATGGAATTAATAAACAAAGTAAAACGCYAGATTGAAGGAAATATTTTCATAGAGGTAATGAACATAGTTAAGACTTAAAGGTTTTAGAACTTAAAAATAAAAGCTGTCATAAGCTGTACTCCTTTTCACAGTTCTTCCAAAGTTCTTACTGACTCCAAAGACCTTTTTGAGGAAGATAACGAACATAACTGGAAAGCATGACAGGAGAGAGGAGTCGTAACACAGGCAGCAGATTTTGATCCAGAACATTTTATAACAGATTGTGTTTCATTTTAATAAGATAATTTATTAGTATAGAAACGTTGTTTTCTTTTTTCCCCTTTATCTTATCAATTTCCATCTCTCTCAAAGAGAATTCACGTGCTCTATGGCCAGGGACACACACAAGCGTGTGCACATCGCACAGGCAGGGAGGCGCCGAACCCGCGGGCTGCCCAAGTGAGCTGCGGAGTCTGAGCAGAGCTGAGCTGCTTACAGGAGCTCTCCTGAGCACCAAAATGAATGCCAAGACAGATTCACGCAGCACATCCTCCCAGACACTTTCTGAAAGCTGATGCAGAGCACTACAACGGGATACATGTACTCGGTAGGAAAGTTTGAAGCCGTAGCAAAGAGCTGGAAATACGTGTTCATTTTAAGCAGAAAGTMCTTGCTACTATTTTTCTCACCCACCTGCTAGCAAAATGATACTGGTGTCCACAATAACAAAATGTTGATGAGAATTCTTGTATCTAACCAATAGTAACAATAATAAAAAATAAATAAAAAAGCACCTGTCAGCTTTCATGGACCCCTGCAGTGGGGCAAGGCAGTCATAAACGTACAGGAATTTACAAAAGCAAACACTGCCACTGCATAGTCTTTTTCCAGCAGTCTCTAGTTTGTCTAGATTTTTTCCTCSGTTCTTCTCATATTAGCAAATTCCTCAGGCTCATTCTGTGTCGCAGTCACGGGCCAGGGTACAAACCCCAGGCGAGATCACAGGCCTCGGCTCCCTCCCCCTCCCCAGCAGATTGTGAAATGTTTATGACCGGGCTCTTATGGCTCTGGAGGTGCTGAATGGCTTTTTTCCCCCTCCAAGTCGCAGCTCCTGATGGGCAGCTACAGACCAACTTTTAGCCGGTTTGGTCCGTAGTTGTGGATTTTATTGCCCAGTTTGTCTCTTCAACTCACATTTGTAACCTCCAGAGTAGATTTTTCCCTGGGTAACACTCTGCAGCTCAAAGAACTCTTCTTGTTTTTATTACATCCTTGGTGATTAAAGGGATATTTAAAGCTCACAGTGTTCCCTGCTGTGAATATAAAAGCCTAACATCATTTTGGATAGATGTGTCTAAAAAAAATAAATTAAAAATTAGCCCTCCTAGAGTGGACAAATGCTTTTCAGTTGTTAAGAACATCAGGCACTTGAATGATTTAATACATCAGCTGCAATTCTTTGAGAAAGCAAGAGGTGACCCATGGCTCTGAGCTATCCAGACAGCTATCCAGACAAGTTCTGCTTGGACTGAGGATGACAGAAGTGTGTAATGACTGTATCACCCTGAAAATACTCAGTTTCATCTGCTTATGCACAAATGACTTAGATTGCTTTTTCTCTCTAACATGGGAAACCAGTAACACACACATATTAAGTATCATTCTTAAAAACACGACCTCTGCTTTTGCAATGGGAAACCTGCATTTAAGTGACTGGCACTTTAAAAGCTAAYTTATGCCTGCCAAATGAATGGAGATAAAAAGAACAATATAATCTCAAGTCAATAAAAATATTTAAATTCTGCTAAGAGCTCTGGGGAGCATGCAGGAGGAAATGGAAGTTACATCTGAGAGCAAGCATTCCCTCTGAGCACAGATTAGATGGTTACCAATAACGAAGTCGCTGTTTTTACTATCCTGAAATACTGGGGTTTCTGGTTTAAGCTTCTATAGGGAGCTACTGCTGGAATCCAATTCAGCGAGAGTTTGGTGCGTGAGTGCAGGTTTGGACCCACTGCCAGGGAGCTCACAGCAATCTCCTCGCTTGCTTCTCCAGCTCAGGGCTTCGGAGCTTCTTCCCACTAATACAAAGGGGAAAAAAAGTCAGATTATCACAGGGTGCAAAGAAAGGACTCTCCGCTGTGCATCTGCTACAGTGTGCATCTCGTGGCCCATCCTAAGTTTTCACTGATGCTCTTCTCATGACTAAGGCAGTTAAAAAGAAGCATTCCCTTTGGATTCTCTGGTGTTTATTATTGTGTTAACTCACATTGCAACCACTGCTTCAGACATTTTCAAGAAATCTGTAGGAACTAACTTGTCTGTGACTGCTATATCGCTGCCAACTTGAGCTAAAAGTAGGAAAGGGGATTAAAACACCACTAAAAGGGGAAAACAGGCAGCAGGATCATACAAGTCTCATTTCTACAGGAACTCAGGTCAAACATTCAGGGTGCAGAGAAATATCCTTGGGTAAATCTGTTTGGGAACATTACTACCCAAAGAGTGCTTAGCTAAAGCTAACCTGTCCAGCATTTTAAACAAATACACTGGTTCCTGAGACAATAAAAATTTACATCGACCTTCATGAACTTTACTGGCTTTCTCAATTTTGTCACTATGCTTCATCAAGCAGAACCTCTTYTTGACAGTGTAATTAGAGWGTGTGCTATACATTTTAGTCTGAGTTTCAGAAGTAATCTCCACATATCATAAAAAGGGACAGATCAATAGCACATGCTAGAAACAGCTGTGAAGTTGCCATGTATTATGCAATTTTCCCCAAATTACTTCAGCAGTATGCCAGCAGCTACAATGAGGTGCCACAATGTCTGGTTGCTATATACTGTGCAGAGAGCAAGGATAAAAACTACTGCCAAACGCAGAGACAGGAAAGGATTCCGCCTGCCCCGTTGATTGCCTGCCTCACCTAAACTGAGTCCATTACCATCGCACAGCGAGATGTGCATTACTGACCACCTCACACTTGGGCTCTAGAGGACAGATCAGACAGGTTACTGATAGCCTCTCAGCACTGGGTTAGATGGTCAGGAATCTGGAAGTAAAAATCTGACACGTAAGCCCATTTGAGGTCCCATGTTCCCTTATTCTGACCTCTCTCTCTCTCAACATTTCCTCTCCAGAATGGACTTACTCCCCTTCTCCTCCTCTCTGCTCACCACAGGGACAAAGAGGTATTCAGGGAGGAATTGCTAACTTGTGCTGTTTCCTCTCTCCTCAAATTTTCCCCTAAGAGTTGCTTAATATCAATTAGTCTTTTATTCTGAACATCCCAATGCTCAGGTCTTTCCACATATAAAACAAGCAATAGTATTTAGGAAGCTATAATATAGAGATATTTCATAYGGTTTCCAGCAGTAAGTTCACTGCTTTTGCCTCCAACAGAGGAATAAAAAAAGTCAAATACAACTACAGAATGCACATGTGAAAATACTATATGCTTGAGCAGGGAAACAGTAGGGCTTTTTTTTCCTGCTAGTTTGCTGTGAAACAAGCTGGTAGACCTAGATTTAATCCTTATAACCTTACTATCAAAGCTACTGCTGAACTGAAGGGAGTCTGGATGGACCAAACATCATAAAAAATGAGCTTAGTTGACTGATAGCTCTGTGCATCAAAGAGTAATGAACATACAGGTCTGCGTATGTCTGCAGGGGGTAAAATACAGATGACAGAGGAATTAGTATGCTACAAAGGGGTATAATTATCATCAATACAAGAGCTGAAAGTGAGAGAGAAGYAATTTGAATATCCAGGAAAAAAAGAAAAAAAAAAGTATTGGCAGTGAGCTGCGCAAGGGCATAGTCACACAGTAACAGACAAAAGGTCTTACTGCATTAGACTTTTAAAYGACTTTTGTACAAACCTGTGGTATTGCAGGGAACCACCCTGTCTTGACAAGAGCAGCAGAGAASGCTCTGAGACAGCTGTGCATCTCTTATGATGCCCTGAAAGCATACAATTGCCATTAATGTTAAATGAGTTCTGGGAGCACTTTCTCCTGGCATGTGAACAGTGCATCAGCATATCAGACTACTTCCCAGTGCAATGTCACCAGAGCTACTTACGGTTTGTGGCTCACAGCACCGCACTTTTGATACAGATTCAAGCAGAAAAGAATGTCCAGGCTTCTCTTACGTGATCACACTGCTCTGGAGCTTTATGGGTGATCTTTATTCTCTGAAAGCAGACTGGTTCTTTCTTCTCATGGCTCGTAGGAGCTGGAGAGTCTGGATGGAGATAGAAGTACCTGTGGAAGTGAGGATTAGCTTTCTCAGCAGATTCTTGCTTGTCACAGTACCATGTGTAATGGACATTGTCCGAAGGAACTATGTCAATCAGCACCCARTAGACAGAGTGAGGGTCCAGATCTGAACCTAGTCATTTGCAGCATGCACGTGCACAAAAGGAGAGAGCAGAACACAGCGCTTTCACTTCAAAGTTGAAACTAGAACTTACCTAGTGCTCCACCTGAATCTTAAGAATATCCACTAAAAAGAGTAATCATCACCCAAAGAGCTCCAGATGTCTGCTATCTTACACCAATAAATATTCAAAGCTAAATCATGCCTTTATAATTCTTTTGCAAGCCTTCTGGGGTTGTTTATCACTGGCATTGACAAGTCAGTGAAGAAGCACATGCATAACAAAAGGCAGAATTTATTATGTGGGGTGAAATGAATGTTGAACTTCCAGGTTGTCCCAAAAGGGGATCTGGAGTACACCTATAAGATGATTTAAGGGGAGTGATTCCTAGGTCCTCTTTGAAAAACCTCCACGAAATTTTATAGCTGAAGATGGTAATAGTTGTAATAGTCAAGAAGATATTCACTGTGGGAGCTTGACTCACACTTACAGTTTTTGACAGAGCTCCTTCTCTGAGGCCTGCTACTTAATTATCAAGTTCCTTAGTTATTTCTTGTAGCTCACCTGCCAGAATTGTTGCCCCAAGTCATCAGACTCCCAAATGCACATTTTGGCTAGAAAAACTTCATATTCAGAACACAGTAGAAGTATAGAAGACCCAACTACCTGGTCCTACTGTCCCTGTACTGTCTGGCAGACACAGGAGGTATAAATAGAGTATTTAGAAGATTACCAAGTTCAGTTAACATGACTAGACAATGACCACAACTGCAGAATGGCACAGTGGACAGAGCCTAGCAGGATGCAATCAAGGTGAGGTGAATATGGAGTCAGTACAGAAAAAGGCATGCAGCAGTTGTGCCCTGTGGAATGCGTGTGCTCTTACCTAACACCTTTGATGATGATCAGTTCAGCACCAAGTGCACAGAATTCTTCCCAGAGTCCCTTACTCTCCAGAGAAGAACAGACCTGCTGCAGAAGCCATTTGTAGTTGGAAGTAGGACTTCATTGTGGAGAGAAGAGAGCTGCAGATTCTGAAAACGAGGGGCCTTGGCACCTATTTTATGTGGGAAGAGGATCATGCTCTTGCAGGGGAAAGGAGAAAAGGACATGTCTTAAAACAGGCCCCTAAGAACTGTGTGCTGTAGAAACAAGACTGTACAACTGCTAGGAGAACATGCCAGACAGCTACTCACAACACACAGAGCCTTCCCCTTGACCTGCTCCCTCTGTCCTCATTTGTCTCTTGGGACAACAGTTCAGCCCCATCCTCTGAGATAATTTGCTCATAACCACCTTTGATACATTTCAAAGCTGCTCAAGATTTTTAAGAGGGCTCTGAAGATGAAATACTGGTCATCCAGAAGGGGACTGACAATGTAAATCAAGTGAAATGCAAAAGGAGAATTTTATGTGCCCAGATTTGAACCTCAACAACACTGAGCAGTGGCTAGGCCTACCTTTTGTCCAGACTCCTGAGTATAGAGATCATCTAGTGTCAATTAACAAGACAAACTATGGCAATTGTGCTGAATTTTCCCCACAGGTTTTTGTCTACTTGTTGGTCAAGTCTCACAGTATATACAAAACTACTTTACTGCAATGTGAAGTGACAAAATCACAAGAGTATTAGATGACTGAGATGATGGACCATGTTCTCATACCTGGCATTAGCACCGGTGATTTTTTGCTGTTGGCCAAARCTGCAGCTGTCACAAGGCTGGTGCCTGCACTGGCACTGCTGCTGTGAGCCATCTGTGTATGGGCTTTCTGAAGCTTGATACATCCCGAAGGACCCTGAAGAGGAGATRCAACAGGAGATACAACTCCTGTTCTTCAAAAGGGCTGTCTCTGATTTGTTCAGATCCTGCATGTTTGCCAAAAAAAAAAAAGAAAAAAAGAAAAGAGAAGTGGATAGGAGCGGGAAAACGTGTGTGGAAAAATGAAGGTAGAGAGAAAGAAGGAAAAAATGAATGGCAAGAAGCAAAGGGGRAAAATAATGTCAAAGGCAGTGCATGCTTCTGCCGTTCCTATTCTCTTGCTGGGCTCAGGAGTCCTGCCATCAGCTTTTTTACCCAGCTGAGGATTTACAAAAAGAAAATCATGTACTTCCACACATCGTAATTCACAAAAGACAGGCCACTTACTAACATGGGAGGTGTGACTGCAGTCAAAATGTTGCTGAGCTTGGCAGATCACTTCTGTTCCCCATTCCYAGGCCTAGGCCAGAGTGATGGGGAAGGTGACATGTTATTGAGCTGCTGGGTTTCATACTCCAAGAAGTGCCTTTTAGAGATAGTGGAGACACTAAAGCCATCAGCCATTCTGTTAAGGCTGACAAAAGATTGATCCGGGGATGACTGAAGCTTTTTCACTGTAATTCTAAAGTGCAAGGTTTATTAGTTGTTCTCCTTTCTGCTTTTAGATTGTTTCAAACAGCCCTCAAGGGAGAAAAAAGGACTCAGTTTACACAAACCACAACCACTTGGCATATTTAAGTCACACACAGCATTCAAGATTCATTAAGTCGTTTTTCATGTCTTGACAAGCTCCTGTCAAGAGCTGCTCCTCCCTGCTTCCATCACAACTTTCTTTTCTCTCTCTTGTTAGCCAAGAGCAACTGCAATTCAGAAGCAGAACATACCTTGTGCGAAAAAGCCTTCTCCTTTGAGGAATACAACCCAGGGCTGGTCCGGTGTTTCAGTCTTGTGTTTCAGCCTTGAAGTCCAGGAAAGTGCCAAATTCAGCTTTGCAAACTGAAGTCCTTTATTGCAGAACTGCTTTAGGACTGACTGGTAGAGGCAATGGTGCTTCTTCATGAGGCCCTCGTGATTTGCCTCTGGAGAGGGACATGTCCTTGTTCGCCTGGTAAGTGGAGTCAACCTCAGGACTGACTCCCCACTTGTAAATACATAGGATATGGGCACTGACCAGGCTGGTATGGAACAAAGCTGGTGACTCACTTCTTAAAGATAATCACACAGGAGCAAAACTCACATAACAAAGAACATTTAAGGAGGGAATTTATTTGATGAAAGATTCTGGTTCAGCATTTACTGCCTGACTTCTTTCTTACCTGAAGACAAATGAAAATATACTTGCAGAAATACTGATTCTTTTTCCAGACAGGAAATTAGTAATAATAAGGGAAATCATTACTTTTATRTATATGTTCTAACTTACCAGCTATGGCTTTTGTAGTGCAGCCAATCATTCTGTGATACATGGAATTACAAAGAGTGTTGTTTCTGTGCAACACTCACAGTTATTTCTCTCCTGTATTAGGTGAGACAGTGACTACGAGCCTGCAGTGAAATTATCACATTTAAAAGGTCATCCGCCTAGGTTGGCCTTGCCATTTCTTTGTCAGCCTCAAAACTGAAACTGAAACTTGCATCTTGCTAAGATTTTAATTAGCAAAATATCAAAGGTGTTTAAACCTCAATCTCTTTCTGTTCACAGAGATGAAAGTTTTGCTAATGGATGCAACCAGTGCAGCAGATAATTATTCTCCCACAAACTCTGCCCAGGCTAAAGAATCTCAGTTTTCTTGAAAGCAGTTCTGCTCCAGCTTTTTCTGAAAGCTACTTCTGAAATGGAATTAGTCCCTTAAGAGAGTGGTCAGCTTAAAGAAACCTCAACATACTTGTGTTTTCATGGTTAAACCCACTCCATGTCTAGCCAAGCAAAGCAATGTATTTTCTTCAGTAAATGAATCAAAATTTATTAAAAAGTAAATAAAAGCACCAAAATCAGCGTTCTCTCTTTACATCATCCTCCACATGCAAAATATTAAATCTACATGTAGATTTAGGCTGTAAGGAAATGCTCTCATAATAGAACASTATTACCGGAGTAATGTTGTCTGCTTTGGAAATGCGTTACCTTGATGTTTATATAGCCACAGGAGACCATTCAACGWCGACAATGTGTTAATTCCATTGACATTATCTCTCAAATTCAGTCATGGGGGTTTGGAGAATCCTTTTTCTTACATGGCTCTTTCATCTAAGAGAGAATAAAGCAGGACATAATGGATAGTTAGTAACATATTGTTAAATGGTTAAAAGACTTAAGGAATTTCARGCGAGGAAAAGGAAAAAGAAAAGGAAAATCCAAGTAAGTATCAATTAGAAAAGAGACTTGTTATTTCTGCACTGAATCATTAAAAAATCTGAACAGTCAAGGCCAGGAGTTTGCCAAAGATTTGAGTGTATCCCACACTTGCAAGAGTGGACACTTGTTAGTCTTCTCCACAATTTTACTCAAGGAAAGTTCTGTGTTAGCACTGCAAGGAAATTCAAGTGGCTTTTCTGCATTCCTCTTGGTTACTTCCATCACGGGAACACCTCCTAAAAAATACTAGCATTTGTTGATTCAGAATGAAAGAAAAGTCATAGGTTTATCTAAACTTGGCCAGAAGATAAAGYGATAAACTATTTCAAATACATAAAAATGTTCTAGTTTCAAATTCAGTGACAATGTGGGGTTTTTTGGACACGTAGTTTTATTTTACAGAGGTGGAAAAGGGATTATAGTTTATTGAAAAACTAATCAGCTAGTGGAAAAGCTCCAAAGCACAATTCAGTTCTTCTGACCCTTATAATTTAACCAATAAATCAATGGAGTCTAGTATGAAATGGATGGGAAAGTGAATATTGAGAAAGAACACAGCAAGCATGAAACAGCTTGTAGTTCATCAGCTTTCCTAAGTATCTCCACTTCTRCTGCTGCTGTTCTGAAAGCCACTAGGATTTCTTTGCTGCAACAATATCAACCATTGAGGACTGTAAGAAAAGTTGATAAACAAAATTATATTCCTAATAAACATGCTRCCCCAGGGATGACACAAAGACAGGCATTGCTAAATGGAACTTCAATTGATGATTTCCTTTCCTGGAGCTCATGTAGATGAACCCAACTGCTCCGCAAAGTTCATTCCTATACCATATTCCTCATAATTCCAGAATTAACTAGAGATTTTTGCCTTTCTTAGCATTGGTCTCAAAATAATTTGCAAAAATTCTAAAAGTGTATTTTGTTCCACTTTACTCTGATTGCTTTGTTATCAAAACCTCACATTACACTGTCTGTTTTTTAATACACTCTATAAGACTCATGCATATTCTTTGTAGTCACTCAGATTCCCACAAATTCCATTTGTCCTGGATTTTTATCAGCAAAGATATTTCAACTTTTGACCTTTTTGTCAAGGCCTGCTTGGCCTTTTTGAGTTCAGTGATTATTTGTGAAATTTTGAGGTTGCAACTACTAAAGAAGTATGTCTATTTATTCTAAAGCATCTGTTTTCAATGGAATTTTTAGTTGTAGAAATACTTTTATTGTGCTTTAGGAAATGACTGTATACAATGTAGGCCTATTGCCAGATAGAGGCTGAAGACGCTCTCTTCCATCTTCACTGAAATCAACAGCAGTTATATATTTAAGTATTTTGTTGAATCAGGCACAGGTCTTGGAAGAAATACTCTCCTTTATCTCTCACCTTGAGCAGAATATATGCATTTGGAAATAACGTTTCCATATTTCTTTTATCCTTTACAGTTACTTTCCCATTTGTCTTCACAGTAGCMGCTAACATGACAGTTGTTGCCCTGTGTCGTCTTTGTGTCCTAGCTGTCACTACTGAAGTGTGACCACAATTGCAAACTGTGCATTATAATGCTAAAGGAAATCTTTCCAAGTTGCATTGAAATTGCAGGAAGTTCCCCTCATTAAAAAGTACACATGCAGTAAAAGCACATATAATCACACACTATTTACTCTCTCTTATATTTTTGYTCAATTAGCAATTGCCTAGAACTGAAATCATTAATTTAGACAGCAACATCTCCGGAGCAGTCATCTGAATTATGTGCAGTTGTTAAAGGAGCTTGTGTCTGCCTCTTAACAGCTGCCAATACACATGCCGGGCGCGGAGCGCYGGGAGCCGCGCTGCGTCCCGCCGGGGCAGAGCGGCAGTGCTCAGACAGGGCTAAGCACCTGTTAGCCCGGCTGAATGGGGACACGTCTGCAGCCAACGGGGAGGCACTGGGAGACATCAAGAGATTAAAATGACTCGAAGGCAGCCGTCTTTCTAGTAAGGCTGCGCTGCTTTCCTGTTTTTCTTCCCACATTGAGAAAACCTGGTATACTAGTAACATCCAAAGAGGGAACGCAGAGACCTGGGAAACCTTGTTGCAGTAGAAGAACCGTTTCCCAGGCGAATGGGAAGGTTGGCTTCAASGACAGTTGGTTTCAGCAGAAGCACAGCGCCTCCAAGAGCGCCCTAGTAAATGCGCTCGGCTTGTCTGGCTTCTACAGAAAGGCCCAAGCACCCATCTTTTCACAATTAAAATGTCAGCTGTCCTGCGGCACCAGTCAGGTGCCAACATTAGCTGTAACTGCACTGGTAGAATTTAAGGGCTTCTTTATGCTAGCAAAGCAAGGGCGCTAGTGGCATCCAAGTTACCAACAAGAAGCTCCTCTTTTTGCAGCAATATTTTTAAAAGGTGTAATTCTGAGCAGTCATTTTGTTTATGAAAGCCCATCTGAAAAATTGTCTTGTACCACTTGTAGCCACCGTGAGACAACATGTTAGGGTCTTTGTCATGCTCCTCAGAAAGCGCATTTACTTACTAAGTATAGGAAGCATTTCCAGCAGTGCCGTCTTTGGGAAAGTCATGCCTGCACTATTATTTGTTTGAACTTGCACTGATTACTTGAGGGCATAGCATTGCAAATTCATGTTGCAAGCTCAGTAACTTCCACAATGAATTTCTAAACCTTTTTCTTTAACCCACTCTAACTGAGCAGATATATAATGTACAGCCTAGACATTCCTAAGTGAMAAATTTCCATATTCAAACTATTGGGTCTTGATATTCATATAGCATGGCATTTTTACACATTAGCTCAATTAACAAGTTAAGTAGTTYTTTGAGAATTTATCCAGCACTATCTCATAGGGGAAAACAAAATGATCACTGCAATCTCATTGAAGAAGACATATTTTATACAATAGGCACACATTTAGAACAGAAAAGGTGATTCTGTTAATATATTTGGATGTATAACTTAAGGAATTTAAATCTCTGGTGTGAATAATATTACAAGGAATCAAAAAACACTTCYGAAATAAGAAACTTCTCTGCTCATATAATGTTCTTCACTAATTATTATTGAACATCATGTGTTCAGTTTTACATTAACTAATAGTTCATACAAAAGCCTATTTGCAAATTATTTCTTGTGCACAGCCCTTGATATTTGTCCAAAAYCTCAAAGAAGTAAAAAGAAAAGAATGTGAGTACACAAACAGGTTCTTAAGCTAACTGTGGTTATGCACAAACAACAGCAGCAATTAAACATTTACACAAGAAGCACTATGTCTAAAATACTGCTCCATGTGAAAATCAGTCTTGCTTTTTTCTCCCCTATATCCAAGATAACAACATCCTATCTAAAATCAAACGAACACCATTCCAACATGGTTATTACAAGCTTATACCATATGAACTTTGCTTATATTCCATTTATACTGGAATTCGCTGTTTGCAGGGTCTTGGAGAAAAAAAAGAAGAGAAGAAATAGGCTAAGGAATAAAAATTGAGAGAGGGATTTCAGTGTCTAACCTGACAGTAAAAACTATCTTTACTATATATGTTGACTTGATTTTAGATAAGCAATTTCCTTTAATAAGACAATGTTATTTAGGGAGACATTATGAAGCCTTCCTCCCACCGGGATTGTATCATTAGATGCTTTTGTACTAAGCTGCATACACAAACATTTAATTGCACAGATAAACCCTAAATGCAGGCGGAAGTCTGATTTAACTTCTCCCTTTGGTAGAAGAGACTTTGTTTTTCTGATTCTGCAGTCAGTTCATGGCCTCAGCTATATCTCACGATCCTATTTCATGTGCATTTCTGCAAGATGACTACAGTACTTGATCTTAGCTCCTGGCTGCCTACTCAGCTACTACTTTATATAATAGATCGTTATACAAGATTTTTTTCAAGCTTGAAAGCTACATATTTCCCTTTCATTACTGCCATTACATATTTTTTGTCCCTAATTAAAATTTGCTTTAATCAAACTATCTTAAAATGCTTTACAGATGAGTTATACATTTATCACTCACTCCTGACTCAGCTATACTGCCACAAATCCCAAGCCCACTGCAATGAAATACTTTGAATTAATCAAGATTTACCTTGATGAAGCTAAAAGCACTATTTGAGCCCTTTACCAACAGACTAACACTCAAGAGGTACTCTCTCCCCCTCTTCTATTATAATACACTGCATCATAGGAAAATGAAAAAAACCCAGTAGGYTTTTTATAGGAAAAAATATGCAATTACCATTAATGAAAAATATAGTTATGAGGTAAAAGCCAAAATAACTATAAAMAAGCAAGCATGGAGCAATTCTCCTTTATGCTAAGCTGCAATGTTGATGGTAATGGAGTGAGGGTTTTTTGTTTTTGTGTTTTAAAGAGCAGCCCTGGACAGTCTCTTTGTAAAGGGTCTGTGAAGATTCACGGGGACTCTACTCATTCCCTCAGCTTTGCATTAGACAATAAATGTATGGAGAGGACRTATGGTCCAGTAAGACTGTTGAAGGGCCTTAGAAATAAGTGAGCTCCGAGACTGCAATGTAATTTGCTCTTTGAGCAGTTTGAATGAAGATCCTGGTCATCCATTTTACTCTTCCCTTTCATGCAGTCACATGGCCCCCTCTAGCGTCCCCAAAGCAGACGGAGTAACTGCAAAACGAGCTAAGAGCCTTCGGCACGACTGTCTCGACACGCACTCCCGCGCTTGAGACTGCACGCTGCCTCATGCTTTGTTCTTACTCATACATGACTTTTCAATTTGGGTAATCCAAATACATCCATAATACAGAAAATATTTTGGAGCCAATACAGGAGCACAGCAGTACTCCTCCAGCACTCAATACCTCAGCCTCTGCAGTAGTTAAGTTCCTTTAGATATGGCAAACTGCTCATATGCTTGCCATGGACAGCTTGGAGATAACAAGGAAAAAATTAAAGGCACATGTTCCACAYACAGTTGCTAAGACCCTGACTCCTTTTAAGGGTCAGGTATGTCCAAAAGAAACCTATAGGCAGCAAGATGYCCACATCATGTAACTTGGAACAAAGCTGCACAGAGGTTGGTGATAACAAGTTGCTGCTGTAGGACAGCTTCGAGGACTGTGCAATACTGGTTCTGAAGCCGGCTCACAAGCACTTTTGGCTGGGATGACATCCTCATGCACACACTATCTAATCAGGTACAGAAATGTCTATCCAAGAAGAGACACATCTTTTAATCTCTGGTGGGATATGCCTGGAGTCTCTAACATGTAAGTATTTATTTGAAAGAGCCAATCATGTGAAGATGAGTAAAAGTCAACCTCAAGAAGCCAACAAACCTCAGATGCCTGTCTGCTGTTGTCTGTAACACTGTCTGTTTTATTGTGCCTTGCAGGAACAGTCAAGAGTCTCAACGAGAAGTTCTCACAAGTGCATGACTTGAGCTGGTACAGCCTGTGCACCCACTCCTGAATGCCCAGATGGAGTCTGAGCAAAGCTAGGAATGTATTTCTTCAGTATCTGGCCCACATCGTTGTTTGGTTGCAATGGCTGTGCACAGCAGCATCTCACAAGCTTCATTTCTGCATTAGCCACAGCCAGGACATTATACTGGACTGCAGTGTGTGCTGCCTGCTGGGCTGCAAAGAAGTTCCACCTGTCCATAGGATTTTAATTGATGTTTCTTGTTCATGATTACTTAATACCAAACATATAAATCATCAAGCTGACAGTAAATAAAGTCATAAACTCTTTTCTGAAGCTGGTCTTCCTTCACGCAAACATAGATCTGGTTGCTGAAGATCAGCTGAAAGTCAGATTCTCACTACCAAATTTTTGCTTCTGTAACTCTAGGCGACCTAGGACACCTGGTTAATAACAGCTAAAACAGGCTGGGATGAATTTCATTATCATCTATTCCACAATCAGAAGTGCAACATTCAGGCTTACAGAGCATGAAGTGGGTGTACCCACACTCAGTTCTCCTGCTTCTGACAAATTGTCTGAAAACAAACCAGACTAAAAGGATGACACTGTTTAGTAAACTAAGATGGTCACTAATCCTCCTGTAAAGAAAAAGGAATAAATATAAACAAAACATTTATTTTGAGGAATAAGTAGTGACCACAGGGATCCATTTCTAAGGAACAGCACAAAAGATCTAGCTCACATCAGCAGTATATATAATATCATTGAGACACCCGCTGCTGAACCTCAGGATATATTGTCACAGTAAACCGATCAGTAGCCTTGAAACCTGCATACTGTACCTCCTAATAGGGGGCAGAGAAATCAGATAGGACAAAAAATTATGCCAAAGCAAAGGTAGGTTCTCAGAAATGGCAATACACAGGTCTGATTTGGATACTTCTGTTGATATCATGCATAAGCAAATTACTTTCACAGCTTTAAGTGGGGCTGGCTGTGCTCCTCCGGCCAAGTTGCTACTTCCCTTTGAGGAACTTCCCTTCCCTTTGGATGCTATTTCTACTGTAAATAACAATGACTTTAGAAAACAGAGCTGACCAGACTCTAACAGTGTGCTGGTCACAATTTTACTATGAGACAGCAGAAGGAAAGATTTCTGTGATGAGGCTGTGTATGAGCTTGCACAAGGAAAAATTGAAAYAGGATAAGTGAATGTCAGTGCTAAGAGTTAAATGTCTTTACAGCAGCGTCAGGGTTGCATGCAAGCCCTGGACAAAAGACGGTATGCTGGGTTGTGGTTCTTGTGCTCGAGCACAGCTGCCCAGATGCATGAGGACTTAGTGATGAAAATGATCTTACAGTACGCTGGAGACTTGTGCATATGTGAATGCAGTGCAAGACACTTTGAAGGGAATAAAATCGCACTCAGATGATCACTAGGATCCACTTTGTTATGAACATCCTTAATGTCATCAGGCTAAAAACTGCTGGTTTTTGTCTTAACAGATTTATAGTTATCTATCTCCATTTTTTGTAAGACTCAAGAAAAAAAGAAGCCTGCTAGGTGGGTTGGGACAGCATAACCAGTATCTAAGTATATTGATGAGAAGGCTGGATGAAGGTAGAGGGGGAACTTCAGCTGCAGAAAAGTAAGTTGGGGGAAGAGTTGCAGACTTCAGTAAGCAAAAGGAGAGTGGATAATAAACAACGTAAAGGAAGAGAACAGCAAGCAGGAGCTGAAAAAATTGTAATGTCAGTATCTTCTAGAGGATTTACCTCAAGATTACTCCCAAAATACTGATACATGCCTCGAAGCTTCGCAGTAAAAAGAGCAAGATGGCAATTAGCACTGAACATCTACCCTGAAGTCCTTGCCATCATCTTCAGCTGCAAGAACAAAGCTCCTACACCCCAGCTCTAAGTAACAGCTCATAAAATTTATGCATGCTGCTTTTTCTTCCAAGCATCCCAATTCATTTATTCTGCTATGATGTTCCTTAAAGAACATGGCAACCCTTGCAGGAACAGAAATGAGTTATGCCCTGTAACACTGCACATACAAGCTACCTGCACCAAGAATTTTTCAGATTTCCGGAAATTTCACCATCACTGCCAAAATCAGAATATTGAATTTAACAACTGTGTGATCTCACCTGAGTGAGTTATAACTTAGTGATTTACAAAACTTTATCTATTCTCACCTGGTCCCTCGGTTTCCATTCAATCCATTTGTCTTCTAATCAGTTTCTGTTGCCATGCCTTCCTCATCTTTTTCTGGTCCCTTTTTCCCCTGACCATATGGTGTTTATTTTGGCTGCAAGAGACATTAATTTTATTATTCATGAGGCAATCTTGTTCTAATTAAAAAAAAAAAAAAAGAAACAATTACTAACAAACCCTAGTACGTGACAAAATTAAGGAAGGTATTTAATGTCGAATRAAACATTATTAGTTTTTGAGGAACAGTATTACTGAGATAGCAGGAAGAGGCCACTAATAACAGATGTGTCTAACAAAACTTCATAGTAAAATCACTAACCCTTACCTCAGAGGTCTGAATTCTCCATAGTCTCCCTTATATATAATAATTCTTGTGCCAGGAACAGAAATTGCATTAAATACCATTAAATTCCAGTACTAACTACCTTAAGAATGGTGATCCCTGAAATACACTTTGCTATGTGTAAAAGCAATGCCCAGTAACAGTGCAAAAAGCACAGGAACTATTCACAGATTCATCTCAGTATCTGACTCAAAATAATTTCTTTTTCCATTTGCTCTGGGAAAATTTTTTTCTTGTTATTTGGCTGGAAATCTCAACAATTTGGATTTGCAGTAGCCAAAAAGGATTTGCTTTCTAATCAATTACTGTCAGAAAARGGAAAGAGGAAAGTGGAAACAGAGAGCTTTCTGCCCTTGCCTTGGGCTTCAGGGTGCACCAAAGTTCAAAATTCTGGAATGACCCGAGAAAAGCTGGTCGCTTCATTGGGATACACACAACATGATCGCAAATGCAACAGAGGCTACAAGGGAGAGATACAGGAAGCAGCTAATAAAAAAACCTGCTTTTGCTGAGGTCATCTGTCAATACGGAAAATAGTTTCTAACAACACAGAACAATATATTCAAATCTTCTGCTGGRTTTTCTAGCTCCAGAACTGTAGAAAAATGACGTCCAAATTGGATATTTGGCAATCTGAGTTGGATCAAGTGGCATCTGAGCTGGAAATTTGGCAAATATGTTTAAAGCTCTTTCCTATCTTAGAGCAGTAAGGATGATATAAAACACCATCTTTTAATACATTTTTCTCTGCACATGCAAATCCACTTCAGGCACCTGACACTCCTCTCCCTATAGCTTCATAGG
>NW_028186343.1:1098400-1114330 GCF_003343005.1 Rhea americana
AAAAACTCCACCCAAATAACATATATAGAGAAGCAATATACTTCAGTAGCTACCATTTATTCATCTGGCACAATATTACAATGAAATCTGGGAACACAGCGATTTCAGAAGCAACGGTAACCCAGTAAATCCTGAAGACCAGATGCCTTATTTATATTTGCTATGCAACTCTGAAATGGGACAGTTGATGATTTCAACCTTGTCTATACTGGRATTTCAAGGTGTTACGGCTATATTTAGGACAAAAAGCAAAGAAATTGCAGCAAGTAAAATCAGAGCTAATTCGGTTTTACCATAAGCTTTTTCTTCTTTTTCTTTTTTTTAATTGTGTAAAACTATACTGTCAGGCTTCAAAGGAGTAAATACTTCTGTTCACGCAGTTGAAGCTCCTGCTCCAGGAWCCTGCAGGGATGGTGCTCCAGACAACCAGCGATCCTGGCACCTTCTCCCCAGAATACAGTTCCCTGAATCAAACAATGACTATGTAAACCGTACTCACCAGGAGAGGATTTCACACACGGGAAAGACGAACRGGTCCTTCGGCAGAGATCAGCAGTAATACTCATCATGGATGGTGGCCCACAACGGAGCAATACAGTGTGTGGCCACTAGCAAAAGAGCAGGATTTGAAGGTGGTGGTCCAGGTAAACTCATCAGTCTCGGTACCTTTCTCAGCTTGAAAAATAAAAAGTCCTCGAGCTACCTGAGAGCATCATAGAAATGAAAGATCACAGATAAAAAGCAGGAAAAAACAGTTAGGCCTTTTGAAAATGAAAACCAAGTTACACAGTTTTATAGTTTGAAGATTTAAATGAGTTCACAGTAGATCAACAATGTTCATCTCACTTTTCTCATAGGAACAGTTTTTCTCACTGTGGTAATTTTCTTTAAGCAGTAAAAAACAAAGCCTTCTCAAAAAACAAAGCCTGGGAATTGAAGAAGGATCAAGATTAGGCATTTTAGCAAGCACTGGAGGAAAAAAAAAATGCAAAATGCCTAGTTTCAAGGAGACCTCAAGAAGAATAAAGGAAAACAACAATTTTCAGTGGTCAAATTCCATTAAGAAGTAGTCTGTGTTTTTAAATACGAGGCCCAGACTAACATTAATGAAGATTTTCAATGTTTCARAACTATACTAAAAACAGTCCAAAAAAATCAAATCAAATGCTCAGTTTGCATGCCACATACCTGTGTCAAATTTTGGACCAAAGAATTTATAGGTGATCTTAAAGTTAGCCATAYACTTAAGAATATTTATTAGCCAAAAAGCCTAAACAGGCTACGCTACTTAAGGGAAAAAGCACTAATTAAAACTACATCCTCCAAGAATGTTTAGCACTGAAGTTCATTTTTTAATTGTGTTACATTTTCATTAGAAGCTGATTTCCTTTTTGTSTTTCCTGTGCTATCTTCTAAAAATAAAGATTGTTACTTTTATTTTCCAGACCTATATGAGCCTGTTTCCAGTCAATGCCTATACAGTATGCTATGCATTGTATTTATAGTAACTTACACCAAATGAGCAAACACTGAAAACATTTTACTACTGAAAATATACATTTGCTTTCACCTCTCACTTACCCTGACCTTCTCCACGTACCACTTGCATGCTGCTCATCCATCACATGCAGTAAGTGAACAAGTTACATGAACAATTGCTACTACACCCACGATGGATGTGTTCACTCATTCACAAATTACATTTTGTTCAGAATGAACAACRTGGAGTACAAGAACAAACTTACAAGACAAAGTTTGATGTGGCTTCTTTTTATGCAGGGCCCGTTTGTATCTCAGTGCAAACCAGGAGCATGTGTGCTTGGAAGTACTGGCTGGCCAGGCTCTGGGTCATGTAAGATCAAAGCCATTTCAAGAGTTTTGGCAGTCTTTAGAAAAGGATTATTTTTTTCCCCTCCTCTAAAACCCTCTTACCCAGGAAATAAAAGGAAGGGAACAGTGGYACACTTTCCAGAACCACAGCATCTTGACCTCTCAAATCAACAGAGACAACAGTAAGTACATTTCAACTTTATTAGAAAAAAACAAAAGTTTATACAAAGTTCTGCATTTCACAGAAAACCACCTCCCCCCAAACACAAGGAAATCCAACATGACAAGCTGTATGCATTTTTTTTTTTTTATCATATACATATATATATGTGTGTGTGTGTGTGCGCATGTATTTGAGTGTGCGCGCATGTTTGTGTGTATATATATATATATATAGCATGACATGGACTTTTTTTTCCCCTATGGTTTGCATTCATTATTTTACAAAGTTAACATTCAGTAGAAAAAAAGATTTTTGTTACCATTATTTTCTCATATAAATAACTGTGAGCAGTCCCTCTTCAGATAGTTAAAAAAACACCTTTTTGTGTCATTCTGTAAAAAACAGACATTACTGAAATGGTACTGAAATCTTAAGGTTTTTTTCAATACCGCCATAAAAATATCATCTAGTCCTCAATTCAAAATGCTTGTCCAAGGCATTATAAGAGAAAGGACTGTAAGACGTTTCTGAAAAGTTCAGTTATTTAAGCCAACATTCAGGTAGATAATTTTTGCTGGACCTCATACATATGAGTGAAATGAGCACAAATGGGAGGCCAACCTYTCTGTCTGCCTGGAAAACCTGCTTCTTTGCCTTCTGTCACCTAGTCAAATTTTAACAAGGCATCCAGCTGTGCCACAGAGCTGACAGACTTTCAGCTCTTCCTTTTCACCCTGAACCAAAGCCACAGACTTCCTGATGCAACTGAAAAGTCTACCAGTTCAGCAAACTTTTACTCCGTTCACCTTAAATGGAGTTGCTGGCCTAATCATGGCATGGCTAGACAGAAATTAGGCTCTAGAAGGAAAACTTAACCAGGAAAATGAAAGACAACTAAAAGGTAGAAAAATGCTATAGAAAAAAAGCCACCCGACTGGCTCCCAAGGCTCTGGTTTGAAGCAGGAACAGTAGAGATGCAAGTTGCAGCTCAAAACATTCTTGTATTTGCAGAAGTTAAAGGTGACAACATGGTCCAAATGAATTAACTGCCTGGTAAACAATCATTTTTTTCTGTCAAGCACCATGATGGGGAGAATGGCGAAGATTTTGAAGGCAATACAAGCAGTAGTCGTGAGAAAGTAATGGAAGTGAGGAACACAATGATGTAGACTAAATGGAGAATAATGCCAACGAAGATGTTTCGCCTGCCAGAGATGCCGGCAACAAGAAGAATGGTTATATGGTTGGTGTTGATGATGGCCAAAATTCATTCATATGTCCATGTAGTCATCATCTTCATCAGTATCACTTTCCAGTGAGGACTCCTGGCTTGAGGTCTCTAAGATTTCCAAAGCTGGCTGACAAAGGCTCTCCTTCTTTACATTCGCTGCAGACTGAGCAGACAAAATAGCAGACTGATCCCAAAAAGAGAGAGAGAAAATATATTGCTAAATAGTCAGGATAAATCTGTGGTCACAGGGATAAAAACCAACTGGCTGCTATTCCTTCACATTCATAAGTCCTCTTATTTCTGTAAGTATATGACATCCTAATGTGAAACAACATAGCATTTACCAGTAGGCTTCCCCACAGTTAAAATTCTAGCAGCTCCCACTAACATAAGATTTGCAATTCTTGCACTGCTTCCCTCACCCATTTTTGTAACTCTTTCTAATCCCCTCAGGCAAGGGGCTGGGACAGCTGTGATTTCATCCACAGCCAGTATTTCACTAGTCCTTAAAAAATTACTCCTGCTAGCATCTCCTTCAATTACTTATGCAATCCCTGGTTATGACCTGGGGACAGGAACAGTTGGTCCTTTCACATAAGAATTTTATTGAGGGGAGAATTAAGTTAAAAACAATCATCTAAAAAAGTTAGTGTTTCCCTTTTATTACCTTTAATTTTTGCTTGGTCTCTTCTGAAATGCTGCCCTTTGGAGAAAGGAGAGTGGGAGTGGGTGGAGTGACAGTGATCTCAGGTGGAAATTTGGTGATAGATGAAGGTATGAAAAGCTTTGGCATGTTGGGCAGAATGCGAGTTTTTACACGAGTGCCATCTGTCTTGCTCTGCTGACTTCCCAAAGTCTGTGAACTGGAGCTGAGCTCAGGCTTGGAACTGGAGACTAAAGAGAAAATAAAAAAAAAATGTTAGGAAGCTATCTATGATTTCAGATGTCGAAGAAGGGGAAACAGTTGATTGTTAGGCCTATGGCTGGCTGAAAAGGTCTTTCTTCAAGCTTTGCTTAATTAAGCCTCAAGAGTCTACAGTGAAAATTGGAAACTGGTTGTAATTTTTAAAAATCTTATTGGACAGCAGAAACTCAGCCTGTCCATGCCAAACAGGACAAACGACAGTGTAGCCTTGACCCACTTACATTTAGTTAGAAGGCTACTGCAAACATTCACTTGTTTCAGACCCAATCATCTTATCGTGGCATTCTCTAACGCTTGCCACTAAGTAATGCAACAAATAAAGTTGCTTACTTTTATCTCATGAGGCTTTTTTAAATTTCCTCCTCTACAGTATCATCTTTTCTCATTTTTGAGATGTCAGCTCCTACTTCCTRTCCATTCACATTGTCAAGCTTCCCCAGCCATGTTTGATTTTCAAACAAGATCATGGTGCTTTCCACTAAAGGAACCCCACAGTTCCATAGCTGCCCTCACAAGTTAAAAAATATATATGGAAACACCTGTCAAAATTATCTCATTGTTCTCTGCTATACTGCCGTAAAAATCTCCTTTTGTTGTGAAGTCCAAAAGAAGCAGCAAGATGCTGGGTGTGCTCACGACACTTTCTACCACCATTTAGCACTGTCACATCATCTCTTTGTTCTTCACTTCTAGTGCATGAAGCAAAGAGGGACCTGGCCCTTCCTCAGATGCTATCACATTACAAAGAAGCATGTACATGCAACGATARTCAGTACAGGACAACATTTTTACATTCAAAACTGAGACTCCATTAACAGAGTTTTATTAATAATGCTGCTTCATGTACAGTCAGAAATATTTAATATTTAATTCTATGAATTAAAACACCAGAGTCTATCTCAGATTGATAATAATGATAATAATTCATATATTTTTTTTCAGATTCAGTCTTGTCAAGTCTCAATAACATTATCCACTCTCTTGCAAGTTTCTGAGACTGACAGGACTACTTAATGGCAGCAAAATAAAATGCCAGCTTCCTGATGCTATTTTGAAAAACCAAACAGTGGCAGAACTAACTACTAAAGGATGTAATATTGAATAGTATGTTTTCAGCAGTATATAAGAATGTAAGAATTGCCACACCAGCTGAGGCATGAATTTCCATAAGGTTCTGTGACCCATCTCCAAGTGCAGCCAATCATTTCAGAGTAGAGTGCCAGGAATGTTGCAGTAATCAGATACAGGACAATCTGCTTCTCACAAAAAATGACAGATACACACAAGCAAGAATATCTGTCTAGAGTATGTCCTCCTAAAATACCATGTTTTATTTTTTTCCAGTTAAAATACCACCTCTACTTTTCTTGGGAAGGAGGCAGAGGAGAAATAGAAAGCTTTAACAATTGTAAGGCTAGGCATTACGTTAACCTGACTTAGTACGAATATTGCAAAAAATCGTTTCCTTCTGCTAAATATTCCAATATTGTTTATAAGAAGCACAGACTATAGCACGATAGCTAGGTACTGGCTAGGTTTTGTTTGGCTTTGCTGCTGTGGTATTTAGTATGAGTCATACACCCAAAAGAATAACCATTAAGGGACTACAAGGCACTTCTCCAAGAAGCTGGGACATTGCCAGGCATGCCTGTAAACTCTGGAACATTTGAGTGAAAGGAAGGCAGAGAAGCTGAGGATTATGCATCACAGTTATCCAAGTCTCTACATATTGATACTCATTTAACCACTAATTTCCAGAATTATAAGCAGCGTAGAAGTTCCTTACGTTGGGTAGAAACAGGTCCTGAGCTTGTGCTGGTCACCGATTCCACTTGCCAGCACACAGGCTCTGGTGATGGTGCAACTGTAGCCATTTTCATCTGCTGACAAAGTCGTGACTCTTGCTGCTGAAATCCAAGTCCCTCCAAAGGCACTTCAAGCTCTTCTTCCTCTTTATTAATGAAACAAAAATTCACAGATTAAGAGGTATCTTGATTCCCTTCCTAAGCCTCTGTCCTTTTGTTGTCTAACCAAGTAGAAATTTTTTTTTTCCTTTAAAAACACAGTTTTGGTGTCATCAATTCAAATTCCTGAAAAAAATCAAGTTGCATTTAAAAAGCTGAGCAAAGAATTCTGGTGCATGACATTTTGTTATCTTCACACAACTGCAAGAAACAAATACATCCAGCTGACCATTAACCTTCGCAGACCTGAGGGTTGAAACACCCGTCACCGAGGCAGAGCAAAAACTATTACCCTTAATAAGGAGCCAGCTGCGGTCCAGACATCTCACTGATCTGCAACCGCAGATATATACTGTATTGAAGAGCAGCTTACTGGTAGGTAAGATTAATTACTGTGAACATCCAGTTACAGGACCAGATCCTGTTTAACGTAACTAATATGAAGTTATACTAAATGCTCATTTTTCACTGATATGCCTCCTGTACCCCTATAAATACATGAACTAATCTAAAATTCCTACCTTCTGCCATTCTAGGATCTGGAATGATTCTAACTCAGAATTCTAGTGTGTGTTCAATCTCTTAATTCTATATCATCTGTATTTACTTTTAAATTAATGCAATGTTAAACCAGTTTTATTCACATTGTGCTGCATATTGTACATAAGAGAAGTAATTTTCACCGAACTACTGTGAGCTGCTAATGACAACCCTTTCTGGGAGGGCAGACAGGAATAGCTGCTAGCCTTCCAAGGCCATGGACACATGAACAAGTTCTTAWTTTCCAATAAAATGAAGATATTCTTCAAAAAACAAAGGACTATATATGCTGATTTGAATTAATTTATATTTATACAGAGTAAGGTGTGCACAGGCAACTATCACAGATCAGCTGATGCATTTTTCTTATGTCCCTGCTCTAAATCAGTTTAGGATTTTGAGAGCCTAACTTCTTAAAAAGGAATTATTTTTCAACTTTTATCATGAGAAAAATACTTTTTTCTCCAGAATTGTTGAAAAAAACAATTCTCCATCATCTTCATCAATGTAGATAAGAACTGGGAATTTACAACGATAATGATCTCTTGGCCAGGAGTCCTCTTTGCAGAACACACTTAAGACCACCTTACGGCTTAACAATGTGGCAAACGTCAAAGATGCAACTCTTTTAACGAATTACATTTTCTAGAGTTTGTGAACAATTTGTACAAAAAATGTTTACCAAAGGGGTTGCAAGTTCTTTCAGCCACTGATTTGCATAGGTAAAGAAAAAAACACCATTATCTAAAACTGGTAGCTGATAGGCAATACAAGCCTGAGAACAAATGAGTTCGCTTGCAGAGAATTCTCCAACGCTCCCAGAAAAGGAAAGGTCACGCACAAATCACAGCAGCCTCTGTTCTGCACTGATTCAAGTATCAAGCACGAAATAGGACGGTCTAAGAGATATGACTGTAGTTCCTGTCCTCAGTCCTCTCCTGCAAATTTCTCTATAGACTTTAAAATACAGCACTGGAAATATGATGGTAATTGTTGAATTTATACACGCATTGTATAAATAGACCAAATCAACTCAAAAACATCACAGAAGGAAATACTTAAACTACAGGAAGCTGGACTAGGAAAATCATAATTCGTTGCTTCTCTGTTTAATAAAGAGCAGAGAGCTGAAGCAGCATTGTGTGTACTTGCTGCCCTTTACACCGGACACCCGTATCGGTTAACCACAYGCTGGCAGAGCACAAGAGACTGGGTACAAGGCAGGCTCAGCCCTAAGGTGCCCTAGAGCCCATACGCACACCCCCCATCACACTGCCAGCTTCTGACGACGAGCTGCAGCCTAAACCCAGAGGACTTCCATAACCAAATAGCCACAAGACACGCTTTCAATTAAAAGATAGAAAGAAACATCATACCAACATCTGAAAAAAGCAAGATGACAATGACGATTTCAGAAGATTACGCTGCCAGACGGCCGAGAAGTCAATGTCCATCTAACTTTAGCACTTCAGACTCGCAGTCTTAAAAATCTTGGTGAGTACTAACTTACTCACTTATTTATTCATTTATCAACTAAGAATACAAAACAAATTGATTTCAGTAGATATAACTCTAACGAGAAATGAACTGTAAATCCCATAGGCTTAACTATACTGTTAGCTGAGACAGACTGTATGCAACTGCTAAATTGTATTAGGGACTTAACAGTTCACCATTCAGAATAAGAGCTCAGATTTGTATTACTGTCCAAGGATAAAGCTCTACCTCTTATGCTGATTATTACCTTTACTTAATTATAAGACATACCATTGCTTAAGTGGATTTGCTGTGCCTTATTTCTGAATTATGCCATGCATCCCCATACTGATAAAAGCTCTTCTGAGCTGTTGATCCCTAGCCAAATGCTACAAGACTGATATATGTCAACATCCTTTTAGCAGTAGTCAGTATGCTCATACATCTCCATCTTCCATACCATGCTGTTTGTTTTTATTAGTTCTGTAGATCTAGTTTTGTAGTGTAATAAAATTAGATCTCATTTCAATAAAATTATGTGTCAGCTGGTTTCCATATAAAAGTGAATGGAAATGAAAGGGCAAAAATCTGGCACACTAAACGTGCATTTCTATTCCTATACTTTTGGGAACAACACTTGTTAATATTATATTAGACTGTATCTTTCAGTACATGAGAATCAAGTACCACTGTCTGCTAATCAGTGCCTTGCTGTCAGAGGTGTTAAATACACAGTGATTCAAATCTACTCTTTGAGTGGGTCAACCTAATTTATTCTTTTGTGACTGTGCAATTTTGGCTTTTTGTAATAGTCACTTGGCAGTGGCATTATTTTAAAGTTTAAAATTAAGCTAATAACCAAATTATTTTTAAAAATCCTTGAAAATAACAAGAATTGGTTGTTTCAGGTGTATGTATCTCATAATTTGTACTAATGTTACTTTAATATACTTTAATATTGTTATCTATCGCATCTTTTTTTCCTTTTAGACAAAAAGGGCAAAAGACAGAAGAATAATCAAGAAGAAACACACATTTGGATTTCCTATAATCTAAAACAGATTTCTGAAGGGAGTATCTTGATATTTGTCCTGTGGAAGACACTGTTACAGCCCTGAGCACAATGTCCCAGATTTTCTAATAAAAACTTTCCCCAGGGAGGTAAAGACTCCACCAACTCATGAGCCACAATATTCTGCCCAAGAGCACAAGCAAACAAGCACAGCACCTTCTGAAGGTGTTCGGAAGCTCACATTTAATCTCAGTTAACAAATCTCTTGCTAATACACAGTA
This sequence comes from Rhea americana, assembly GCF_003343005.1. Classification (NCBI taxonomy): domain Eukaryota; kingdom Metazoa; phylum Chordata; class Aves; order Rheiformes; family Rheidae; genus Rhea; species Rhea americana. The sequence continues at coordinate 1,107,823 of NW_028186343.1, forward strand.
CTTGCACTGTTCTGGCAGGTTTTCAAACATTAGCTCTACAAATCCAGCTTAAAATAAAAACAGTTTCTAAAGACGTAAGCTGCAACAGCCACTTGCCTCCAGGCTGAAGACGGGACAGGTCCTGTACTCTGGAGAGCCATTCAGCACTCTCGCTTTAGAGCACAACACACCAGTATTAAGCGTATAGAAAAAAACACAGATTTGCAAGGCATATTTATATCAAAAAGTTCATGTGCAATTGAGCACATGCTAAATTCTAAGAATTCCTTTTAGCCTTCCCCTTCCCAACAACTCTCTGAATATACACAATATAGTATACCCATAGAAAGAGGCACGTCATACCTTTCAACATCTCCCTGCTTTAGTGAGGAAGAAACAAGCTGAAAACAATTCAATGCAACAACCTACTCCAGCTTTCCTCTCCAACCTCTTTCCACTTGTTGCCAGGGTAACCAGTGTTTGCAGATGCCTATAGCGGGCGCCGGGGTTCATGACTTCATCACAGTTAATATTCTCTCTCACTCGCTCCCTTTATACACAGAATACACTAGATACAGATTATCCACACACTATAAACACGCATATTATGCAACTGCAGCAGTGCCTCTTACASTAACGACGCAATTTCCTTCGCCGCTCTGACGCGTACGCAGTGAAGAAGAACACCCGCAAAAACGTGCACTTGCAGGTGCGGAGAAAGTTGACAAGCAGCAGGACGGTACCGAGCTGCTCCGCTCCCTCGGCACAGCGGGCTCTGCCCTCCGGTTTCCTTCACTGTCACGTGCACGGAGACGCTAACATCACAAYGTTATAAAACATTTCAGCTGGAATTTTGAAAAATTCTTTTGTCATTCACTAAGCCTATTACATGACAACTGAAAACACAAGCCCCAGAAATGTGTCTGGCACCTGGAAAAAATGCTTTCCAAATGCTAGGGGTGGGAGGGGGGCAGCTTGAAGAACTAAAGCACAGATATGTTAAAGGATATAAGCAACTTAGAGTTCATTGCACAAAATAYGATTTCATTATAGGGATAAGGAAGAAACTGGGCTTGGACATCCAGAACAGAGTACTACCAGGATTTCAGAAGTGTATGCTTGGAGAAGCAAACAGACAACAGCTTCAAGTGCTTAAATAAAGCAMTTGCCCCGCTTGCCTTCATCCCTCTGTAAAATACTTCCCCCGCAGTTGCGCACGTCAAAGAAAATGCCTGAAAATACATTAATACAGTTTAACAGTTCCGTTCCACCTCGCCTTCAAAACACTTCAAAAGAGTAAGGGCCGAATTGTGTGCACCTGCAGACGCTAGGAAATACTTATTTTAACAGTCCCAATAATAACTGGTTTACTTTATATTGTAATGGCTACATAGAGCACCCGAAGTTGTGCACCGAACTCATTGCTACTAATTCACCATATGAGGCAGGTGTTAGTTATTATTTCATTCTTTGCTCATGGTGATGGAACGGAGCAAGTATCTTACCACATTTCCAAAGAAAAGTGCTAGTGTGTAAACTCTTCTGTATTCTACCTGCCTTGTGCTCCAGTGTGCTGGGAAGTAATGCATTTTTTTTTTCTTTCCTCCAAAGAGCAGCTGGAAAGCTATGTATGGAAAGCCTGAGTTTGAAGGAGCTCAGAGTTTCCTCATCCACTCTGCTATCCAGTCAGTGGAAAGACAGCTCTGGAGCAYGGGCTGGTCCAGCTGAACACAGGTCAGCTAAGGATGCTAGTCTATAGAAATAGTGAGGGCATCAGCCCTCAGACTGTCCCTGCCAGGAGGTACTGCCTCRCAGCAGGCAGCAAGGCTAGTTAGTCGATTAAGGAATGCAGTAGGTATACGTAGAACCTTTCCTTACACATTTTCTTTCTCCAGATTCATTCTAAGTATCTTGCCATGAAGTCACAGCAGTGTAAACAATTATTTGACGAGAAATGCCACATTCAGGAAATTAGATTCAATGCTAACACACAAAGCCATTTGCTAAAAACTCAGCACAAGAATAATTTTGGAGGTGAGAGGCTGTGGAACACAACTTCCATGGCCCACTACAATGAAAGAAATTCAGCATGGTGAACAGAAGTTTGCACTGTAATGACACAGCATTTCTTTCTAGGGTCCTACAAAGTGCACACAACTGTATGAGACATACCTCAAACCATCTCCTAATGCTGAGGTCAGCTGAACAACACATCAATGCTACTAAAATTTGAAATAGGTGGCTGCACTAAAAGTGTTTCCTGGAAATAGCGCCTGGCCATGCTAATTCCTCAGTTAGTTGTGCCCATTCTAGCAGTGCCCACAAACATTTCTTGCCATTATCACGATTCCTAGAGAAGATGCAGACAGCACAAAGGTATCTACATGTTGACACACATGTAGGTAAAGAAAAGCCCTAAAACAGAGTACTTCCACACCAATTTTCTCTTTCCTTTTTTTTTGTTAAACTTCGATTACCCCCCCCCCCAAAAAAAAAAAAAAAAACAAAATATACGGGCTTAGACCGAAAGAACAAGTTTGGTATTCAACCACACACTTTCAAGTGGCATTTTAAAAATACAGATAATTGATATTTACGTCTTAATGCCTGAATCAGCAAAAGCACATCATTTGGAGAGTATCACGTAGTAATACTAGAATATAGCAACAGTTTCTCATTTGTGGTCTACTGCTTGTGAATTTTATGCACTAGTTACCTGCTGAAAGCTGCAAGATCCTTCCTTCTCTAACAGTATTTCATTCTCCTTTGACCTGAGAACCAATTAAGCACAGTACAAATTAGCAAAACCAGCTGTTAGAACAGCATGGGTTTTGTTGTTTTCTTTTAAGAGATTTCTCTGAAAACTTTGTAAATAATGTAATACCTGCAGGCTTTCAATTAGATCTCTCTCCAGTCTTCATTTGTGCATGAGTATATCTAAGTTTTATTCTGCTGGCAGTAATCTAAAACTAGAGAAACTGAAATATGCTGTAACAATATAATGCCACTACCGTGTTCTTTTATAAATCTGTGTGGTCTCCAGAAGAGGTGTTCCCTGAGGGCAAGGTGTGCCGTAGGCCAGGCATTCTCCAAAATTTCCAGGAGGATCTAAGGGTAGGCCAGGCTTGCAAGCCTCCTGGATCACAAACCCTGTCCAGCCCACAGACTTTTCATCACATCACCRGCTACAGTTTTGGAGCTGCTGTCAGTGTCCTACTTATTCTTATTGATTTAACATGGATGCACAAAAATAATTATAGTTTTAATTTTAAAGGATTTTGTGTGATGTTAGATTGAATACATAAAACACAAGAAATTTGAAGGGTAAAGGTCAGAAATAGACATTAAGCRTTCTGAAAAACTTTTCAGAAATGAATTTTTTGTACTAGCAAACTAAATCAGGCATACTCCCAAGAGAAGAGGAAAAGATGTGACCGGCTGGTACTGTCTGAGCACAAGGCAAGAGGGATTTGAGAAGTCATTCACAAACAGGAAACCCCCTGCTGAAAATCAGTGGTGAAGTTGTTTTCAGAGTGCATTGACTGCAAAAAGTAAAAAGCTTCAAGAAAAATAAGGATCAGACAAGAAGTGAAAACACCAATGCCAACACAAAAGGTAGATGCAGCAAGAGGCTGGAGTAAAGACAGAGCTAGTTGAAGGCAGCCTAGTTTAAGTCTATTAGCAACTTTGCAATCACTAACTGGTGGATAGGAGCCTCTACCCGAGAATGCAATAAAAGGCCTGAGCTTACAAGTTTTTAAAGATGAGATTTTAAAGGCCTGGAAAAACTCAGTCTTGGGAACTGTAGAACAAAGCTATAGAAAACCAGCTTTGGTTTCAGTTTCCAGCTGTAGGAAAAWTCAACATGGAAGAACAAGGAGAAAATATGAATGGAAAATTGTATACAAGTACACACGGAAACAGAGTCAAAGAACACACAAATTTAAGAGAGCACCCTTAAACTAAAACTTACTCCTCACAGAGTTACAGGATGCCATGAATCTGAAGATACTGAGAAAGAAAAGATAGATCTTCCCCCCCACCTTTTTTGAGGTAAGCTGTAGAAATAAAAAAACTTCATGAAAAGCAAAAGGAATGCTAGATAACTGCTAAAAGAATGGTGCAATATGAAGGCTTGAATGAGGCCACAGACTTATAGTGAGTCTAATTTTTCTTTCAGTGTTTCAGCTTTTTAAACCATCTGTGGAGACCAACTGCACTAAGGCAGTTTTGACTTATGATGATTTTGACTTCAGCAGAAGAAAACCAAGACTAGACTGAGATCACAGTTAGGAGGGTTGAAAGTTACTTACTACTCTTAACAACTTAAAAAGTAACTGAAAGTTTGAATTCAATCCCATGGTTAAAATAAGGCATGGTGAAGAGGGGCAAATCCTGGGAGCAGTACTCTGAACTACGGGGCTCTGAAGATCAGAGTTTCATCTTTAGAAGTCTATGACGAACAAACTCAGAAYACACAGATTGCTATGCAGCTAAACACAGCTAAACGCAGCTCAGTTGGTTAGAGCGTGGTGCTGCTAATGCCAAGGTCGTGGGTTCARTCCCCRGATGGGTTATGCTGAGGGTTGGACTAGATGACCTCCAGAGGTCCCTTCCAACCTTACCATTCCATGATTCTATGAAATAAAGATGGCAACCTGCAATCTCCACTATTTCACCTAGAGATGGAAAAAGGGATTGCAGATATCCACTGATGTTTGGATACCTAGAAACTGCAAGGAATCAAAGTGAACTTTCGTGCTATGCACTGTTTTAATAAGACGACAGATGCTGTCAATACAAAACTAGAGATCTGGCAAATTCTTTGAAATGCTTTCCTCCCCACCTCAACCTTCTGAGGACTTGGCTGCAACCTCAGAATGGGCATCACGTGTTGAAATAAACCCTCCTACAGACTCCTGGGAGAAGATGCTCCTTACACCTCATGTAGAAGTGCTGGTATGAATCTAAAACCCAGCTAAATGCCATGTTTATACAACACTAATGAATGCTCAACACTCACCATTTCAAAATCCCCTCTGTTTTGAACATGTTTTTTAGGGAAACTATTGCTGCCCACACACTTAGACAAGTTAACCCCACTGCTCACTGTTACAACACTACCACTTACCCTTCCATGCAACCTTCCTCACCAGCATTTGTTTTTTTGCACTTCTGAAAGTCTAAAAGTTTTACAACTCATCTGTTGAAATATATTCACACCTCAACTTGTCCCGCTGTATCTAGATAATAAATATTTGAAATTATAGACACATATTTCATAGTTTATGCGCTGCAGCATCCCTGTATACTATGGAAAGAACTGCCTGTCTTCCTTAATTTTGAATTTCTAAATCAGGACACTTATTTCACTACCTCATCTCCCAATAATAGTCTGTTTTGTTTACTGTTAAGAGGCATTAAAATAAATTAATCTCAGTGAAGTATGAATTCTATGCATTGTTGGTCTCAGTAGTGGCTTGTTGAGTGAATGGTCTCATACTGTAGTAACTGTCAGAGTGCTGATAACAAGTTAGGGGGGAAAGTTATAAAGCAGAGAATTAACACTACTTTTGTTGCATTTGGATCACACTCACCTCTGTACACGGCCCTACCTCCCTCATGAAGAAAAGGGCCAGAGTGGTGGAGGGTTCTCACTTCCTTTGTGAAATGTGTCCTCACACACACAGCCATAAAGTGAGAGGGACAGTAAAGAGTCCAACAATTAAGAGATTTCCAACACCTGGAATAATAACCTTCTTTTCATACTGAAATGTCTGGACATTAAATGGACATGAATTTAATGGAGAAAAAGGGAAAAAAAAAAGAAGAAGTTTTACTCTTCAACTCTGATTTTATATTCCAATCTGGAAAAATGCTAGTTCTAAGCAAAATGCACAATTTTAAATAATTTCAAGTATAAAAATCCTCTCTTGCTGTCAAAACTTAGAAGCAAATGAATRCTTTCCTGTTCATTCCTTGTAAGAATCATTACTAGGATAAGGATAGTGAAGAAGAAAAACTCTCAAGGTTTTTCAGTAATTTAGAATAGTAAAACCCTGGAACAGTGCGACAGATTGGATGGGGCTTACCTTAATTGTCCTATTTTAGTTTCCCCAGAGCAAATTTTAGCCTGTGCTAAAGAAGGCTAACAGTTCCATGATTTATGCCTAAATGTAGAAGGCTCTCATGCTGAAATTACCACTGCTATCACTTTGCTGCTGGACTTCACCATGCTGTATTCCTTTTTCCATGCCATTCCTTTTGTTGGGTGAAATCACAGGAAATGATAGCAGTTAGTCCTCTCTTAYGTGGAATGCTCTCACATGAACAAGTAGATACAGGAGGAGGTTAGGAAAAATGACAATTAAATAGAGAGAAAAAAGATGAAAACCTTACTCGGAAAATAAGATGGGAGGAGTTTTTCACAGAAACACAGAGCTAACGGAAGGCAGATGAAAAAAGGGTAAAACAGAATTAGAAGTAACTCTTCTAAAATGCGGTGCAAAGGTAAGAGAATTTTAAAAAG
>NW_028186343.1:1114965-1151754 GCF_003343005.1 Rhea americana
GGCACTGCAGCAATTGGCATCTGTCTCAGAGAAATGACCTGTCAGGTAGGTCCAAGAGTCAGAAAGCCAGATACAACACATGCGCTCAGCACTGGACTGAAAGCTCTGCAAAGAGCCTCTTGATCTTCAGATAGTTTCAGTGGAACAATTTTGGCAGTAAACCCTCCTGTCTCCCTCAACCAAGATGATGTATAGAAAGCAAAAAAGAAGAACGAACAATATGAAACTTCATAACCCCACAAAGCTTAGGAAGACAAAAAATTCAAGCAAGTGTTCCAGCCACTGTAAGGTGGCCTGGGAAACTGCAGAAGCTCTTATCTGCGTTGTCATTTCTATCTGTCTGCTTACTAAGTGCACACCAACTTTATAAACTAAAGGATTCATTTTTTCCCTCTGTTGTATAAGCACGGATTATTCCGCGTTGAACAAGCCTGCCAAGATATCTTGTGACACTGTGCAACTCCGTTCTTTAGCTTCATAAGGACAACAAACGTGGTTTACACGTTGACTTGGCCTTTCCGTTTGTATCATTACTCTGCTCTCCTCTTTCCTTTCCTCCCAAGACAATCTATCCATGGATTTGTGGGAAAGGAAAATGAGACTGTTATAATGCAACTACAAATACTGAATGTTAAATTTCAATTTCATCCTGTACTCAGAGGTTAGCCCACTGGGAAGTCTGATTTCTCCCTAGTTTGCTCCCTGTTGCTGATGCATTGAGGAGATTATATGCATTTAGATGCCAAGGCTGATTACTTAAGGAAATCGCATACCACAAGTGTATTGGTAAAAACTTTAGAAAGTCACAATACAAGATTACTGATATCAAAAATACTGATACTGAACAAAATATCCAGTCTAGATCACTGTCTGTTCATTAATATTATTATTTGTTATTAACAAGTCTTCCTAATCTGCGCAATATTTCCACTGTATCTTAATTTGTCACTTTTGACAATACCTGTATGTATGCAATTCATTCAAAACTTATCTGGACTCCTATGAATTTGTCTATGCATTTTATGAGCACAAAGTCAAGTTTGAAAATGGATTATAAGGTAAATGTTAATTTAAAAGAAATATCCTTACTGTGAAACTACAGTCTTGATTATCTGAAAGGAAGAGGGCTAATTTAAAATATTACTGAAAATTCTTCAAGTAATTAACAGGGAGGTAGCATGACCCGATTTCAGATGGTCGCTGGGGGTAACTGGGACTGTATTAACTATGCATTTCAAACAATCATGCAGTAGGGACCGAATCAGCCTTGAAGATTTCCCCCAAGTTTGTGAGCAAATGGGATGAGCACAGGTAGTAGCAAGAGCTCTGTCAGACATTATTCCTGCCGAGGTTGCAAAAAAGTGCAGGCTACAGCAGGAGCTCTGGCATCTTAGTATGTGCAATGTCCCATAAATAAGCTCAACCATTTTCTCTGAGCACTCAAGGTAAGTCTGAAGTTGGGTTTAACCTTACTTCAAGTGCCAAAGTTAATCAGTATTGCCTTGCACAGTGATTTTGACTACTGCTAACATTGCCAGCCTGGCATGCCAGAAGTAAAAGACAACATTTTCATTTAACCCCTTCCTCATGCAGACAAACTGCATAGGACCAAGTACATAACACAGTCCTAAACAAAGCATGTGATCTTGATACAGAGTAAGTAATATTTGTTTTGCTTCTTCAATCCTCTCTGGACTCTAACCTCACCGATAACCATACTAGGACTATAAATAATTTATTTCCAATGCTCATGTTCTGTCAGATGCTTCTTTCCTCAAATCTGAAGCACAAAAGTGCTGATCTGCTAACTCTACCAGGCATGTAGAAGCTTGGAATTTTCACATTATGGATTGCCATACATATATACATGGTAGCAATATCTGTGTATCTAATCAGGTTAATCAGTCACCTATAAGTCAGATGTAGGCTGCCAATCAATTTATTGCAATTGCTATTTTTWAAAAAATAACATTCAAGCTATTTTAAAGAACTGTGTCTTTCATTCACTTGCAAAGAAAACAAAACAAACTTGTTTTTATACTAGTGGACTTAAAACACTATTTAAAACAAATTATTTTTATACTCCTATTCCATGATTTTACATGTAAGTTACATATGCAGTGGTCACCAGAATTCCTCTATCCTAGTAATTAAAATATGTATTAATTACACATATGTGCCTACCTCAGAGTTAAGAGGAAACCTTTTGAATGCAGTCTAGTGACCATAAAATGGTACAGAATCGGATCTTGGGCACTGACTCAAAATGTGGCCTTGGCAAGTGGATCAGAGAGGAACAATCTCCCCAAGACTTACCCCGTGCAAGATCACACATGCTGGGAGCAGTCTCTACATTTTGACTCCGGAGATGCTCAGTGTCCCTGTGCGACTCCTGGGATGGAGGTACTGAAGATGATGCTGAGGAGGAGGAGGATGAAGAGGAAGACGCTGGTTTGGGTTTGGAATGCAGGTCATTCAGTCTCAGCAGATTTTCAGGAGTCACAGTGTCTGGATTCACTGGGGTGGGATGCAGTGTAGCTGGTGTTACCGGGAAGAAGCTCTCTCTGTTGTCCCTTGTATGCTTTGGGGTTGTGGGTGTTTCTCCTGTGGACTAGGTAAAACAAAACAGGAGAGAACAACACAGTGAAAAAATATGCACCGATGATTCTGCATGTGCTCCTTGCTTCAACAAAAACTGCAGGCAGTATCACTTTCTGTAGAGGGAAAATTATTTCTCTAAGGTGAATGTAAAATCAATCATTATTTTAAATAGAAAAAAAATCTTACTCTTTTACAGATTAAAATTATTTTTCTGTTCCTTACAATCTATTCATCAAACTAGTACTTGAGCATTTATTCATAATCACATTTACATTGCTTTATTTAGCAAACCTCTCACAACATAATTTACTTTCCTGAACTTTGTTATTAAACATCAATGACAAGCTTCTATGAACAGGGAGAAATTTCTTTCATTTAAAAATATAGTGGTAAACTCTCAACCTAACTGAAAGATCAGTAGGCTCTTTAGGAGCATTTGCAAATTATTAAAAGAAATTATTCTTAGCAGGATGATGCGAGAAGAAATGAAGAAAACAAAGAAAAATATATCTGCTTGCAAAATAAAGACCAGTCTAACCCCCAAGTCATTAGCTCCCAATAACTGCAGATTGGAGTAACACTTACGTCCTACCTGGAACAACATTCTGGAAGATTTGTTGCCTCTATAGAAGAAACTGTAGTACCAAAAGCCCCACAATTCTCTAAAGCCAGAGCTAAAAATTTAATGCAGTGCTGTTAATTGTATAACCAGAAGGTGGAAGAGTGATATAAATTCTCCGAAGCAGGGAACAAAAGCAAACATAAAAAAAGTATCTTCTCTATAATTTTTATCAGCAATCAAATATAGTATTTTTGCTTTTAAGGCCAGAGGATGCATTCATTCACACTCCCTACAGTCTTCATTAATGAAGACGTATTGTAAAATATGCGGTTGAACAGAATCTTAACTGCTTAATTGTATCTCCTATCTGAACATGAAGAAAGTCATTTCAGYCATGGTGACAGAGCATGAATGTCTGCAACAGAAAAAGGAGCTCTGCTGTCCAATGTAAAATCAAAATGGGCCCTAATGTCCTAGAGGACTAAAGACTTACTACAATCCAAGAAGAACCAGTTGACCTTCACTGAGAGAACGGAGAAAACTGCAGCTGGAGAAATTCCACATTTAAAATTCAGAGGTGGAAAGCATACAAAGTCTTTTTTTCTCATTATAATTAGTGGAATGTAATTTTAAAGTTCCAGTATTTCATTAATCAATCTCAAATACAAAAAGCGTATGATTAAAACATGTAAGGTTTTGTGTGCATGCAAANAAAAAAAAAAACAAAAACAAAAACAAAAAAAAAGCAGCCATATGCATAATAATTGCCACACTGGATCAAATAATGTCTCTTCTGCTTCTGGAAACAGCAAATTTCTGATGTTTAAAGCATCAGTTCCAAAACTAAAGGTCTCAAGACTTCCAAATGAGATCTCAAGCCTGAGGGAAATTAAACTGCAGAAGAAAGCCTTAAGCCAGAAATGAGATCACCAGAGGAAATGTTTTCAGCTGCGATTTGAAGGGAAAACTTTTCACACCCATGCACTTCATTAACTCACCTAACACATAATGCAGAACCTAAATTTTCTGTACTTGTATTGTAATCATTTTTTTTCCCAACAGAAATATATGAAGGTACCACTAGTTAGTTACTCTTCATTAAAAATAATAATAAAATGTATCTATCAAACTGCACATCTATAAAAGTGCACCAGAGACAGAAACAGGATAGTTGGAAAGCAAATCAGCAAGGCAGGGGAAGGAGGACATGTGATTCAGAAGAGAACGATTAGTGARAGAAGGAGCACGTGGGGGAACCATAGCATCACAGAGTAATTCCTGCTGGAAGGGACCTCTGGAGGTCTCTAGTCCAACTTCCATGCTCAAAGCAGAGCTTCAAAGTTAGATCGGGTTACTCAGGGCCCATGTCCAGTCCCATTCCATGGATGTAGATTCCACAGCCTCTCTGGGCCCCTGTTCTAGCACTTTACCACCTCCACAGTGAACATATTTTTCCTTTTATCCTCTCCAAATTTCTCTTGCTGCAGCTTGTAACTGGTGCCTCTCCTCCTTTCACTGTGCAGCTCTGAGACAGTCTGGTTCCCTCTTCTCTACTGAAGACAGCAATTCAATCCCCCTGCTCTCCCTTAGTCTTCTCTTCTCCAGAATGAAGCAACCCAGCTCTCTCAGATCTCAGTGCCATAAGGGCACACTATTGATCCACATTCAACTTTTCGCCCCCTMGGACCTCCAGCTCCTTTCTGGCAGAGCCGSTCCCCAGCCAGTCCCGGTGCACAGAGGTTATTCTGTCCCAGGTACAGGGCTCCAAATTTAGCTTTGCTTCATGTCATGTGGTTCCTGTCAATTCAATCCTCCAGCTTATTCTAGCTCCTCTAAATGGCAGCCCTGCTCTCCAACATATGGGCCAGGCCCTCCAAGTTGGTGTCACTCATGAACTTGCTATGGATTCACTCCATCCCATCATCCAGGGTGTCAGAGAAGATGATGCTGTAGTATTAATCCCTGAGGAATGCCACTCATAACTGGCTTGTACTTAGATTGCCAGCAGTCAGCCATCACACTTTGAGCTTAATGGTCAGTTATTCTTTCAGCCACTTTTCTGTCCATCCATCTAGTCAGTATCTCCATAATTTGGCTACAAAGATGCTACRGGAGACTATGTTAAAAGCCCCACTAAAATCAAGGTAAACAACTCTTTGCTTGTCCACAAAGCCAATTATTTTATCTTAGAAGGTAATGAGGTTGTTCAAGCACAGTCTGTCCTTGGTATATCCATGCCTGCTGCTCCCAAACACCTGTTTGTTTCTCACGTTTCTGGAAATGGTTACCAGGGGGGTCTTCCTCCATAATCTTCCAAGTGACTGAGGTGAGACCGACCAGTTGGCAGTAATCCCCTTGGGTTTTAGGGGTGTGGTTGGTTGCCTGTTTTGAAGATGAGTCATTTTCTAGTCATTAATGATCTCTCCTGATCACCAAAAAATGGTAAAGGCAGCTTTGCAATCAGCCAGCTCCTGTGGCAATGACCTTGGCTTGTTCAGGGAACTGTTAGGCAAGAAGATCCTGTGGGAGGCTGCCTTGAAGGACAGAGGAGCTGAGGAAAATTGCTTGATCTTTGGGGACAGCCTCCTCAAAGCACAAAACCAAACCATTCAGACGTGCAAGAAAACGCGTAGGCATGGCAGGAGACCATCAATTATCACATCCCTGACCCATTCTTCTTTATTTGCAAATAGCAGCTGCATCAGCAAACCTCTTCCAGTCAGCACATTCAGCACAAAAACCACCCCTGAACTCTTCTGGATTGCTTTTGCCCTGCTATATTGCTTTTACAGAAGATACTGGGATGCTCCTAAGTTTCACCTCTCTGAACAAACAAATGAATGATTGAGAGAAAAAAAAAGAAAGAAAAGAAAGGACCTCTTAGTAAAAAGTGGCCCATTCATACATCCAGATGCCAACACCAAATTTAATTAGATAATGGTCAGCAGTGACAAATGTTGAAAACAGGAAGGCCTTCTTACAATTTATAGATGACTTTGTACAAAGGGAGAAAAGGAGAGAAGTGTTGACTGAAATATTCCTTACTGATATACACAGATGGAACCAAATTCATATTTAATTGCTCTTAAAATAAGGGTGCTAAATCTGGGATAAAAAAACCACAATTTTTATTTTTAATTGGTTCCTTCAGGTGAAGCTGTAATTTAAGAAAGACTTTTTTTGAGGAAAACCCCGCCTGCCTCAWAAAGAGGCTACTTTAGTATCTTAGGTAAAAGCATAATGTTTTTAATTGCACAAAAGAATAATGCTGAAACTAATCTAAACTAATCCAATGTTTCTGTTTAGTAAAACTATGACTAAAATTCCTCACATGCATTGGAAAAAACAGTGACAATCAAAGATGATTTTCATATTTATGGCTTTAAAGAGAACTTTCCAAATGTAACCTGGTAAAGAGCTGTCTAAGGATTCAAGAAAAAGACAGATCCAACCCAATTAAACATACAGATCCTGACAGGAGAAAGAAAAGCTCTCAATGACTTTCTTTTCTGGAAAGAGTGGGTGGAGGTAGAAAAAAAGGGAACGGAAAATATTCTTCAAATAGGAGTCAAAGCATGAAGATCCATGGCTACTGTACATTCTGCTATGTCATTGCCCTTGCAAAAGGGATTTAAAACTCCTTGGTATGTTTACTGGATTCAGAAACTGGAGAAAACTCAAAAGTTATAAAGGAAAAGCTAAGAGGAGCATCAGTGTGAAACACACATTCCTTCTGCAAAAACAATTTGCTTCTTAACGTAAAGGGAAGAATTGCAGCACCTCTGGATCAGTCGGCGATGCTRCTCACAAAGCCCACGTTAGAGCAATTCCATTAACCGTAATGCTCATCAAGACTTATGGGCCACATTTTTATCATCATTCAGGTGACTGCTTCCAGGAAAATACTAAACTCTCTAACACCTCATTTGAGAAATAAACGCAGAAAAATTCATTAGAGAAAGTCCTGGATTTGCCAGAATCACTTTATGTTCATCTATTTCTACTGCTATATCAGCAGTAAGGCACTATAAAGGCTTGATTATTTTCCCCAAACATCTAATAGGAAACTGAGAAGCAGTGACAATCCTTCACCAGTGTTTTATGTGGTTTCTCATGAGGAGATTTTTTTTAATTTTTACTTTGTTGCGGTACTGAGTCAAAACTCCGAAAATCCGCCTTCTCCCCATCCAACGCACCTCACTACATAAAACTTCTCAGTTATCACCACTGCATTTGAAATACAGTAGCTTTACTACGAACTGGCCTTAGCCACCGAGAAGAAAGGACTCTTTTCTTATGTTGATGGCGATGCTACTCATAGAACAAGCGTGTACAAGTAAAACAGGATGAAAACTCATTTATCTGTCGTCCTCCTCATATCTCTTGGTTGAAASTACATGTTCATCCAGTAGAGACAGACCTTCTTCTAGATTTCTGAAAACAAGATGAACTACTGAAGAGAGGTATATACAGTACTATTTTCGTCTCAACTACTATACTTCCAAAGTGTAGGGAATAATCATTCAGTTATCGGTAAGTGTTGAATGTTATGTAAAATAAATGGTGAAAAAAACAGTCCATTACTTTCATAAATATCCAGTATCTCATCTGCTATTCTTTAAAAAACCTAGAAAAAAAGAAGTGCTATGGAGTTTGTATAAAGCTAAAATTTAAGTGAATAATTAGCATGCATGCTCGTGTAGATTATACGTATTAGACAGAAATATCACAAAGGGGTCCAAAGCAGTTTCCTTATTTGCTTGAACCTTGACTATTTCAGCATACTCTTCCTCTCGAAGAGATCACTCAGCTTCACAGCTGCTATAGACAAACTCTTCTCATATTGATGTAAAGAAAAGGAAAGAATAGGTTGGAAAGTAGGCAGTGGGATAGCCTTTCATTAAGAAAAGTAGTAAAAATGTAAGAAATTTCTAACAGAGGTTAGTGGGGGAAAAATAGCTTCCTATAGGCACTTCAGTAAAGAGACTACAACAGGGAAAAGAAACTGAGCATTAAGACAAAACATATGAAAATTTTACTCCATAGACTCTGTGAAGTTATAAACCAGATAACTAAACTAAGACTTTTCTTCTTCCTTCTTTATTGTTGTTTTCAAATGCTTTTAAAATATTTTGAAAAGCAAAGAAACTCTACAGGAACTGGACCAATACTGCTTCTGGGTGAGTTTGCTGCCCTGCAGCTACAGGAGACAGTAACGATCAAATGTTCCAGAGAAAGGAAAGCCAGAGTCTTCCCAAAAGAAGTTTCCTAATGAAACAGACTGGCAATGCAACTGCTACATAAATATATATCTTTTTAGTCTTATGTCTGAATTTGGTATCCTGATGAGACTGAAGTCAGAATGCTCCTTAACAAAAAAGTACATCCTTTTACAAGAACACCAGCCAGAGCACATCCCCACCACGTCGGAAGCTGTCACAAGCACTGGCTGAATGATACATCAGCCATATTCTCCTGTATTACAACTCCAAATTCTCTTCAATATTGTCTTTATTATTTAAACCATGTCTATCCATATTTTCTTTCTCAATCTMTCTGTAGCAATATTTGAAATAAGTCTCCTCGGGATGCCCTCTTCAAGGCACATTAGAACCAGCAACAATACCCATAATCCACATCCTGATGAACCTGCTATTTCCTGAGACTACAATTTTATACACAGAAAAAAATGAAACTTTATAAACCTCTAACTGAGCTGCATTCCACCCTAACAAAAATCTTCTGTTTAAACAAGTGCATCCCAGGTCCTAACGTCCTGGCTGGTGCAGGCAGCCGCCCCGTCTGCCAGCAAGGCTTTCACACAGACAGCAGCGTTATCGCACCGCGGGAGATGAGATAGTCAGATGAAAAACAGGAATAGAAAAACTAAAAGATAAAAAAGTGACTTTTTTTTCCTTCATGTTCATTTAATGATTGCTTTCCGCAGCAGACAGGAGGAGTGGGGCTGTTAATTATATCAAGAATACACCTCCAGGATAGAGCGCGAGGGGGATGCCATGGCAACTGCAACCGCAACAGTGAACAGAACGGTCACCCTTGGCAGGACCGAGTCCATAAAGGAGCTTGTCCTTTTGTCCCCTCTGTCCCCACCTGCTCCTTCCTCCTCTTTCTTGTTGTCTTTGCTGCATTAATAAAGCGTACAGACCACTCAGGAAAAAAAACTTTCTCTGTAAGCATTCTCTGACATGTTGATGTGCAGGAAGAAAAGATGAAAATTAGCAGCATGTGGGTGGAACAAAGAGGGGGGGGAGACTTATGAGGTAGAACTAGAAATGATTATTTTCTAATTATTTAATATTTTACTTATCTCCTCCCATCTGCAGCAAAGCTTCACAGAAGGCTTCTACCTCTTTCTTGAACAGAACAGCATTTTTTTAAGTGAGAATTTGAGAAGAAAATGCTCTAGACATTCAAGGTAGTTCATACAAGCCACTMGTCTTCAAGGCTCTGCAACCGCAATGCTGCCTGCCTTCCGCAGCAGAAAGGGAAAGAAGTGCCCTCGAGCCTCACTCATGGAAGACAATTTTCTCCTGCTCCAAATAAAATGTCACTCTCGCTGTAAAGCCTAACACAGAGACTGCAGTATCAACACACTGATGCTCAACAGTCAATCTGAGCACTCTGCTCTGGAGGTGGTGTGCAGGTCCAGGCCAGCACTTTATGGAACAAGCCTACTGCCCATGTTCCCCTAAAACTCTTTACTACCAGGCTACAGTTTAAGATTACCGATTTCCAGCATTTGGAAAAGTCAAACACTGCCAAAAGAGCAAGACAAAACCTCAGTTATCTATTTTAGAATTAAGCTGGACCACAGAAAAGGGTAGTGAGAGCAGCCACGAAACACTGTCTTCAGCAGACGTTGCTTTTATCTGCAGCAAAATCTTCGTACCATCATGGAGCACACTGGCAGCCTGCCAGGAGCCTGAAAGACAGGATTGATTTGCATAACCTGACTGTGCCTTTGCGTTCATAACAGAATTTACTTGTTTTGATTTCAGTGGCAGCTTCTCCATGAAGCATCATGTTTAATTGGATCTGACATTGAAAGTTACTGAAAAGTTTTGACTGCAGGTTTAAAAAAGGGAAAGCAAAGCAATGAGAGCATTCGGAGCTTGGCTCCAGCGAGTGGAAGAAGGTGGTCATAGATTTGTTACTTTGGAAGAGGTGAGTGAAACTAAGGGCGAAAGGGAGGATTTTATCAGCCAGGATGGCGCAGGGAGAGCTGGAGGTTTGGCAGCTGCAGCAGGAAAGGGTGGTTGAAAATTTATTTTCTCTCTCTCACTCTTCAGGGATGGAGTTGGTCCCAGAGCAAGTATTTTTTGGCTGAGG
Organism: Rhea americana; assembly: GCF_003343005.1. Taxonomy (NCBI): domain Eukaryota; kingdom Metazoa; phylum Chordata; class Aves; order Rheiformes; family Rheidae; genus Rhea; species Rhea americana. The sequence goes on from NW_028186343.1 coordinate 1,125,479, forward strand.
TAGCAATGAGTCTTAAATAACTCAGCACTGTTGAAATAGTCCTTCTCATGACATTTAGATGATATACTATATTGTGGGGAGCCAATAGAAGTTTTCAGCTGCTGCAACACTATCTATTACTGTGACTTTCTTCATACAGTTCCACGGTCTCAGGGGTCACAACATGAGACTGAGGAGACATAGTGGCATTTTGGAACTCTGCCTCCAAAGAGTCTCATATTTTTAGAGATATTAAATCTAGCCTTACGTGCAATGTAGATGACTGCAATGTTTTAAACTATTTGTTTTATATAAATTCAGTTCTCAGAACCGGTAACGCACAGCATACCCTAACATATGATCATGGAAGTTTTACCTGTCCTCTTTACACTTCTTGTCGTGACAGTTTCAACACTGAGGAAAGCYGTAATTTTAGTATTAAGGCACACAGTATTAATTTCACAGTAATAAAAATACCTTTTCCAATTTCAAGTCAAGAAACAAAGATGACAGATATATTCTTAGACCTAAGTATCTCCATATCCACTAATGGAGTGGTCTGTGCACGGTGAAGCTTCAACCTAGCTTGCGCTGCATTAACTTTCTCAGGTAGGCATGCCCTTAACAGCATTGTAAATGAAGAATTTAACACGATCAGTTTTAGGCAGTCAATGGAAAGGCTTATTAGAAATTCCCTCACTATCTAGAAAGCTTACAAATACTTTTCTATTAGTGCATCCCCTCCTTTGTCTTTAGGATAACACACGTTAAGCTTAATGCTTTGTCAGGGTCAAACTAGTCTGYTTCCCAATTTCTCATTCTCCTTCAACAAGGCCTCTTTGGTATTCGTTTCCAGGCACCATCAATTTTCTATTAAAATGGTACTTGGCAAGACTAAAAATACATCTTATAACTCAGAAAAATAGCATACTGCTTTCACGATCTCTCTAAATCTCTTTGATGAAGTTCTCAGATTGAGAAAACCAAACACCACAACAAGCGCCCTCCAAACTGCTGCTTGACCATGGACTGAATTAATCTTCAGTGTGACTCCAGTAACTTCCAATATCAGTTCTAATGGTAGCAGATTTATGAACAACCAGTTCAAGCATTCAGAGAAACCTTGGCTATAGAATCCTGTTGTTTTTGTCAACACTGCATGGCATACTACAATTTTCTGTTGACATAAGATTAGACAGTATTCCCGAAAATCCTCTTCATCTATTATTTTAACAACAATCAAGATTATTTACTTATTTTATTATTTTCAGACAAGAAAAAAAGTTGAAAGATGTGAAGTATTTCAAACTAGATGCAGATATTTTTCCAACATGCTCCAATTTTTCTTGGATTTTTTTCTTTTAAAAAATATCTGGGTCAAGCAATGGAAATAGTTATCCTCAGAGCAGGATTTAGTTTAGAGTTCTCTGCATTCTGAAAAAACCCAGAAGCCATTAGAGAGAAACTTTCTATACATAATTATTTCTTACTGCTTTATTACAGTAAAATTAAAACCTCTTCCTTTTTTTACAGCATATCTTGCTTCCACTTAATGTCGCTACTCTGTAAGTGATAGAGAGAATCGGTGAAAGCCTCACACGATCGGTGGATGRATTCATAAAATACAACTTGAGAATATAAAGTCTGTGTTTATTAATCAGAACYCATCATCTTTGTTTTTACTTTTCTCTTTTTTTATTTGACTGTGAGACATTAGCCCTTTGCTAGAAAACTCCTTAAAGCAGACTAAGTATTTTAAAGAGAGTTACTCAAACTAGAGAGTTTGAAGTTTACATTTTTCATTTTTAATCTTTTCTCCATATTCATAATTAATTTAGAAACTACAAACTTTACTCTTACTCTCTTAAAAAATTTCTGTGCTTTTGCATATGTATCTGTTACAATGCTAAACTCAAACTGATCACAGCTAACAGTAAAATAAATACCRAGAAAAGATGATCAGTAAATAACCAACTGCAAGCAGCAATTGGAAATAGTTTATAAGAACAAATCGTGCTAAACTCACGATATATATCTATCATCTTACCAAATCAGAAGATGAAGAGAATGTGTAATACGCTGCAATTTCAGCACATTTGATAGAGGTGTATCTCAAAAATCTTGCTCATGTTAAGAATTTAAATGGAAAAGCAAAAAAGAAGAGGCATGATTTGGAGCCCGACAGTTCTCCAGCACAGCGTGCTGCACAGCCACACGAGCCTCAGTGCCGGCACAGGGGGATGTACACCATGGCACAGAAAGCAGCAGCCAGGAGCGAAGCAGCACTGCTTCTTTCAGCAGCATTCCTGGTTTAGAAGCGCTGATTTAAGTGTGCCTATATTCTTATACTGTGATTCACTGTCATGTTTCCTACATAATTTTAAACACTATCRACAACAATAACAAAATCTAGAAGATCCCACCACCAGCACTCACAAGTTCAAGCAGAAATACTTATTTTCTTCCGATACTTAAAACCAGCCCAAMAGATGAGACTAGAAGAAACATATTTCAGCAAGCGGAAGAAACCCAATTGCCTGTATTTAAAAGATGAAATTCTGACCACTCATTAGCAATCTAAAAAACTTCTGGAACTGCAAAATGCAATTGCCTCAGTAATTGCTGAAGGTCTGTATAATATGCAAGGTAAAACAAAAATGTGGAATAGAGCATTTAATTTTTTCTCTGTTCCTCCTGTCGTTAAACTCCTACTCATGGATGGAATTGCATATTATCACGTCATCCCTGCTGCTCCTCTTTGTTTCAGATCAGATCTGCACTGTATGCAGGATGGGAATAAAAGCTTCACACCAGCTCAAACGGAGCCCACGCTAGCACTSTCCAACCTTCTCCAGTTGCAGCACTATTCACTTCACAACCTTAAATACTAACATAAACAATTACGTGTCYTTGGGGCAAGAGTCCCACTCCTGATGGGACATCACCTGCAGTCACACACCCTCGTTTGGAAGCTGCCATAGTTTGAATTAAATTTAAATAGTCTACAATATTATTCTCCTATTGCTAAAAATAGCACAGTAGGCTAAAGAGAATTAGGCCAACACTAGAAAATGGCAATTACTAAAAAGACATTTGGGTAAATCTGTAGCATACATTCAGTTTAGTCACACAACCATCTCAGAGGTTTCTACAAGAGAAGTTTAATATCCAACAAGCAGCAAAACTGAATTCTCTGAAGGACTGGTGATCATACTATCGTAACAGACAGAACAGTAGTTATTTTCAAAGCGTTCACTGCACAATCTTCTGCAGCAGGGAAATCTGGCTAGCAAATATTGTTCTCATCCTGTGAACTCCGATGATACAATAGCAAAGAAAAACAACAGCATTAACATTATGGTTTAAGAAAGTCATGCCAAACTCTGCTGAAATCAATGAAAAAGATCTTAAGAGTCTTATGTGGTAATGTGCTACTTTTTAAAAAGTAATTATATGGAATACTGAAAGAATGTCCCAGTAGTTGACCGTGAAGATAACTTTGTATCCATTACTAAGATCCTGTCCTTTTAATGCTACTCTGTTCCCAAAAGCCATTTGCTTTTTTATTAAAAAAAGGCAGATAAATCACCACACCCATTTTATTCTTTTCTTTCATTTTAGTACAAGTTTAAACAGTACTTCAAGCTTAGATTTTTCTTTGTCATTTGGTTTAACAGAAAATACTATACTAATACTAAACCTAGTCTAGTCAACTACTCTTAAAATTAAAAGCCATCTCTACTAAATGGTAGCATATATGGACTAATTCCTATTGTATTGTACTCCTCACTACTTCTGCAAACTATACATTTCTCTTTAGTATCCTGTTTGAATGACCTTTTCAGGCCATCATCTGCTTCTGCATTAGACATCAAAAACCCAAAGTCCCCATTCCCAGGGTTTAGTAAAGCAAAATRCCATTTGCTATGGGAAAATACCTTCAGTTACTCCTAGAAGAAAGAGTTGGACCTAAGTAAGTTTGATAGGACRGAGAGTCTATGTTGTTTGAATGAAAAGGATCCTCACTGTACTGGAACTTGAGTGCTGCAGCATTTCATTCAAGCCCGTACYGAGTACACATAGGTGTATCTTTCATTAAAGGCATCATTAAACACAAATACATTGTTAAACCTCTTGTAAAGACGTTAAGCAAAACTTGAACTATGAATAGCAACTACATGTACAAAGGTTCCCTTTTTGAAAYGGAATTTTCCATCTTCTGACATGAATAGGCGATGTTACCACCCTGCAGAAGATCGCCTAACAGTACATCTAAATTATTTTCTTTTTTGATGTGGTATCATATTTTAACAGAGAATGCTTCCATTTCAACAGTTCTCCACGAGCACAGGAACTCAGCACAGCAAGGCTTCGTACTGCCATCTTTTCCTGCCTTGTTCAAAGAGTGGAGCCAGCCTTTCTAAGGTACTTCCCAATGTATGTGACCAACTTAGCAGAAGGAGGCCTAAAACGTGTTAACCCTGCATTGGTCAAGAGGATCACGGGGGATTTCTGAAATTAAAATGGAAGTGTCATAATATTGCCATACTACTAAAAAGATTAGATCTCACTGCAATAAATCACTTTGTCAAATTCTATTTACTGGTTATTGTATCGTTTCTTGCTTGTGCTTGAAGAGACATATAAAAACATTTGAACAGACTTGTTACATATTTAAGTTTAAAACTTTCTCAATTGAGCTAGAAAAAAGTTGAAAAGTGGTAACTCAAATAACACCCCTAATCTTAATAACAAGTGAAAGCCTTCATAAAGAAACCATATATTGGCTGGTTACTGGAACTGCAAAATACAACAACCAGCACAGAAAGACATACATCAGGATTGTTTTTGTGTTGTTTTTTTTTTTTTTTTAAATCTGTCAATTCCTAGGGATAAGTAACTGAAGAACTACAGGCACTGTAAACCTATTCAAACTATCTAATAACAAAGCACTTCTCTGGGCTGCTGCAGCTTTATACGTGACATCATTTGATTACAGAAGGAAAATACTTGCCAATTTTAAATAAAACAGGATTCTGTCTGTTGAAAACAGACAGATGTCTACAAGAGCAGCTATTTCTGTGGCTCCATACTAATTCACAGTGTCGCACTAGCAACAGTAAGTCAGCTTCATACTACTTACAAGATCATGCTTGAAGCAGATGAAAATCAGGCTGCAGTATACGTACTACCTCTGTAGTTGGGACTGCCTCCTAAAAGAGCATGCTTACAAGCTTTAAAGAAATGCATCACATTAAGAGTTTTTTTTTTTTATTGCAACTGACTTAACAGGAAATCTCACTGTTTCCAGTGAACTTAAATTCTAGCTCACCTACAACAACTACTTTCAATAACAGTTTGTATGCAAGGTTTTCACCATTCTAACACTTTGTTAGAGGCCTGAGTAACTGTTGACTTTGCGTGAAGAGCTGGCATAGCAATCACATACCCAGAATCTTCAAGGGGGCCCAAAAAGGAACTTGGCTGATATATACAAGTCAAGTAGTTTTTGAAAAGGTAAATATATTCAAAATCAAGTAGTATTACTACTTTTTAAAGAAATGTATTACCAAATTCCTTTTATTATCAAGTCATAGATCACAGTCYGATGACTCTTACTTTTTCCTCAAGATAAACTAAGGAAGTCTTAACATTCTGAGGCAAGATTTATTTATAAAATAATCTCTTAAATATGAGACTATGCAYAAAGAAAGATTTCCACTACAATACCTCTTCTGACATTTTTATTCATTCGTTCAGTTCAACGAGAGAGCATTACCATCTTCCTGAGGGGCAAAACTTGGAGAAATAACGTCTGTAAAATGCTAATGAACAACAATTCCCTTTACTCTTCCATCCTGTCCTGTTACTGTGCTAGGACWCGCACTGTCCAAATGCACATTTTGACTAGATGCACTGTTAGATAGTTTTTAGCTCGATATTAATGACTGGGAATCCTTTACAAATCCTAAAGTCCCAGACTTTCCACATGCAGTACAGCCAGCTATAAAAAGGTTAAGAGTGCCCTTCCCTCTTACTTTTTCTCAAGCTTGAAGACAGAAGTTTCTTTGGAAGGGAGGTTGGAGGGCATTTGTAAGTGTATATATAGACCRTGCATGTCAAAAAAAGAATATAATTAAATATAAGTAAATATCTTTCTCCTTCAAGTGCTTGTCTTTATGGAGTCACTCACAATGCAGTAAAAAAAMCTGTTCTCTGCATACTTCTACTTGCTTGGAAAGAAGAACRTTTTGCAAAAATTAGTTGATTAAGTGTTCCCAAAACACGTACCACGGCATCTCAGCAATAGCTTATCATTAGGTTAAAAGTATGACTGGAGCACCGAATGGCAGATCTGCAGCTCTCGAGAAGAGATACCTTCCAGAAAAAACACTGCTGGAAGAAAGTGCCCTGCCTGCTACAGACAGTTTCTTGACAATTTCTTAACTGTTACACGAGAACCTCTTACCTATTTATACCATTTCTGCATTGAAATCACTAACTCCTGATCCCTTTCGGCTCTACATTCAAACAAACRAACGGTAAAATCTGTCTCAATTCAAAGATGAACAAGCAGCAGCAGTATTGACGGCCACATGTCTTTGGGGAAAAACACAAGGTAGCAGGTCTTTTGACAAATCAGAATTATACACCATTTCAGTAAGACATTTGAAGGTAACCACTTAACCACAAATAACAGAGTCTACCCTGAGGGCCTGAACCGCATCTACCCTGCTGGACAAGGCACCAGTAAAACAGTATTAATCAAAAGGAGAGGAGGAGAACAAGTATGCATAGATTCAAAGGAATGGCCCATGAAAAGAAAAGGCTCAAGCTGCAATAAAGGGAATGTATCTTAAATGGAAACCAAAATTCTCACCAAATCCTTCTGAATCTTTCACAGAAGGAATGGAAACATCTACTTTTCCTAAAGGTGCAGAGTAGATAGTGCTAGAGCTTTTTAGTTGAGTGGACCTATAGCCCCAATCTTCTTCAGCTATACCAGGTAGAAAAAACTGAAAGAAGGACCTGTTAACTGCATATAAGGTAGAAGGTTCATCTTGCAGTCCTTCTTCCTCTCAATCAGCATCACTAACTGCAGAGACGCAAGTGCGCTTCAATTTTGAGAACCATCGCTCATATACGCTATCACACTGAAAGAAGGACCAGACAACGTACATTTCTGGAGGTCRGGTTAAGAGAATTAAAAAGAACAGAAGCAATATTCTGGCAATAGATATCAGACTTGTCCCAGAAATTATTTGAAAGAATTATCTGAAAGTTTAAGAAATATATTTGTTTTGCARAAAAACAGAACAATTAGCTCTTAAAATTCATTTTCTGTTAAAACAATATTTAACTTGCTAACAGAGATGTTCCTCCTCAAAAGGTTATGTTTTTACACAGCAGAGAAGGATGCATCTTGCAGAAGAAAAGCCTCAACCAAATCTGAAGGATGAGGAAATATTCTGAAAGATTTTTACTGTCTCTCCATTCTACGAAAATAAGTGCCTAGGCAAGGGGAAAGATGGAAGTGATGGAAAAGCAGGCAATTCTTCCTCTCCCCTCAACCATAATACTTTGTCTGGTAACTGGCAGGCTGTGATGCAGCGTGCGGATATCTCTAGGCTAGTCATAGCTGGTATTTTATGCACTTCTACCGGGCAAGACACGTGATGGGAATATGAAGTTATAGGAGAGGAGAGTCTTGAGGGAAAGAAGACAAACCTGCAGAAAACCAGAASAAATTATTTCTGCAGCTTATAAAACAAGCTTGTCCAAAATTATTTCCAAAAGGGCTATAATTTAAATCAGTATTGAAAATGATTCAACATATTCATATAGCTCTCTGTTTCTTGGGGAGAAAATCAGAGGGAAGCTTCCTCTTTTACAAACTTAAGAATGATACAGACTACCACTTGTGAAACACCTAAAGACAACAAAAAGATTCTAATTTGGACTCYGAAAAATTTTTTCAAATATTTTAGAAAAAATGCTATTTTAATTACTTTTTTAGTGCTGGCAATCTGTAGCACATTAAGTTTTCATAGCATAAAACATACACAAAGCAGTGAGCAGTATTAAAACAGACTATTAACTGGCAGCGTAGATTTTTCTTTCAAAATGCGTTTTATTTTCTAGTTGGACTCTGCTGAGTAACTGCTTCTTTGTGTGCCAGYGGCAGAAATTATGGCCGTTGCTGCTAGAAGCCAGCAAATGCTTTGGGGCTTTCAACCCATGGTTTACTGGCAAAATGAATCACCATTAAACACGCCACTGATCCACTTGAGATTTCTTCTTGGCTTTATCTCCCACTAAGGACAGGTAAATAACCACGTCTTTCAAGTTCTATAGTTTCACAGTTTCTGCTGAAAACAACTGCAAGCTAAATGCAAAGTGAGTAACACAAATGAGTTAAATCAGTTTTCAATGATGCAAGTTGAGAGAAAGGGCATCTAGCACCTGAGGAACRCAGTGCAATGTTAGCAAAGGAAGAGTTGATGTGTTTGTTAGCCCTTATGGACTTGGAGAGAAGTAATTTTTGTAAARGCTCTCATTCAAGCCTGCCATAAACAGTAGCAGTGTCAGTAGCCTAACAAAAGTGAAGAGCTCCCTCCACAAATAAGGCCCCACTTACTCTCAGATAATAACAGCACAAGAAAGGTAGATCTTTCTAATTGCTAAAAACACTCAACTACAGACTCGRCTGCACAAACTAAGCAATAAAAGCATATTAAAACAAGCCAGGGACTTCATGGTGCTTACCTGTTTCTGTGCTGAGGCTCCCATATGCACCTGGCAAAACTTGACTGCCTGTTCAAGTGCTGCTTCTTCATCTACCTGAATCACAATTAATAAAGTCTTAATTACTTAGGTCACCTATAAATCCAAGGACATTCTGATGAAATGGGGATGTGGGGCAAGGGAGAGAAACACTACTTCTGTGCCAGAACAGGAGTGAGCTGAAGTTTTTCAGCAAAATACATTTAAAGATGCATATCTTTTCTTAATTTCAACTCCGTGCAATTGGTAGGAGAGCTCTTAATTGATTCAGTAACTTAGGACAGGGCTCTTTAGTTCAAAAACATGGAAGAGMCAACTCTTCTGCCCTCCCAGCAGTGCTCTTGCCAAGAGAGTGGCTCTTTAGGAGATACTTATCCTCCCAATTTTTCAATATAAATAAGATCAATTTTATCTTGCTTGGTTTAGTGTTTACTGTGATTCTTGGATTTAATCATGTTCCACTAACAGAGAAATCTTTTTTTTTAATTTACCACAGATACAACCAATAAATTCTACTGTAGGCATTACTCTCTGACAAAATGCAGAATAAGAGAGTTTGAAGACTCATTCTCCTGGTGTGACAACTACCACTGAACCCTACTCATAACTTGAAAAAAGTCAGAAATAAAGCCTCCTTTGCATCCTCTTTGCCAAGTCCACAAAACATTACTTTTAGAAATTAGAAGTTTTAATGAACTTCCCACAGAACATATGGTGCAGCTCTAAAAAAGTCAAAAGGAAATGTGAAGAATACTTAGCTGATAAATATCATGAAGAACAGGGCTACTTTCTGCCAGCTAACTCATACAATTTGATCCCAGAGAATCTTCTCTGAGGCCAAAGARAAATCATGACTAACAAAATACTTTACCTGTTTAATCAGCATGTACGTTTCAGACATGATCTTCTCAATTTTACCCAGGTCATAGGCCATAACTTTCTGACCTTGYTGCCATACCCGGTAAGCATCAAGTAAAAGTGTTTTCCCAGACTCCACATCCTCAAGTAATTTTCTCTTCCTGCTTGATCTCTGGACAGGCTCCTCTACAGGTATTGCCTGAACTATTCCTTTAGCTGCCTGCTGCTGCTGTTTGGAGCTGATACTTAGCTCTTCCAAAGAGAGTTCTGCAGTCCGGCTCTCTGGGGCTCTCTCCTTTGAATTCCTGCCAGACTGAAGACGGTCTGGTTCACTGCGTTTACATGAAGAATCAAATTTTTCTGTGTCATTAGAATATCCATCAAGATCCATAGGCTCAACTGAACCAGGCCTAGGGAGCTCTTTAATTTCCTTGTCATTCTTGTTCTCTTGTTCTAATACGTCCATAGCATTGGGGATCTGTCCCTGGGTCACTTCTTTTACTCCATTTTCAGTACTATGTACTACTCCATCTGACAAAACTGGCTTTTTGGGGAGGACATCCTTCCCCTCYTCAGCATTAGTTTTATTAGAGACGTCTGTTGTCATCCTTCCTGAAGCAAGGTTAGAAGACTTGGAACCTTGATCTTCTGAAACCTTAAAAAAAAAATAATAATTCTTGGCTGTTACGGAAAACAGAGAGCATTTGAGCACAACTATGAATACTGCAAATATTAACCATGAGTACCTCTACATTACTGCCTCTACTGAAGAAAATGCTTTTATTCCATGTTTGTTTATTCTTGTTTGTAGATATTAATTAATCCAAGCCACAAGTCTTAMAACTAAAATATTTTAATCAATGAAAACATCTTAGAGAATATAAAACCACAGACTGAACCAAAGCTGCAATTAYTTTTTTCCCCCTCTTTTCAATCTATACTGTGTTATCCAACTACATAGATCCCAAGGTTTCAATAGCAAGGAATTTTCTTCTATATATTGAAATCAAAACTGAGCCTGGTTTTTTTGGTAGCTGCAGATCAATCTCAAAGTAAATTTCATAATCTTCCCTTTAGTTATTCTTTCATAACTTTCTTCTTGTGATTAGATTGAGAAGTTTGCAAAACTCTGTTCTAATATTTGAATTTTGTGCCTTTATTTTGGTGACAGTCAAAAGGTAAAAAACCTCAGTACTACAACTCTTCTTTGAGAAATTGCTAATGATATAATTCTTCCACAAGGATTTATGGAAGAATTGTATTTTATACAGAGTTGCAGTGTTCTTAAAGACRTTTTCATTTAGTTTGTTAAGCCTATATTCTGTGAATTCAGAAAACCATAAGCAGCAAGTTCTTCCTTGAATGTATTTATTGAATAAGCTTCCAAGTTCCAGTTATCTGGATYTGGAAATTGATTAGCTTCTAAATGACATTTTAAAATTAAATCTTTAAATGTAATAGCAGGTATGCTGATTTCAAGGACTAGCATTTAAAAATGGCCAGGAACGCAAAACCTAGCTGTCTGTTTTGGTTCTGCAATAGGAACTTTAGTTCACTTAAGAAAAATTCCATCAGATTCCACYGGAAAATGCAGGTGTTCTCATAGCCCATGTAACTTGCCTAATTTGAAATTTAAGGGAGAGTCGAATCAAACTGATTATTAAACATTCTCAACCACTACATTTGGATTTTGTATCTCAGCAACAGAACAATGCTGTAAGAYAGCTTTCTGTGCAGCTGCCTATAAACAAACAGTAGTAGAAATAAGTAATATTAATGTAGCCCTTTAGTCTCAGGGGAGTCAAGGAACGGAGAATCTAAGCACTGAATCAATGACCACCACGCACCCTGCTGCCTTACCTGCGTCAGGTCGTTGAGCGTGTCCTCCAACACTTTCACTGTAAGCACGAAGGCTCTTTGGGCCAGCACCTGGCGATCTGCATCACGCAAGTACTTCCTGTGCCACAGGACGAGAACAGAAAAGCAGCTAAGTGCCAAAAGCTTACTGGACTTTAAAAGCAAGAACCAGCATACATTCCTGCACACACACGTGCATATATGTAAATATATASAYATAYAYAYGTGTGTGTGTATATATATACTTTTTAACAATTTTATAACAAATTAGAAGAAAACAAAACRTATAGACTCATGCATTGAAATTTAACACTTTAAACTTGACGCGTGTTTCCCTCCACTTCTCCCCTTCCCACAAACATCAAGGATGATGACATTCACAAAGTAAAAGATGGATAGCATTATCCACAATGGAAGGATGAGAAGAAGTGTTAAAAGCTCCAGAGCAAAACAGACAGCCAGAGTTGCAATTTTCTTGTATCAGGCCTTCAGGGCCTCTCAAATGCGAGCTTTCTATTCAAACTTTTTCTTGAAAAAGAATTTCAGTCACACAAAGCCATCTAGAAGTGTCAGGAGATTTTCATGTTCTAGATAAACTGTGCACATAAGATTAATGCCATCAGAAAATCCTTTTTTCATAGGTCATACCAACTGCCTTTGGATTCAGCTTTCAGAACTAAAAACATTGGTGAGTTAACATTCTTTTTTCTGTTTAGTAATATAAAAAATTAACATTACCATAAAATTTATTCACTCTAAAACTTCATGCACTTTACTAGAGCATTGTAACTCCACTGTATGGTGACACCATGATTTATTCCACTTTCAAAGAAACTATTTCCAGTCACCAACCCCGTCTAATGGAGTTTGATGGAAAACCGAATTTCTGTTTCAAAACTGCCTATTTTTAATGAGAAATAGTTAAAAATCAAGTAAATAGTTTTGAAGGGCACTACCTGGCCACAAAGTCACCAATTTTAATATAAGCATTTTCTTCCAGACACATTCCGCTCATATAGTAATCTTCTGTTTTGCCGTTCAGACAAAAGATACAAATATTTGACACATCATCAGTTCAGTAACAGCCAGCAGTTCCGCTGAAAAAAGCCCTACTTTCAAAATTAGAATTGTTACAGGCAGATGTCAGACACACCCAGAATATTTGCATTTGTAAGTTCCTGTAATGACTGCAGTTCAACATGGCTGGCATGGGCTGATCCAACATGTCAAATTACTTGTTTGTTAAATTCAGTCTAGACTTATAAATAACATAATATTTTTAGCACAACTGTGGGCCCGCCTAGGACAAAATTTAAGCCTTCTATGGTCCAGTACTTCTGATATGCTAAAAGTCAAAATATTTTTGGCTTCAAGTTTGCTGAACATGTGGTGACATATTCCCAGACATACTATGATCTACGCAAATTCGCATGCACTCACACTCAAAAATGCATGAAGAAACCTTCAATGCCTTCAACTTATTGCCATCAGTCACTCAGTTCACTTTCCTAAGCATTTGCCAGAGACTTTTCCAACATTTCCCACGCAGAAAACAACTGGAATTTTACCTCAGTTGCTTCAGTGTTTTCCTTAGATGTTTATTTTGGTCTTCCCAATGATAAGAACCTCTACATAGCCCACATTAAATAGCTTTTTTTTCCCCTTCTTCTTCTTAAATAGAGTTAATGTAATTACAATTAGGTCACCCCCAAATAGGATAAGCTTTTTAAGGAGCATCAGCTGCCAACAGCCGCAGAGCCACTGYCCGGCCAGCGAGGGATTACGAGACGCAGGGCGCCGGGGCCACGACCCGCTCCACCGGCCGCAGCTCTTACGCAAGGGGCCGGCCGAGGGGCACCGGAATTGCCGTGCTCCGCTCTCCCAGCGGATCCCTCCGCGTGAGGGAATACCTCGGCAAGGCTGGGAACCTGCTCCGACTTCCAAGGGAAACGTAGAGAAATTAGACTATTCTGGAATCATTAACTCCAAGTAACTTTTGCTATCGTTACACTGTATGTCTGAGAAAGTCTATCTAAAGACTCTTTTATTTTTTTTAAATTAAAGACACTCATTTTAGGAAAAAACAGTCATACAATCATACAATGAACAAAATATTCAAAGTTTTACAAAGCAAAGGGTTAAACAAAAGACAGCATACTTTCCCTGATCGGGGGTCCTCTGGAGCATAGACGAGACCTTCAGCAAGGTATTGTAATCCTTCAGCTGCGACAGGACATTCAGCAGCAGCAGGATGGAGCGGTTCATATGAGAGGCGAAGCTGCCTGGGCGGTCGATCTCATCCACGGGGATGCGCCAGATGCCCTGCAGAAAGAGAAGGGAGGAACCCCTGAGGCCACAGCCAGCTGGAAGGGACAGGGGACTAAAACATAGAGTTGATTTTTCAGTGTACAGAATTTGATGCTGTGATCCTTCAAGCATGGAGATCTGGATTTAAAGTCAACTGATTAATTCTTGCCAGTAGCAAAAAAACAAGAGTCTTACAGAATCCACAGCACACCTTCTAAGTGTTTCTCAGCTATTCCCAGAAAAAAAGCAAGCAAAGCCTAAATTGTTTTGTGGGTTTTCTCAAATGCACATGAACAAGACTCCCTAAGCAACTACCAAATAAAATGAGAGGTAACCTATTTTAAATTTTTCTCATCTAAAACCTGCAACTGCTGCCCAGCCACAGTAAGCTTGTATTTTCAAACAAACTGTTACTACATGTATTAGGAGCTTGGTTACTGCCTTGCTGTCATCACAGCCTTCACCCTGGGACTAACCAGCCTGATATTAAGAATCAGATTCCTCAGCAGTATCCATTTGCCCCAGTAGATCCAAATACTTGTGCATACATCTCAAGCCTCCTAATTAAATTTCTGGGACAGAGGGAACCTTTGGGGAGCGAGGCTGGAGACAGATAGAAAATATAATTTAATTTTGGTTAGTCAGCTCAGATTTTGCAACATCTAATAAGTCTACGGAGACTACTTTCAGGTGTTTAATATGGATGCTGTCAACACACTAGTGAACCATATTTGAAAACTGCAATTCAAATAATATTACGCTTGGCATACATTGGTATGCAGCTTAAACTGTTACCATTCACAAAAACCGCTGTTATATCAGTGCGACCCCTTCTATTCCTCACTTTATTCAGTTCTGGGATTTTTCCTGCAGCAGCTCTTTAAGATGAAAATCCTCAAATCATCTATACCTTTTTGTGAGGATGCAGGGCTGGGGAGAGGGGGAAAGGTCTCACAGATATGAGTACCGGACAGAAAATGAATTCCACTCTCCAAACCTGCTCAGAGAGCAAGATACATAAATATTTATTCTTTTATCTTTGCTTAAAGAGCTTGCTTTGATATTTTAGCTTTACTTTTGGCATGAGCAAAATTCTTTAAAACTTATTAGAAGGTGGAGGCAAAGAAAATGATTGCAGTAATCGCAGATGACGTGACCACAACAACAACAACCRCAGAAAAAGCAGATACGTAAATAGTCTGTCTGCAACAGTCCTCCCCCGGCTTGGCGGATCTGCTCCATAGGCTGTACAGGAACTTGGGAAAAACCAACAACAAAAAACCCCACACAAACATGAGCGCTTTCAAAAAGGAAGCAACAGCTTTAGCTAGATAGAGCGTACACACTGCTCTGCAGACTTTTCTTACTCCTGCTTCTCCTCTTGTTCTCTGTTTTCACTCCTCCCCAGTGATAACGGAGATTTCCATTTTTCCTGAACCCTGAAGCTTTCTTTCAAATTTATTTGTAGTTTCCTTTTTCCAGGAAGTATCTAAAACTGTAACATGACTGACCCCTGAGACACAACAGTTCCTTCCTTCTGTCCCCAGCTGCCAACATCCACAAGCACCAGCCCTGGCTCGGTGGGAACGGTTCTGCCTGCTCAAGCAGCTCCTCAGCTCCCAGGCGCTCCCAGACCTTGTGGGTCACAGCGGTGTAAAGCCATGTGCCAAGCAGCAGGGCCTTCGCCCACCCAGCATTTACACGGAGGGGCTTTTCCGGCCCCCAGGCCTTGCAGTAATGGTATTTTCAAGCTACATATGCTTGCTACATCGGGTATTTTTTGCTTCATCCAAGCATAGGTAAACCAGTTTCCTCCAAATCCTGAAACAACTGAACGCACCACAACAGCACCRTATCTCAGTAAGCCTCCTGGCTGCTTTAACTATACTAAACAATTTACGGTCACTGTAGGGATGGCAGACAGCCAATGCGTAGGCTCCTGGTCTTTCTCAGCATTATCTCAGCCTTTATTTGAGCTAGGAAAACCACTCGGAGCAAGCCTTAGGACGCTGCTGCTGCAATCAGCTGAAAATGATTTTGCAGCTCCTTCTCACATGTCCCATGCATGCATTTTAGAAACCTCACCAGACACCAAATACAAGTCACATTCGTTGCTGAGAGATTTAGAGGTCTCCAAGCCCCTTCCCCTTTCTTTTTTTTAATGTGAGTGAGAAAACAAAGAGAAAATTCTATGAACTATAACAGATTCAGTCCAAAGAAAACTTTCAGAAAGGACTAATTCCACGTGAAGAAAGGTTGAACTCTTCAGACTCTGCACATTAACTTAGCATGATTCACATTATTTCATTTGTGCSAAAAAACAAGAGCCATGACTATATCAAGCAAAACACCCTCGCTGTAATTCACTAACATTTTGTGTGCATTTATTATGTAATTTAGCAATACAGAGGACGTGGATTCTTACTGTTAAATGAGAACTTCYCAAACAGTGGGACATCTCCCACCCATGCTATGCCAGGAATCGCAGTACGTGTAATAAAACCATATGTAATGACAGAACATGCTAACTGGGATGAGAAGGCTGAGCAAGCATTGATGTTCATCAGATAATTTGGGGAATTCTTCCACACAGAGGCACATTAGAGGCTTTTAAATTTACTCTAATCTTTCAATTATTAAAGAAAGACTGATTTTAAAAAGAAAGACATCAACTTTTCATTTGTTGACTTGCCATTTTTCAAACACAAAACAGCAATAAATCAGACTACTTTCCTATGTTACACACCTGCCATTTCACATGCAGCCCCCAGGCCAAAAGCACAAAGAAATCTACTGCTAGGAATCATCACAATCTTCATTCCACCCCCTGCAATTTTATTAAGTAATATGTAAAACAACGGATGTTAAAACGAGTTTATCAGAATCTATTCCACRAGTGAATTTTTAAATTTTACAATTAGAATTTGAGTCAGAGACTGAAGAAACGGTTTAATCTAGACCTTTTCCAAAGAGARGTTTCAGTCATCGAGTACAAATTTTTCCTTACCAACTTGAATATGACCTGCAGGAAGAACGCTTCTGAATGTGGACCACACAGCACAGTGTTTTTTTTGACTACCTACCATTCAGCTTTTAAAACAAATCCTAACAAACAGATACAAATGCTAATAAGCTGGCAATGAACCTGCGGAGCAGACTGGAGAAAAAGTTACTCAGTTTGGCTAGCATTAAATTTTCTGTACCATCATTTGAAAATTCAGATGCGTTAGCAAAGCATCTCCCTTGAAAGCACGCGCGTGCAGGAGCCCAGATCCTGTGACAGCTGAGGGAACACGGCTCCTTTGGAAGGGTTTTATTACCGATAGTCACCACTCGGGCCACTTGGCAAGAGATCTCCGGCTGCCAGCACGGAGTGGAGCCGATGGCTGAGGCCAGACGCAGTGCAGCTCCTGCTTGCTGACCACCCTTCTCCCAGCTGAAGGGTTCTCCTCCCTCCAGCGACAGCCAGCAAAGCTGTTTACATGAAACCAGGGGAAGGAGTGAGATGCTTCCAACAACTCTTAAAATGCCTCTCAAGCTCCAAAACATCAAGATGCTCTCCATGCCTTCTTGGCTAAACAAACATTACGCAAAAACTGTTGGGGGAAGAGGAGGGAAGTGAGCTTGATATGCACTGTAAGACAAAAATAAATCTGAGACTAAGTGCAAATCTGGTGAAATACAATACTGAATTTTAAATAAAATATAAAACTGAATAATGAACTCAGTATACTACACTATATACACAGTATACCACTTCCTGGTGACAYCTAATTTAGTTTATCAGCCTGAAACTGCTGTATGATTTCCACTGGCAGAAGCATTCAAGACTTGCAGAGGAGGGCCAGGAGAAGGGGACCACGCCGCACTGCTTTTTGTAAGCATGAGCTAGAGCAATAGTGGTGGATACTTTCTAGTTCAGTCACTCAAAATAGAAAGGAAGGAAGTGCTTGTTAATCCTCCATGCTGCTTACTTCAGTACTGTAAGGGAGGGGATTCCCTGGGGTTTAGGAAAGCCTCCCAGAAGAAGAGAAGCTGACAATTCTCAACAAAATCTCAACCTCTCCAGCGAGGTCTCCCTGTTGACACTGCACAGTTTTAGAGTAAGCCATTTCCTATGCTGAGATCAAATTTTACTTTCTCAGTGTTACATGATTTCTGTTCTTAATATGGAGCAATACCAGGCACCTCAGATGATCTGATTCACATATAAAAAAGCAAACACATAAAACAACTGTTACTACCAGCAGAGTACCTCAAATCACTTAGGAGTTGACTCCCAGTTTTGTGTTTTCTTTTTTCTCTCTTTTGCAAAGTTGAAAAGTTTGCAACTTTTGCAAAGTTGTCCAAAGTGCAAATTGCACCAAGTACCATGAACACAATTACTGGTGCCTTAAACGATCAAAGGCAAACGCAAATACTTTCAGCCAAAATTTGTCAGCCTGAATAATGTCCTAATAAGAGGGGCCTTTAGTAAAAAGCAATCTGATTACAAAATTATTTGAAGATCATTATAACATATGACAAAACTAACAAATCAGAATAAAGCAGCATAGAGAAGCCCCTGATTAATAGCATAGCAACATCTAATACACTACACAATATTTTAAAATCAGAAGTTGAACCAAGCACAATTACGTAAACTCTGGAAAGCTCACACTTTACTAACTTATTTTTTTAAGTCTGTTCTAACACAGAGTTTATCCAACTTTCTGAACTTACTGCATTAGCTTTCCTCATGTCATCTCTTCCCAGATCTGTAGCTGAAAATGAGATCTTGGATTAGGGGCCTGAACAGTAAAAGAATGTCTAGTCTTAACCTCTTGCATCTCCTCTTCTTGTTTCACTCTGTCACCAATTTCGGCTTTTCTTACAAGCATCATTTCTTTTTCCTTTACTATATACATGTTTTTTCTGTACACAGTTCTACTGTTTTTAGTTCTTCATTTCATCTATATGTCCATTTAGCTATACAGTGGGACACCACCTCTGTAAACAGGAAATCAGGTTGGTATGAAAACATTACGAAAAATGAAAGCAGCTATATTCAGAATATTAAAATTATTAGCTAAAGGGACTGATACCATCAGAAAGAAAAAAGGCAGTTCCTGTTTCTCTGGGTAAATTCAAGAGCCAAATTCAGGAAAATTGTACAAACCCTTTCAGAGCATTAGCCAGCATTCTTGCTTGTTTGCATTTAGTCATAGAATCACAGAATATAGGTTGGAAGGGACCTCTGGAGATCATCTAGTCCAACCCTCAGCGTAGCCCATATGGGGACTGAACCCGTGACCTTGGCATTAGCAGCACCACGCTCTAACCAACTGAGCTAAACCTGTCTTGTTCACATTGGACAATGAGAGAATATCAAAAATACATGATAATAAGAAAAAAAGACATTTTATCTGCCTGAGAAAGAAAAGAACAATGAGGCAAAGCTGCCTCATTGAAGTCAGAGCAGAACAAGATTACAATTTCTAGCCTACATGGTAAATACTGTCCTTTTTCTTTCTTTTTTTCTTTTTTACTTTTTTAATAAACACTTGATGTGAATAAGCAGAATGTATGTTTTCTGGAAGAACTGCTTAATTCTGTAGCACTATTTTTGCAAGAGAGCAGCATGAAAAGTGGTGACAAATGAAAACGCTTCACATGCTCCAAGTATCATCTGCTGATGGAGAAACAAAATGAACAAATTTCACTTCTAATTTCTCACTTCAAAATACAGCTTATTCTCAGAATCTTAAAGTTTTTCAGTTTCTGGAACAACTATTTTACAGTTGACATGACATTAAACTGGTTTTAACCCCACAAAACGAACACTCAAGCCATATCTACTTGGAGAGACTATTATGCTTGAGTATGAGTCAGGGCCATACAAATACAAGGCAGGGAAGGGGAGTCATTTCCTTGCTGAATAAGCAATTATCTAAAACCAGAAATGCCTTGTTAAGATGATGATGAGTTACAAGTTCAGGTGGAATTAGTGAAACAGAAACCAAAGTCTACAGACAGCCTTTGCAAAACATTGGGTTTGGCCATTTGCCAAGCAGAATCTAGAGGCTTTCGTTCGCTCAGTCAGGAGGCTTGAAGAGTTTTTACTTAAATGTTTCCTATGTACCGTCTGAAGCATGCGTGATGCATCAGCGACCGGCTAATGAAGACTGCTTCCTGCACTACTTGCCAGGTTAACGCTGCCAATGCACGTGGAAGAGCTCTTCCCTGAGCACTCCAAGGAAGAATCTCTGGATTCCTGCTCTTTTAGCCCTCCCATTCTCTGCTCTGMAAGTCAGGGATGCTAAAAAGAAGATGGTTTTGAAAATATAGCTATGGAACACTGATTTTTTTTCTTCTTCCTGTCATCTACCTTAAAAAAGGTTCCCTTTTGGACAGCTGGGTARCTCCTCAAGCTGGAAGGTCATTTACTGATAAAAGATTTTGGGGCAAAATGCTTGTGTATATTTACTGCCTTTTCTTCAGCTTTGCTCCAGAAGTTGCCTTCTTTTACCAGCTGTAATTTGGGAGAGGGATAAATTAGGAAAGTACTGAAATAAGCAGCAGTAAGTATCATACACTGTGTCCTGCAGCCAATCCAGGGTTTCCAAAGGAGATAAAGAGGCTTGCCAAATGAAGTGCAGAAAGTAGAACTTATCTTAAGATTTAGTCAGGTACTTCTCTCTATTCAAAAGAAAACACTGAGAAGGGTGATGGGTCACCCGTGTTGGAACTTCAGATTCTGCCTTCGTTACTTCAACATCTCTTTGGGGGTACATCTTGGATTATATCCTGTCTCTRCCTTAAAGACTGGGGGTTTTTCTGATGCTTTTTTTTTGGCCTAGAGCACAGAAATCCAAGGACCACAGGATGTTTCTAGATCTCCTAATGAACAAATAGTGTGATGTAGAAACCTAACGGAAGAATATGAAACCCTTGATAAGAAAACTCTTTACTGTGATTTTATACTTCCTTAGACATTTTCAGGGGCCAGAAGCAGGAAGTTCTCCTCACCACCAAAATAAGTGATTAGCAGAGCACATCTAGAAAGTGGCAGGAGTTTCTGGTTTTGCCTAACATCCAGCCTTTCACCGTTTTAAGAGGATTTTTCTGCTTAACCTTTCCTGAGTATCTGCTACTAGCAGAGTGCCTGGCATCAAAGATAGTGAAACAAGCTTGGTACAGTCTGTCCACTTCTTCAGAAGTGGGTAGGTTGCTGCAGTAGTCCCCTGCAGACATTAGCATGTGGGATTCATTTAATCTAACTTCAGATGTTTACGATATAGACATATAGATTTGATGAAGTCACCCGAAAACCCTTTACAGAGAGAAAAAGGCATCTGGGTGATGTGGCTTACCTGAGCCTGGATCTACCTCCAGGACCACATGAGCTACTCCCTAAAAATGTCCCTTTCTCTTGAACGTACAGGATTTTTAGATGGCTAAGTCATATAAGATAAAGAACGTTAGGGGAGTTATCTCCCATCCAGCAAGTCTACGAGAGGTTCTGGTCTCTATCAGTACGCAAGCTGAGGTCAAGCCCTATTCGTTCTTGTTCCTGAAGCAGGTACTATAGAACCRGACAGAAAATTGGGACTGGTAGGCTGCAACTAAGATCAGTCATATAAACTGATCCCACAGCTGTCTGTTAAAAGCTGACACAAGGTCAGGAAGGGCCAGCAATTCCACAGATCCATACGGAGGGAAATGGCAAGTTTCAGGATCATGAGCTTTTCACCTAGACCCCTATGCTTCTGTCACTAGACTCACTGGCCCCAGAGATCACAAATTATACACCTAATAGTATATACACACTTTAACCTGTATTAGATTCTAAGTTTTGAGAGGGAGGGTTGTATCTCAAAAAATCACTTCAGAATATGACTATTAACTTTCCCTACCTACGGTAACACTCAAAAACAATAAACCTAGTACACCATAATTCTAACACTATTCTGACAACATTCCTGCCTTAAACAAATACAAGAGTAGTACAGCATAATGAAGTCCAGGTATGAAGAGTAAGAACACAGATTAGAAGCACAGAAGTTCAATTTAGCTACTGAACCCCAAGCCAGAAGAGTTAAAGTCTGGAGACAGGTCTCAAATGTCTCACTCTTCAAAAGGTAGATTTCCCACCCTCTACCTCTCTGGGAATAACAACAGGACAATGCATAAATGTGAAAGAAAGGAAAACACAGGACAGATGTTCAAAAGGATGTGGAGACTGATGCAATCTATGGAATGTCCAACTGGGCCAAGTGAAARGCAGCTGTTACAGGGAAAAAGATAYAGATTTTTTACAAAAATGYCAGCTAACTTTCAAGCTYGATGGATGAGTACAGCAAAGGAAAAATKTTATATTTTAGACAYCTTTAGATACTCCTAAGGTAGGTGAGTATCTCCAGTTTACAGCCATTCACTGCCATCACCTAGTGCACACGATGCTACAAACAGTGGGAGGATATGAACTTTACAATATTAAGAGCTACGCTAATAGACTCAACACTTTTCACTGTTTTTGTAGACCTGAAGGATTTTCACGGGATTTGAAGGAATAGATATTACAGAATCATACTTATGCACATATGCACCTTCTAGACAAAACAGCTATTGATTATCCAATACGCAGAATGTAGGAGACGATCACTTCAATAGTGAGAAAATCTCCACATACAGCTCCACAACTCAACTGAGTCTGAGTATTTTAAACTAGGTCATCAGAGTGCTAAGAAGTTCTTTTACCAAAACATTCAAGTTTTATGTCAACAAAAGCGTTCTTCATTCCCGGATCCCTTTCTTCTGAGCAAACAAAATGCTCAGCTGCATACTCCTGCCCCCCAGCTGACAYGCAGAATCATTGTACTGACAGTATTCTTCATGTCTCCCAGTTTTTGGAATCTCTTCTGCATAACAACAAGCACACTAAAATATCAATATCCGAGCACTTGAAAAATATTTCAGCATATTCATACAATGCTCAAAAAGTAGCATCATCTATCTGTATGTTTCACAAATATATCACCAG
Source organism: Rhea americana (assembly GCF_003343005.1). NCBI lineage: Eukaryota > Metazoa > Chordata > Aves > Rheiformes > Rheidae > Rhea > Rhea americana. Next base: position 1,148,286 of record NW_028186343.1, read on the forward strand.
CTCAGACTCAAAATTTCAGAAAATACCAAAAATAAGAGGATCAGTACCTGAACACTTCAGAGGAAAACCTAAGCATTTTAGAAAATGACACTAACCAAGCACCTGATGTTCATTCTTGTGAGCACCAAGCCAACAGGACACATTGCATTAGGAGAACCTTTTGAAGGAGATCTTTGAGTATGAAAGAACAGAAATCAAAAGGTTCAGTGAACACTTGAAAGTTGTTTCCATGGCAGTTTTTGAAGAGACAACCCTCCAAAGTAATACCACATGGCAGCTCATAAAATACAATCAGCCTACTACAGAAGAGGCTTTAGCTTAATTTCATCTTGACTAATATRTCATAAGGAAAATGTTTCTAGGTATTTTTATCTTTTGGCTAAGWTACATTATTAAGACACAAGCTTCTCCTACCTCAAAGCCCTGAGAACGATCATGCAGCCATGGTGACATCTAACTTTGGGGAACCACATGAGGACTTTACTGAAGAGAAATGTACTCTCTTTTGTAATCTGTCAGACCCAGTTTCTCTTGACTGACCCTGTAAGYATGAAAAAGCAGGCTCTTTCCACTTCTCAAGATGCTTTGAGGTAAATACAGCATGAAAACAAACAGATCTAGTCTATGGTACGTACTGCAATTTGCTCAGAAAATAGTCATGTTGTAATTACAAGGTGACAAGCCAATRTAAAGCTGTAATGATTACCTCTGTTTATGCATTAGCAACATTACACAAAATCTGCATTAGAGATCTTACGATAGAAGACTCACGTTTAGTAGTTTATGAGCCCCAACTTTCACAATATATATAGATGAGATTTTTGTAGCTTGCTTAGGAACAAGTCAAGATCATGAAGGAAGMTAATAATTTTCACTGAATACATCATGAAGTGATTTAGCAAAAACCAAGATAACTACCTAACTGGATGAGGAAAAATCAATATTCAGTATCTTGAATATCAATACATACCACTAACCAGGAGGAAATGTAAAATGTCACATAAATCAGGAATTACACTAAAAAATTGTACTCAAAGGTTCACTATTACAGACATCAACTCTAAAAGGCTTTCTCGAAACCGTCCAGAACCGCATGTTCCATTACTGGCTGGCATCTGTACAYGTTCATGAAAACTTGTAACGTAGAGAAATACTTGCAACTTTCATCACTATTGAGATGAACAAAAGCAMAGGACAGTTGAAATGAAAAAAAATTTAAATTCCATCAGTATTTTGACAGAAGTAAAACGACAGCAGGAGCTAGCAGAAAAGACGTAATCTTGAATCAGAATCCTGTAAAGTCTGCTTAGCATTTTCCATTTCATTTCTTTAATGCTGGTTTTATAAAGATACACATCTGCAAATGCATGAATTAGTTCATATTTGAAGGTTACACTTCTGAGTTTTCACAGTGGCGTGAGAATGACAGAAGCACACATCCTGGACTTCAAATTGTTCCTGAGCTGAAGCTGATGAGGAAACAGCTTATTTAAAATTAAAAAAAAAAAAAAAAAAGATACAAACACTCCCATAATAATGATTAGGAATAAGAAAGAGTGCTTAAAAAAAAGGAGGGGGGGGAGTCAAGTCTCAGAGAAAACAAAAACCTCTCAAACAGTTAACAGTCTACACGAGTTTGCACGTTCCATCCTCGCCAAATTAGATCTTCAGGTAAAGTTATTAGGACCTGACAGATAACGAAATAAGTTCTCTCTTTTCCCCACACTACAGAAGCATCTATAGAACAGTTCCCTTCTCTGCCCAGCAAGTGGAGGCTCTGAACGACTGAACGACAGCCCTGACTGCTATAAAAGGCAAAAAAATCTCTTACTGCTCTGCACCCCATCGCTAACCTCAGAATATCTTTTCTTCTCCAAATTTCATAGAAAAATCCTCATAACAAAGGGGAATTTCATTAATCCTGCTTTTCAATTATTTTACCTTTCTTTTTTTAGGCTAACACCTAATGTTGTCTTTCTTTCAGAGACTTCCAGGGATTCCTCAGCAATATGAGGTTAAAAAGAATGTGCTTTATCCAGTTTTAAAGACTTAGGGAGTATTTTCAATTCCAATAAACCTTTAGACCGCAGTCTGTCTAGCACCCCAGCTAAAGCTGACTGATCTTTGATAACACCAGAGAAGCTATACATAAATTTCCCTATTTACAATAATGCAAATCACAGTACACACAGGAGAGCTTCAATATTCAACCAGCAGCAATATTACAGCAGCTTCATCTGGCACAAGGCATGGCAGTGACTCAGATAACTAGGCAGAAGAGAAGGCGCAGGCTGCTGGTGTTTGATTTCAGGGACATTAAGGATAGGAATTATTTGTTTGAGAACAACACGAATAATTACTGGAGGGAGGGGGAGTGAAGAAGGCCTCAACACGCAGAGTACTTCAGACTCTGACAAGGATGCTAAAGCACCCAAAAGTCATATTATTGAGAACAGTTAGAATAATATCTGGGTATTCAAGATGTCAACCTGAATATGCTCCAATACAAAAGACACATCTTGCAGCCTGCAGGGTAACAGAAACTCTACAGCATATGCTTTAACTCCTAGAGCTCCTAGATCTGCTTCGTGCAAAATACCCACAGCACATGCAAAAATCTGCCCTTGTGCAAATAAACACACGCTGCAGTAAATTATATTAAAAAAAAAAAAAAAACAGAAACAAGAAGCTGCCACAGCCAGCGCCGCAAACAGCATGTGGCACTCGCTTCATGCACACCAAAATTTACTGCAATTAAGACATATGTTCTAAAATTATAAACATGTGACCAGACAAAGCTGACTGGTTTTAACAAACTGCTAATTAAATTGGAATCCTCTTATCTGCTCTCTCTTTAGCTGAATGAAGCAGCGACTGCTACAGTATAGTAGCTCATGCAAAATAGATACTGAACAACAGGCTTCTCCGTTAGGTCACTGCTAAGAAGGGGAATCTCCAGCGTGAGCCTGGCTGTCGTAGTCAAAACAGCCGAGTGCACACTAGAGATCACAGCTGGGCTGCTCCGCGCCAGACATGATTTTTACAGATCTACCATCTCCCTTTTTTCTTTTTTTTTTCTTTTTTTCTTCTAGTCATGAAAGTCGCCTGGACTAAGCTTTAGGGCTGAACTGAAAACAAGGGTGCTAAATAATTCATCCCCCTCGGGGGGGAGGGAGGCGGAGGAAGGAGACCGAGAAACCCCAAACGATACCGGCAGAACGCTACAGAAATGCCTCGCCCCGCCGTCCCCCCTTCCAAACTTCTCTCGACTCCTCCATTTCCCATTTCCCTCGGGCTCTTCCCCCGTGCAGCAAAGCAGGTCCAGCAGAGCCGCTGCGGGAGCGCGCACGAACCGTGCTCTAAGTGTTCCCCAGCCGCGACCACAAAAGCCAGCGGAGCCCGCGCCGCCCCCGCGCCCCGCGGCCGCCCCGCGCAGCGGGGGCGGAGGACAGCGCGGCCCAGAGGCGCC
>NW_028186343.1:1152239-1223043 GCF_003343005.1 Rhea americana
CTCTGGAAACCGCATACCTCCGAGCGCCTGCCGCCCGGCGTGCTTGCTTATTTATTTATTTTTTTCTTTTGCAACTCGGTGGCTCGGGCGGGGGGGAGGGGGTGACGCGGCAGGGCTGGAGCCGTCCGCTCTCCTGCCAGGAGCACCGGCTGCTCCRGCAGGGGAGGTTGGGCCCGGCTCTTACCGAGGCTGGCCCGGCRCCATCCCACTTAGGGCAAGTGAGTAAACAGCTGCTCCCGTCGCTTTGCAAGCGCTAATAAAAAAACAGTTATCTGCCCCCACCTGCCTGCAGAACCTTCCCAAAATACTCCGTGACCCAGTTTAACCCTGTTGATGCCGTTTCATCTCTCTTGACCGCACAGTCACCAAAGGCCCACGTGTGACCCCCCCCGCCCGGGCAGCCCCTGCCCGCAGCAGCGAGGTGCCGGCAGAGGCCTCCTGCCCCCGGCTGCCTCCCCTGCCACGGGGCTGCCGCCACGGCTGCGCCGGCCTGGCCTGCCTTCGACGCGCTGCCCCATCACGGCTCCAAAACACCTTTCACCAAACTGGAGGCCAGCCCTCCCAGCCCCTCTCCCGGTCCCCCCCACGCTTCGCCCTGGCCAGGTTCTGGCTCGTCTCTCTGCGACGCCGCCGGGTGCTGGGGCACTTCTCCCTGACCAGCCCTCCGCCACCTCTTTCGGTGGATCCTTCTTCCCCTCTCACGCTCTTTCAGAGGGAGAACGAAGGTCCGTGCTCCTCTCCTCCCCCGGCTCGCTGTGCCGTGCAGTGACAGCCGTCACCGCTGCCATCCTCGCACTAAGCAGGCCCAGGCGCGGCCGGGCCGCTGCCAGCCTGCGCCCAGGCCCAGCTAATCCTGCCTCTCAAACTGCGGCCCATACGACCTTCTCAATCTGAGCTTAGCACAGTTACAGATTTATCTTCTTTTCCCAGCCCGCGCCCAGGCTCTGCTCCTGATTATCTCCATCACAAACGTTTAAACGCTTATCTTGACTTCTTCCTTGTCCCTCGTCCATGAGATGGACAGTGCCTTTGGCTTCCTTCTCGTCTTTCCTAAGAATCACATTTTCCCCCCTCCTAATTGCTAGRATTATTCTGAAGTGCTCAAAAGATATCCTGTTTACTAACAAAATTCATTTGCAAAAGATTATCTTTCTCTCCCATCATTTCAGCCACTTTTTACCCTTCTTTTCATTCCTTCGTTTGTTGTTCTTCTCTTACCGCATCAAATTTAAGCTTCAAATTGAAAGCCCTGTGAACTGTAATTTGCTCCTTCTTACTTTACACATACCTATTCATATATTTATTTACACATTTAACACTTAAATAGGATAACGATATTATTCTCCTTTTTTTAGGATGCTATTATCTTTTATAAAATCACATCAATCAACAATATCCTGTGTTTATCTCTTCATTTAAACACTAAGAGTCAGCTTTTTTGTTCTGAAGTTAAAACACCACTGTCGGCACTACTACACTTAAATAATAATACATGTCTTTGTTGCCTCTTACATCTTGCCACTAAAGGCAATAACCCGTTCTATACTTATGACAATGCAGTTTTGGCACCACCACTTCAAAAATCCATTAACCTTTAATCATTAGACTGCCTAAAACGGATTTATGTTTTAAATACAGAACTGAAATGAATACTTACTTTCTAAGCATTAATGCAAATAGGCTTATTTTTGACCTGCCATTTTTGATCTACTCATTTATTCATTGTTAACAGCAGAGCTTTCATTTCCTCTATGCACTAGAGTTTTTTTCCTATGTATTGTCATAGGAATACATGACAATATACTAACAAATTAAGTACTTGTTATACCTGGAATTAAATACAACTTAAAATGTTTAAAAATAATAGCCTAAGGGCAGGGTGTTCACTAGGTTGGAAATTATGTCATATAAAAATTCAGCAGAGCTAAATGCCTTTGAGCTATAAGCACAGCAATGTAAGGATCTTGTTTTCTAATTAACRTAATTTAGGTGTTGCAGTGAACAATCATGGTTCCAACAAGAACATAGACAATTTTAAATTGTGGTAAAAGATAAATATGAGTTATAATAATACCTATTTCTTAGATTTGAAACTTATTTACAAGGGAGTAAAATATCATTATTTCCATCTGATAAATACAGAAATGTATTCATGGACCTCTTTGTAACAAATCAAGAAAATTGATTTTTTTAATATCACTAGTTGGAATATTCACTACATATTCACTACATGACTGATTCATTATTGCTTTTGTATAGAAACATTATTTGGTGAAAGTCCATTACCAACTTAAATTAAGAAAACAAATTTGCCTCTTTAGAGTTTAAAAGGATATGGTTTTCATCTCAGACTATCCTCAGTCCTGTCCAACTCCAAAAGGTTATGTTTTTCTCAATTACCATTTTTATAAATCACCATGAAACTTCCCCCCTCCAAGTCTGCATTGCGTATTCCTGCATTACCCCTCATTGAATTGACTGAACCATCACGAGCAAACTGAACTTTGTACTACTTGCATATGTACGTGTTCATAAATTTCAGTGCCACTGAGCAAGAAAATTCACATTTAATTATGAGTTAGCATAAAAATGCACAGGCTCARTGAAGTGTTATTGGCATCCCTGTACTGTTGTGGGAACTAGCAATATATTATGGTACTTCCACCTTCTGGATCTAGGAGATGTATTATAGAGATACCCTAAATCTATTAGTGGTGCAGCAAAAGGTGGATAAAGTCATTTGCTTGGTGTTCATGAAAAGGATATAAACCTTCAGTGATCAATTCAGAAATAATCTCCACATATTTATACACTTCCATACCATATCCCTAAGCTACCTGTCTCTTGCTTGGACAGTTCTGCTCCCACTCCAGGCTCCCCAATGAAATGGCTGTTGCAGAGCGCTGCCACCACTGTACTGGTACTCTTGGTTCAGACATAATCCTATATAATTGCATGGGGCTTTTTGTTTTTGTTTTACTCAGGAAAGCACTTGGGACATCTGTTTAAGCCTTCCGCCTGATTGGGGGTGAAAGATTATATATTTCCTTAATTATTTAATTACTTGGAAGACACTGTCTAAATGAGGGCTGTATAAACAGTTTACATCTACTGCTTTTTAAGCTTAAATTCAGTGATACATGAACAAAAACAGTGTGTCTTTGTGCATTTTGGCAGGGAAGGATGGATGGGAAAGACAGACAGAGCAATTATAGGGAACTTTAAGCATGCCCAGAGTCAACAGGATGACCTAACATTTATCCTTTTAAAAATAATTACTTAAAATGAATGCTTTCACAGTTCAGTAAATACGTTTCTGTGAAAGACGAATAACTATTCTAGTTGCAACTGTTAATCCTCAAAGATTATGTCCTATGCTCAATTTTTAGTTCTTTATGAGAGGAAATGAGGAGGGCAAGGCAATATTCCAGACCAATAAAAATGATAAGTTTATATTTCAGTCAGTGTTTCCTTCTCTAAGCATCTCATTTCATCAACTGATTTTTTTTTTTTTAATTTAAATCTTCTGTGTCTTTAGGTCAATAACACTGTAGGAAAGCTTAAGGAATGTCTCAGCTAGAATCACCTACTGGGATATGAACTCTAGCACATACTCCCTAGTGCCATAGTACTAAGAGCCAGGGGGAAGTGATTTTACGCGTACAGTTTTAAACATTTTTAACTCTTGCATACTGGGATTTCCGGATGAAGTGTTCTGGAATAAATAATAAGCATTCATAAAGATTCCCAACCTCTCCTCACTGTGGAGATAAAGATCCTGGCTTTACATATAAACATAGCATATGAGTTTAAGTTTTTTATATACATATATATATATATATATATGTATGTATGTATGTATGTATATATATTTGAAATTCTGTTCCACTTACTTTAGCTCAGAGGATATACATTGTAAATCCTAGCATGAACTCTATTTTCACTTAGCAAGACTAGATTTCGTCTTTTGTTTTAAGGAAGTAGGATGCTGTTTTCATTTAGGGATGGCATTTTTCCCTGTAGAAACAAAGGTAATCTCAAGATTCTAGGGCAATGGAAGTCCTATAGAAACTAGAAACCATTCTCCCTTCAGCAGCACCTTTAATTCAGATTTTTCTAATCTTCTTGCAAGCAGTCAGATAACAGTAGCTACCAGATCAGAACACTTGCCTCAAAAACCCAATTTAATCCAGAGTAGGAAATTTTATGTTATTATACAAGTATTTTCTGAGTCAGTTTCTCTTTTCCATCAGTGCTGAGACTACTATGAGGAGACCAGGACTGCAGAGTAGCAGAACGGGCTGCTGCAACCTGGAACAAAACAATATAGCTCTTAATAGCAATACCTGCATTAAAGCTAAGCTCCCACAGTGGTCCAYGGGTAAGAGAAGAAGAATGGTTGAGATGATGATGATGCAGGGAAAAAAATAATAGTTCATGTTTCCTTGAATATTCATCAATTTTGTTCTCTGAACATGATTTCCTGTCTATCCAAAGGTTTATATTTCTTGTCAACAGCTAGAAACTGTGTCCATTTTACTTCCCTTTGAATCTCTAAGAGAAACAGAACAGCAAATGCCAAACCTGGACCATCAGAGGACTTGTCTTTTCAACAACTTTTCAATATTCAGTAAGGGTAATCCAATCCCTTAGAATAAATACTTCTTGTACTTGAAAACTACAGCCCTGATTGTAAAAGGCTATCTTAATTCAATACCATTTTATACCCCACTGGACAAACTTACAAAACCATTAGAAATTCTTAAAAGCAAGAATTTCTATGGAGGAAGCTATTATTTTGGGAATTTCATACAGACCACATGCTGTCTTTTCTAAAGACAAAACTAAGACAATAGAATAATATGCAGGTACCTAATTATTTGTCCATACACTACATTTAAACCGCTGTTGTTAAAGGACAAAGGGAAGAAGAAACAGTAAATGCAAATAGAAAACAGAAGAAGAACGTGTCAAAAGATAGCAACAGGAATAAGAGGAAACGAAAAGAGATCTAGGAGAGAAATCTGTGGCATACATCTTGCTGTCTTCACCTTGTAGCCCACAATATTTAAAGAATTTCAGATTCAGTCTCAGTTCCTGGTGGGCCTTTCATTTTGCCAGCTTCAGGCAGCCAGTGGAGACAGCTCTCAGACAGAAGTTTTCAGGAAGAAAGACACTTTGCTTTGCTTTACCTTATCGATTTGAGAACACATACAGATGCAGGAAAATTTATTCTAGTTCTATTATTCACAAAAAGCAAGCAGAGACTTGTCAGATTTTGAAGGCAGAACAGTGACATATTGAAGAGACAGTGACAAAATAACCCAAAAATTAGGCCTACACATGAATGGTCTAGCTACCTACACTGTCACAGCAATGCTGTGCCCAGATATACTGCTTGTGATTTCTAGTGAAGATTTCTATGAGGGTAACACTCACTGATCATTAACTTACAAATAAATAAATAAAATTGAAAACCAAAAAATCTTCTGTTTACTATTATCTAATTCTTTCCCTGTTCTCCCACACGCTGTCAAGCAGGGTCACATCAACTAATTGTCTAAATTCTAAGCCGTAACCTCTCAGGACATGAAATGCATAAGGCAGTTAAGTCCTGTCTGTCTGTCTCCTCCTCCTTTTCCTAATTCAAACCTTTTTGCTTCCTAAGCACTTGGATGTTCCTAAAATAAACCCCACTGTCTCCAATGCCAAGTGACACAAGCTGAAATCATAACTTCTATGACATGGTGGTTGATATCTCTGAATTTCAGCATGGGACCGGACTTTTAAAATCCCTCATCCAGATACTGATGCTCTCAAAAGTACTTAAGATTGTTTTTTGGGGAAAATTTATTCTTCTGAAATTCTGTAACCCAGCCTGGCACATTCACTGATCAAGAGCCATTAGACTTCATGTTTCCTCCAGCTGGGATACATGCACTGTCCCAGCCCTCACTGGTAAAGTATAGTGAGTGTGTCTTGAAGCTATTTCCACTCTTTTCTTTGTGATGGGAAATTGAGACTGGACTTGGAAGTATTGTTTCATTCTTTTTAGCATTTATACTTCTATAAAACATGCCAAAAAAAAACCACACACACACACACACACAAAAAGAACAGTACTCTTGAAGTGCATTAGTATATCATTATGTTATCATCTTCCTCACCAAAGTCTGTTTTGGAAATCAATTAGTCACAAAAGTAGGATTAAGTCTTCTAGATAGCTAGCTACTGTTAGAGATGACATTTTTTTCCAGTTAAAATTAAATTGCTTCCTTGTGCCTTTAAGAGTAAGAATTATTTCATTTTATCCCATACCTTAAAAGTTTATTCATTCTTCAACCTTGTTACTGTTCTTTCTCCTAGAATAYACAATCACACACCATGCACAGAGTATAACTCTAGAAGTCCTTTATACTCTTGCTCCTGTTTAATCCCTACAAGACCAGAATTCACTACCTGCAGAACTCGATTGATGTTGATGCCAAAGCAGTCAGGTTGCACTTTTTTCTTCTTAATTGGAGAAAACTGCGTTTCCTCTCTGGGAATGTAGATATAGATACATTGTGCTCAAGGACTGTAGACCACTTATGAAACCGTGCAACATTTCTAGATTCCTTCTGTGCTATTGTTTTGGAGGCTTCTGTTGCAAGGTTAAGATGCAAATAAATCTGCATGCAACAACAACCACAAGACCCACAGAGGGCAAAGTCTAGAGAGTAACTCTTCCTGTGTGGGGCACTAACTGGTGAATTTTCACTTTACTTACAGTGAAAAAACTAGCAAAAAGCAAAGCAGGAAAAACATTTCATTCCAAAAGATATGGAAGAGATGCAATATTTTTGCTTCAAGATTTGTGCAGAAAACCACCAATATGGAACAAGTGTGCTAATCAAAAATTGCTCCTAATGGTTCTAAAATGAGTTTGACATTGATTTTAGATAGTGAAGCCAGTAACTTAAAAGCTTTTCTTTTCTCTCTCTCTCCCCCCCCCTTTTTTCCCTTTTTTAATGCAGGGGGTTCCTAACATTATATTAGGGGTTAACTGATGAATCTCAGAAGGTCCTGAACACCAATGATTTTGTGTATCTCAGGTTAGATACCTATAAAAAATGGAAGAATCCAAAAACCACTTTTGAAATCTTTTTTTAATCACCGTTCCTCAGTTTACCCTTTAAAATAAAACGGCTGTATTCTTACTATTTTGACTAATAAGCAAGTCACTTAAAGCTATGCTCAGAAGTTTAAAAGGAAGATATCCTTACTTGGATTCCAAGTAATATCTGAGAATATTAGATATTCTCATTTCTAGATCTCTCCTCCTCATCATCTTTTTCCTGAGACAGAGTTGTTTAATTTTTCATTCCCATCAATTCTGATGCAAGAAAGACTAGCTAGAGTTAATTTCAATTTTCATCCATTTCTAATGCTTTTATACCTTAATGTTTTATTTACAAACTATATGGAGTATTGCTTGTGTACTCAAAGCTGTTGCAACCAAAAGATAAGAAAAACAAAGAGTTCTCTTTTTTAAAAAAACATATCTGGAAAAAGCTTATCCTTCCAAAAATCTCAGTCATTTTGGTTGTTAAACCAAACTCACTAAATTACCTCAAGCACCTGAGATCACTCTTACTGGACCTAGTCTATGAAACAGTATACAGAGAGTAGCTCTGAGCAGACTAAAAGAAGAGTTAAAAAAAAAGAGTTTTCCATTTCTGACATCAACAAAATAATTCCTAATTCATTCTGAAAACCCGTTAGGAAGTGCTTCAAGTGAAAGCTCTATGTTTTTTCTGATCTTGCTTTTTCTATCTTATAGAAAAATTAACTTAATAAAAGCCAAATCTGTGAAACTGTTTATTGACAGGAGGTGAGTAATCCCACTCGTGGAGATGAAGCATGGGCAACTCCAGCGACCAAAGGTCACAAGGCTGCTGGAAAGGAGCCATTTTTCACTCAAGCTCTTAAGAGGAACTTCCGTGTTGGGTTACTTCCACAGTACTACATTCAAGTGTTCCAGAGGAGCAAGCTAAAACACTGACTGCCGTGGACTTCATTACTTTCACTCAGCCACTCATTCACATTTTCTTTTAAATCCTTTCAGGAGGCTTAGCAAGTTGTCCTGTTTAAGCAGTCCACCCTTGCAGTTTCACATATTAGCTATCATGTAAACTCCAAAAGGTGTTCATGCTATTCCAGGAAATCCTACCTCCTCCACAGGAGCCAAGGAGTCTGGAACAATAACACACACTACACAATATTCAACCTTTTAAATCCTCTAACTTTAGGACTTTTGCCAAAGAAAGTACTATTTGTCAGACAACTCCTGCTTCAGTATCTCTAAGCTCAACACAGCGATCTTGCAGTCAGCTAGCAAACAGTTCATCATACACCAGCTACAGCATAACAATGTATCTTCCTACCTAYCATCATCTGCCATATTATCTCTTTGCCCCCATCTTATCCTTTTAATTTGGCCAATTATACCCTGCTGTACCCATTAAATTAAAAATATTTCTCTGTAAATGCTTACCACTTGCACACATGTATACATAGAATTGTATCACTCTGCTCTCATACCACATTCTCTTATTTTGACTTTCACACTGAGGCAATGTATAGCCATGAAAAATACTTGGATCCTTCTGCTGAGAACTGTAATTCCAGGAATATTTCTCATGACATATGTACTTTAATAAATAAAATTACTTTCACTATTAATTTTCTTCTTTTCAGAAAGATGAAAATTATAACAAATGACTGTAATACCAGGCAAATTGAAACCATCACAGGTGCAGAATGAAATCATGACAGAATTTCAGAAAGGTAGTATGATCTGTACATCTAATGGTAGCTGTTTCTGTATTCATTCACTGACATTTGGCTCCTTTAACATTCAGAGTAATGTTAGTCTTTTTACAGAGACAAGGTATACGAAAGAAAAAAATCTCACTGTCATATCTGGAATATGGAACAGATGAGTGCCATGCTGAGCAAGAACAGATGTAGACTGACAGCTGCCTCAAAAGCAGTCCCAAAAGCATCTTCAAAACGAAATATATAGAAGTAGAGGAAACTGCATTGATTAATGTCACAGAAATGTCTTAACATACAACTAGTAGAAACATCTCATCAAATACATACAGTGAAAAAAACATAATTCACCTTGCATATACCACATACAGCCTCACCTAAGAGAGCTGTTGAAGAAAATTACTCTGTGTTGAATAGTTCTCAATTCTGACTATACAGCCATTAAATTCCTGTTCCTCAGAGAGTACTGCTATCAGTTTCAGAACAAAAGGAGAGGGTATATAAAGACAATTAAGTACGACTTCAGGCACATAAACACTGCTACATGACTGTTCAACACTCATCTGTGCTCTACACACTGCTACTAAATTTTAAAAGGACTTATGTCAAAGCTTTCAATCAAAGGCTATGAGAATTTGTACTAAAAAGGAAAATGCTGATTGCAGCTAATTAAAAAGCTAAGGTTTTACTTAGATTTGCTTCTAAAAGTCTAAATTTACTCTTTTTTGGTTTTGCTTGCATTGTTTTGTTTATACACGAGTCCACACTGATGTAACACAGTTCTTGTCATTTATTTCTACGATAAAGCTAGAATTAGTAACYCATAGTAAGAAGCTACAAGAACTAATCTGATAACCAGATAGTAGACATACAATATAAATACATATAATTTAGAAGCCATATCTGACACACAGTTAGCAGATGGCAAAATCAAGTTATGGATTTATTCATTGTACAATTGTAAAAGGACACTCACCCTGTAGTATTACAGCAAACCAGCACCTCTCAAATGCTGTTCAGAGTGGATAAAACAGCTGCTGCTCATTTTTTAAGATCCAGCTTTAAAACAAGCTGCTTTATGTTCTGTAATACTAGAATCTTCATGACAATCTTTCTTCTACAAGGCTGTACCTTCAAATTATTTTAGTGTTATTTGTCCCCTACCTTACCTTTGTCTAGAAATTCATCTACTCAACAAAAGAAGAAACTTTTCCTAGGGAAACAGAATAGAAAAAATAGCTGTTTAATATCCACTGGCACAAGTGACAGTTTAAAACCCCATGCTTGTATCTCCAGGGATTTAGATTTATTGGCATCTTTACTAGCTGGGTCTTGGAAGCCTACAAAGTTAGCCAGAAAGAACAGCGTGTATATATTGAGGCAGAAAACTCTGTGAACGACGGACATTTTTCACTGATGAGTTCTGTTTTTCCAAGAAGATGGAGCGAAGAACTGTAAATAACATGCTGGGCAGAGGTTGAAAAAGTTATCTAGCTTTTTATAGCCAACTTAAAGACTTCATTGCTTATTGGGTTTCTGGTCTTAATCCAATCTCTATGAAACTTTCATTTGCGCAGTTAACTCCTTGCTCACCTCTGTTTTGAGAGCTGGCATTAAGATTTACAACAAACCCACTTGCTCTGACTACAAACCTTCTTTCAGTTAGAACTTTAAAAAGTCTGGGCAGGAGATGCATTAGTAGAATGACATTAAATCTACAAATGAAAAAAAAATGGGATAAAGAAGGAAAAAGGCTTGCCACTGGCCAAAGAAAAACTGTTAGGGAAAGAGTCAGAAAAGAAATCATGAGACTCTCATTATAAGGGCAAGTAGTACAATAGTTTTTTGTTTCTTCCTTCCCCCTTCCCCAAATGGAACATACCTGCCATGCTAGACAAGAAAAACAATGAAAATTAATAGACTTATATAAAGATTCTCCAAAAGCTAGCTTTTTCCACACAGAATGTCTGCCTGCTTTAAATATAAACATTAATACCAACAAACTTAATACAGAGGCAGAGAAAATAACACTAATTCTCTTCCATACATTTACTTATGAAAAATTATCCTTCAGTCATGTTTTCAGAGAAAGGCTAGGCTGTCTCTGCATTATATATTTCAAAGAACCAAATTATCCAAAATCCAAGCTTTCATTAAAAAAAAAAAAAAAAGTTTCTAGACTCAAGGCAAAAATAACCTCCTACATACAAATTCTGTTTAACCAAGGCAAACACGCCTTCCTTAATCTGCAGGCAGGTGAGACTGATTAGTTAGTACAAGCTCCCCCATCCTCTGGTCAGTGGAGAGGTAACTGCCAGCGCTGGGAACCACGCACCTGAGCCCGCGATACAGGATTGCTGCACTGAGCAAGGTAAGTTGAAGGAAAACGGAGGAAATTAACAGAGACCAACAAGGATGAAAGATAAGGAACAAGGTATGGGAAGAAGTGACCCGCTTTCAGTCTTCCAAACCTTCAATTTGCCAGACTGTTGCAAAAGGTGAAAAGAAAAGCCATGATGGGGATTAAGAAAATGCACATATCCTTTAGCTTATACTACAATCACAAAATTAACTGCCATTTATGGAGCTGATTTTATTTACAAATTAAGTCATAGTGTTACAGAATAATTTGGCTCAGAAGGGACTCCTGGAGGGTTTTTAATTCACTCTTTAGATACTTTCTGCACTAGTATCTATTCATCCAAAACAGAAATGGTTTCCTGACACAGCTGAACAAGAGTTTTATAATGACATTAGGCAGGAGTAGAGGAAAAGCAGTGAAATACTTACTAAGATCACAGAGAAAGCAAGTTAGGCAGGTAGGCTGTTAATGCAACAAATTGCCAACACAGTATAGCAAGGTCACTGATTATCTCTTGGTAAACAGAGGTACTGGATGACCTATTCAGCCTTGGCTCCTATGAGCACCTTCTCAGCAGATCCCTTGCAGCATAGTGCCTCCTAACACCACACCAGGGCACTGCTCACTCAGTGCTAGTTTCTGAATTGTCAAACCATTTCATAAAGTAGCTGGCTCTTCCTGACAGATGAAGAAAATATGTATCAGGGAAATTTCTTTTAATTAACCTCTGAATTTTTCATAGTCAGTAAAAGCTATTAGTAAGAATTTGCATTCACTGAATGGCACTATTACGAAGTAGAAAACTATCTTTTTCAGAGCTGATACCCTACACAGTGAAGAACAAAAGTATTGCACGGCTACAATATAACCATCTCCTGAAAATATAAAAGACAGTTCTATCTTTTAAAGTAGATGAGGACTTAACCATCCCCTAAACAGATGTCTCTATCTCCTTATCACATTAAGGAGCATAAATACATTAGACTACTAATGTGTGTTTTCATTATACTACCGTTACTATTCTGTTTTACCCAACCACATAGAAGATCAGTGTTAATGGTGGAGGTCATCTCTCCTAATCATTTCCTCTGTATACCATCTACGAAATGGCACTAACTCCAAAAATTTGCTTTAAGTGTTTTCCAGTTGCTGAAATCAAGAGAGAACTGTGGGGTGTTTTTGTTGTTGTTTGGGGGAGGGGTTTAGAAGAAAAAACGTAAGGCTGTCAAGATTCCTTTGACTTCTATTCCCTTGTGATTACATAAAAATGGTATTCAAAACACTTAAAGCAAGTAGGACAAAATCAAATAACTTCAAACACTTGTGATTTTTGGAATGTCACTAATGACTTTTTTTTTTTTTTTTTTTAACTTAGGTAGGCATCCTCTCATGCTAATTTTCACATGAAGTGTTAGAAGAGCTAGAAAGACCAGTGTTTGCTCAGAGAGTGGCAACTAATMATGAACATGCTCAAAAATTAATTCTCTTAGAGCCCCCATACATGATTAAGCCCCCACTCCCACTCTACTGAGAGAGAATCTCAGCTCACATGGATATACAAGTTTCTTCAAGTTCTTTCCCTTTCTCTGCAATCTGACTCAAATGGCACTACTTCTCCCCAAAGACAAATGTTCCACATTGGAGATGCCCAGGAGCTGGAAGCACACTTGCCAGCAGAAAAAACATACACCATCTATGAGCAGGAAGAGAGTTAATCTAGATGTATTTGCAACCAAAGACAGGAAGGAGAGCAGAGAGGTAGAAGCTCCATGAAAAGTGCTCTTTGCTGTTGCCTTTACCTTCAGGCTCTTCCAGTGCATAGTAAGAAACCATGAATCTGAGGCTTCAGTCAACTTGCACAATCAGCCTTGAATTGCTGCCCTTGGCCCTGCGGGGTATTTGGGGATTCTTCTGGTCAACATCAGTAACTACCTCAGGCTGGTAAGAACAGCAGCCTAGGATAGGTTCAGACAAACCTGCTGGATTTCACTCTTCCCTTGGACAATATATAGCTAGCTATCCCTATCACATCACAGAGCCAACAGAAATATCAAATTCTGTAACAGATTTTGCATTTTAGTTCAAGTCATGGGAACCACTAAAAATCACCTCAGGAACCTAGACAGAAACAAAAAAGGACTGTATTAGATCAGAAGAAAAGCCCATATACTCAGTGCAGTATTTCTCACGATGATCAGTAATAGATGTCTAAGGGAAGGCATAAAAATAACTGGAGTATACAATGAAATTTCCTTGATACAACTTCCTAGCTTCCAGAAGCCCTGAGGCAGAGTTGCTGACTTTATTTTTAATAGCCCTGATGAACTTTTCCTCCATGAGTTTCTATTAGGGACTTTATAATGGCCTTCATTTCCTACATCACAAATTCACCCATCTAGCTCTGCTTGTACAGAATTACAAAGCACAGTCAGTCCTGGCAGTTTAGTCTCCTTTTCACAATCAACTTTCATCTGATAAGACAAAGAGAAGCAACTCAAAGAATCTGAAACAGAACTAGAGAAAGAACTTGCTATATGAGTAGAGTAACGGAGAAGTGGCCACTGGTTATCACTGCCCTATAATAASAACTATCCCTAGAAACTTGTAGCACCAACTTTAAGATGCTACTTTGCAACTGCTCACTGTCCAGAACTTTCAGTTCTGTAAAGCATAGGTCTACTGCCAGTGCCCAGCCACACTTAGTATGAACAAAGTCAAATTAAAGTGAAATCACTTCTCTCTCTCAGCTGCTGGTTCCTGATGAATGCTGCTATCTTAGTTTGAYCTGCTTACTCAGATCACAGAACGAAGAGCTTTGGGGACATAGCAGATTATGAACATACTGTGCTTTTTTCTGAAGTAAAATTACAACAATTATCCTTAACAGTTTGCAGCCTTGCAAGACTTGATGCACATGAATGTCTCTATTATATTGTGTGCATGCACAGCACATATTTTCATATGCAGGGAACAATTACCAAAGATGGACATCAAGATCTTTATTATTACCCTCCCCTCCAGAGAATGTGCCAGGAAAATACAAATACTGTGTAATAAACCATATGGAGAAGTTACTGACACACTGAGCTCAACCATCAAAATACTTCTTCCACAATCACCACCCACCCACTGACTGATGTATACCCATCATCTGTGCACAGAGTTTAACTTTTTTTTGGTTCATATATCATGCCACTATTAATAAAACAAGCACCCTACTATATAAAGCAATATTGAAATATTTGTTTTTTTTTTTCCTAGTGAATTGATTTCTAATTTAGTTACTATAGAAACCATTCTGGAGATCGCTTCAAGTTTTTTTTTTTTTTTTTAAGTATATCTATTTACATGTATGCACACACACAAGACACAGAAGAGAAAGAATGCTGGAGAGTACTTGTACATGCAGGTTATAGAGAAATGTGTAACTGGTCAAAAAAAGACTTGGGTATTTATTTAACAGAAACACAGCTAAAACTTCTGCAAGCCTAAACTGCAATAATCATTCATACAATGACTCCCACCACTGCCAGGGCAGTGGACATGCAAATAACTCTGGCCCTAGTTGTAACATAAGGGCTGTTTTCTGCTGTTTGAGAAGTAGGTAGACACAATAACGCAGAAAGCAAATTTATCTTGAAACACCAAAGAGAAGTTCTGTACATCCTGACATTCTTCTAGTATGTCAAACAAGGTATCAGGGCTAAGCAAGCATACCCTTTTCCCCCTCAGTCTGAAATCAGTAATAGATAATTTCAAAGAAATTTTAGCCACAGCTGAGTGACAGCTAACAAATTAGACAACAGAATGTGACACACACATTCAGTCCTGCAGTAAAATTTAAAAGGAGACAGCTTTACCCAGGTTTATTTCTTCTCATACAGGGCTCACATAAACATTTCATAAATAATTCTACTAGGAATATGCATGATTTATAAAATGTCTAGGAAGAGAAGGCTGGCAGAGTCCCTACTAGTCTTTGAACCACTAGCTTTCCCTCTCACACACAGTTATTTGTGCATGTAAAATTGAGTCATGTATAATTTCAACAACCCTGAAACTTCTGTACAAGAGATTAAAAACACTACCTCTGCTGCTTCAAAAGAAAAAGGTATTTCAATAGTAAAGTATCTACAGAAAGCCATTTAGACATTCATTTAACTCTTTTGTGTCATAAAGCCCAAAGAGTTCTCAAAAAATAAAACTAAATGCATTGCATGGAAACAAATAAAAACTTTAAGCAAAGTGTTTCTGTTGAAAATACCCCTGGAGAACATTAATAAGCCTAGGAAATCTTTTAGAAGTTGGGCATTTTATTTATAAGATCAGATATGACTGCATATTTGTGTAGAGCTTTAAAGTTCTATTTTATCACCTGATTCTGTATGTGAAGACACTAGCAGGGACAGTGGGTTGTAATACCATCTGTATGCAACGGATGACACACAAGTCTGTATTCTCAGCACTGACCCAGATGGTGCAGCACATTTGCTTTCCCACAGCCTGGCTAGGAGCTGTTGATGAGAACAAACTATTTGAGGTTTAACCCAGGCAAAAGCAATGCAATGTTAGAGAGATTTTTTTCCAAGTTGTTCACAGATTCAGATTCGTACAATTCTGGAATGTCAGAGGACACTAACAGCCTTTTTCATGGGCATTCGTAGCCACGTCTCTCTTGAATCTAGGTTTTATCTTTATGTTATGTCTGTGTCATCTGTACTGCATTACTGCCACGTGTTCTACACAGAGTGTTATCTGAAGAGGGTTTTGAAAATGTACCTGGTAGAAAATGAGATCACCAAAATATTTTACCATGCTAAGTTCATAATGCATATTGTACCTGTTCAACAGCAAGACTACACGGTATGTCTACAGGAAAAGTCAAGATGTTAGCACTGATTTACAAAGACTGATTTTAGCTCAACAATTTGTTTTGGCTGTCTGAGGCACTACATGTGCTAGTTATACTTGTCACCATAGCTGAGATGCACTGGAACACTTGAGATATAAGTCCCCAGACTGAAGTGTCTCAAGGCTAGAGAAAGCGTTCTACATGAAGGACTCTTGACTAATGCTGTCTTCAACTATTGGCAGACCTAAGTCCAAGCCAAAAGCATCATTTCACCATCGTCTCTTTTTTCTTACAGTACTGCCTGTACATTGCACTGGGCTAGGGTGTACCTTCTGTTGAAGGTTATTTTCTACTTCAAAACGTTTAATTTCCTATCAAAGAAAATTAATGGTATTAAACTATGGGAAATAAGTACCTTTAAAATTAAAAAAAAAAATAGAATTATTGTATAGGTGTCTAGTATCTAGGCTAACATCTTTCAATCTTCAGTGTATAAAGAGACTGCTATCTGAAGTCAGGAACAATCGTTTTTTAAAATGCTGGAAACATCCAACTACAGATACGATGGGATCTATCTTTAAATTAAATTACCTAACATTGACATTCCAAAATAAGATATCAAATATGTCAGCCACTGTTCTCTCCTAATGTGGTAATTCACATTTTCAAGGAGAAACACTCCCTTACGCACACTGCTTAGTTCTCCACTGTTTGCCTTCCTCATATATGAAAATATAGGATACTCTTGACACTTAACCCTGCAATAATGAACAAGCTAGTCTTGATCAAGCAAAGCTTACATTTAACTTTAAGAACGCTTAATAATTTCATTAACTGCTGTGAGAGTGCTTGTGTTAGTTGGATCAGAGCCAAGACATTCACCAGCCTGAAGAGTTAATGACTGATACTGCAGGATTCTTGCAGAGAAAGCAGGCAGATATCGCAGGGGAATAACCAGTAGAAAGTCATGTAGTCATCAGCCAGATCACAACCACGTGGTTTAAACCCTGTCAGGCTGACCGTGTTTGTTGATCAAAACTTCTTTTCAAAAGAATGGAATGAAATAGAAGGGTTTTTTTGCAAACTGATCCATGATACAGTTTGGAATTACTGTCAATATTTCTTAGTTGTTCAACCTTATAATTAGAGGACAGCACATATCATTTTTAATAGAAGTCTGACAGAGGTGCTAATTAACACAACATAAAGCAAAAAAGATGGATGTTAACAGGTGCAAAATGGAAATAAATGCCACAGGAATTAAAAATATTAAAACAGAGCTAGGAACATAGCACTGGATAGATAAGCAGAGACTTAAAATTCTGTCATTGCAATCACTGGCAACCATACAACAGACACATCGCCCAGAAATACAAAGCAGAACATCTCCAGGCCCTTTCCACATACCACAATCCGCAAAACGCCTACCGAATCCTATCACAAAAGAGCAGAAGCCACAAACACTAGAACATAGCTCAGAAAAGCAGGAGATACTAAAGACAACATCAGTATCTTAAAGTCTCTACCACAGCAGGGAATTTGCTAAGTGAAAGCGCTCAGATGATCCTCACAAGTATGCTACGTGCCACGTTACTGAGCAAGGCAGAGATGCTCTCGTAGTCTGAAAGAGCCCAGAGGCGCAGGGACGATCTGCGTGCCTGAGCTGCTGCGGCTGCTCTTGCTGCAGAGGCACTGCCAAAGCTGAACAGAGGAAAGCTCCTTCCAGGAGGAGCCTGAGGAAAATCTCAGGAAAGCCTGAGATTTCTTGGAGCAAGTTTTTGCTTGTTCCAAGAAGTGAAGTCTAGCTGAGACCGAATAAACAAGGAAGAGGATAATTAAGAGGAACAGATAGAGAACCTGTATAGAGGTCTCAACCACCAATCATACCATTACCAAATATATGGTAAACAACATACAACTGAGAACCATCAGTGCTTCCCTCCCCATCTTTTAAAGCACACCAGGAATAAACCCTCTACGAGGGGAGGACCCCAGCAAATTCCTCTGTAATACAACTTCATCTTTTGGGTGGCTCATTTAATGCTGCTATGTTGAATCCCACGTTACCGTCCCTTAGCAAGCTGCGTGAAGGAGAAGCAGATGTTAAGCCCCAGCTGAGAAAGCGCTGGTATGTTTATCAACAGTATAAACTTACATTGAAGAAATTCGTCTTGTTCCTCTCGCAGAAGAGGCCCTGCGCCGGCATGTGCTTCAGCTGCTGCCAGGGGCTGCCGCTGCCCAGCAGCACGTCGCGGGCCCACTGCAGGTTCTGCGGGGAAGAGCAGGGGGCACGTGAGTCACTCGGGGCTCGCACCACAGCTATACGTACTGCACATTCCCTGGCTTTTATTTATTAACTGACAAGCTCATTTCTCATTTTCCCAGGAGCTCCAGCGTGATAGCTAAAGCTTCAGTTCGGATGGTGTCTGGACGCGCAATTTGGTGACATCCCTCCATGGGGAAAAGCAAGTTTGATTMACAGAGCGAGCACTTGCGCTCATTAGGGTAAAATATTTTCTGCGTAAAGAAAGAAGTTTATCCCCAGACAGTGGAAGGAATTGGCCAGGATGTCCTAGAGGCTTCCTCCACACATCGAGCCCCTTGCACGGGCCCCCCYGGGCCCGCCATCCCAGCCCTTCCCGCAGCCCCCCTGGGTTCCTCAGCTCTTCCCCCTGTGGCTGACACCACCACCCGGTTTGGAGCTCAAAAGCGTCCTGGCCAGCTGGCAGGCCAAGCAGACGAGGCAACCCTTCAGCTTAAACGGCAGCTTTCTTTCRGAAGCGATGTTCATTTAGGCCTTTTATCTCTGCTCCGCCATCGATACCCAAGTAACTTTACTTAATCTCTGTGGAAAATTCTAGGCCTGTCATCAAACTGGATTAATATTACTCAATGAGTTAATGGAGAAAGTATTGGTAAAGGACTTAATAAGAGACTAAGATCAAAAATTCATAAAAGCATTACTCTCGAGGAGTTCAGTGTCTGACATGAACATCTCTTGTGAAGGTGGAAACTAGGGACAGCTGTCAGCTCTGGGCAACACATGCTGCTTAGGAGTGCTAACAGATGGGCCAGTTATTAACTGTAAGGTTTCACTGACAGAGGTTTTGCTTTACTTCAGTTTTTCCTTCAGTGACTTCATGACTGAGCATCAAACTGGCTTTTATAGAGGACGATAGCTTTACTACAGAAAAGATTTAAGAAACACGAAGATGTTTTGTTCTGTAGAGACAGATGACAATGTTGGATTCCGATTTGTGTTGGCTGAAGATGCACTTCTACAAACCATAAATTTGATAAAATCATGTCCATCCAACAAGTAAATTACCTCTAAGTTGTAATGTCACCTTAATATTCTATTTCGGTTACTAACAGGTTTCCAGGTTGATTCTTAGCTTGTTTTCCAGGTGGTTTCTTTGCAAGATTCTAGGGAAAGGGCAGAAACCCTGCACAGTCCCAAGTGTTTCTGTCCTATTGACAGTGACCACACGGAAGTCTTCAATGTCTTACCAGATTTGGAGCCTCCTCTCTGGCAAAATGCCAATTATGGATTCATGTGCAAGAGAGCTGAATTTTGGAAATCTCAGACAGATACTTAGAAATGTCAAATTTAATTAAGATTAAAGAAAGTAAAGCATGTAAACTTTAACTATACACTTCTACTGTACTGCTTCTGTAATACACATTTCTGTAATTCAATTAATCGAAGCCTGTAAAATACTCTGAAATACCTACAGAAAAAAATACAACACAAAAGAACCCATAGGAATCTGGTCTTCCACGAAAGCCAGTGATAAAGCAGTCTTTAATGTTAACACAGCAAGAATCAATCTTTAGCTGTACTGCTATCTAAAATGTATGAAATTCTCCATTTTATTTTTGTGAACTAAAAATGGATGTATCCCTGTTTAAGGAAGGAGATGGCACTGTCTCATTTAAAGTTACTCAGTAGACCACCCAAGGATTTCTGCATCATGCTGATTACACTGTTGCCCTATCCTGGGCCAAAAAAAACTATTTTTTTCAGGGCTTAATACGCTACAGAAATGAATCTTTCAAGTTGTGCCTTAAAATTTTTGCTTAGCACAATCTTAAAAAACACTAATGGCAGCATACTTCACAAGTCTGCACATTTCCTCTTCTTCTAGAGAGTTGAGAGAGATGCCTGACTGTGGTACCATAGGCAATAAAACGTACTACAGCCAAGTCATCTGAAGAGTCCTCCTGTTTGGGGCAACCTAAAGACTGAAGACATTGAAGAGTGCCACTTCAGTGGTTCATGCAAGCCTATTCCCAGCTCACAATGCTGGATCCCATATAGAAGAGAAAGAAAATACAGAAAAGACTACCGTAAATCCCTACCATCTATATGAAAATATCAAGAATTATTGCAAGTTGCTAGGGACGGTGTTTTTACTCTGCTCCATTCCAAGAATTAGCCTAACAATTAAAAAGGGCCACTCTTCTGTTCCCCTCCTTAAACTCTACTACACAGAAGATCCAGTTCACAATGCTCAAATTCCAGAAAGAACAATGTACTACTACTTTTTGATAGTGAAATAGAATAGAAGCAAAAGTCATAATAAACAAACTTACAGTTGACTTTGATCTTTCAACCATACTGCTTTGAATAAAATCAGGATCCAACAAAAATAAGCCCATCATAATAAGCCCTGAAGATCCAGACTCATAAATGCTTTATGTCATATTAAAGTAACCAGAAGCAAAAGGAGATTCTACTAACTGTGAGAACAAAGTAAAAAATTGCTTAATGTGTGGTCATAAGAATCTTAGTTAAAACTATCTTAAAAAACAAAACAAAAGAAAACCTTAAAAGAAATACCACCAGCACCACAGAGTTTATATATAAAATCCAAGTCTACATTTTTTTTTCTTCTTTTTTAGTTAAGCTATGGATATTATTCCCGAATCTAAGTTTTATACTGAAAATGTTAAGAGACCATTAAGTGTAGTGTCATGTTCTGGTGATGTGCTATGTACATTATACTGACCACCTACATGCATGTATTTAGTACATATAATTCATAGGCTTTTACTGAATCAGATGATAACAGCAACCTAGCTAGGAGCATAAAAGATCATTCAGACAAATGGGGCAATTACACGGTAACTTCACACAATCAAAACTAATGTSAATAAAAAATGTAGTTACAGATTCTCTGCTGCCCTTCTTAAATCAGCATGATCAGTTATTCCCAGTAAATACGCCTGAGCAGGTCTCAACTCATTAGATTTCACAGTCTGCTCCGCTCAGTTTTTAGCTGATGGAGTTATTAGGAGTGGGTGAAGGGATCCAGGACATAGCAAAAGGGATTTATTCTTCTTGGCACACTGCTTGCCAGTTTGAAGTGCTGGATTTAGCTGTCTGACTCAGGGCAATTATAAAGTACTCTTTCCAGTTCAGCAATTGCCTCCCACATCCTCATCACCCCAAGATTCAAAGGCAAGATGACTGACAGTAACTTGCAGAAAAGTTTACCTGCATTGTCAAAATGGAAAAGGAAAATCTCTCGTGGTCAGATAAATGGAAATCTGAATCACCTCAGAAATGGATACCCCTTAACTCCACGGTGTCAAAAGCCACCTTTACCTAACCCATGAACTCTGAAGTGTTGCTGAGAAGTGCACAGAATGTCCTAATAGTGCTTAGTCCTTCCCCTTATTTTCTTTTATAGTCTGTTAGATAGGCTTTGTCTCATTAGGAACTAGTGCTATAGCATCAAATAAAAGCAGAATAAACAGATTCTTGACCTTAATGGTAGCATTTTAAATGAACCGTTATTACCAAACTGTTGCTACTTGAAATGCTTAGACATATTAAGCTTACACGTTGTGCCTCTCTGTATGCATACGCATATATTAAGTCTATAAATAATTGGTAATTTTTATATGCATGCATTATGCCTGGTTTGACTGAACATTGCACAGTATTGACAATATATTATACTTGACATTAATTTATGTAGTCTGAATTAAAAAGACTTTCACACAACAGTAATTATCAATACAACTACAGTTGTCTTCTTAGGAATGATGATGTAAAAGAGACCTTGTCAGTACAGTCAGGCAGGCCCTGATGTCTCTGTTGTGAAGTGCATCATGGTTACTGCGTCCAAATCTGGCTCAGTATCACAAGCCTTAAACTGCACAAATCAGGATATCTCAGTCCAGGTGATGGATGATTAATATTATAAAAGCTACAGAAAGAATGATATAGCAGTGAATTCCTATTGTCTTTCTGAACCAAAATTCACAACCTCATCTTGGAAAAGTAGCAGGAGACATTTCACCTGAAATAGTATTAAAATAGCTGTAATGCATACCATGACATTGGAATTTTTCTAGTATTTTTAAAAATTACTCCACAATACAACTGCCACATTCAGTCAGTGAGTACATTACAGATCAGCTAATGAACTGTACCAGTTTGCSAAGTACTCTAGCTTTACATTACTGATAGTATACCATGATGCCAGCAAATAATTGTTAAAAACCCATTAAGGGCATAATAGATGATATAATCTTAACAGAAACTAAGTCATACAACAATACCTCTGAGAAATATCTTTGAGACTTTGCAAAGTACTTTTCATTCCATAATAAAAAAGTATATAAATAAGGATTTTTATTTCCTGACAATCTACTAGTTGAAGAATATCAGAGCTACTCTACATACTGATCCATGACAACATAAGATAAAATATTCAACATAAGGTAAATATTCAACTTTCACAGAACTTGTTAATTATAGTGATAAATGATGTCTTGTCATTTTGAAGGTAAAAATTTAACATCAAAAAGGATGAAGACTCCTCTTCAAAATAGACAGATCATGCAAATGTGAAACTAAAAGCACTGCCCAAGCTGGCAATGAAATAACAACTTCTAAATATTCACCCTCACTTTCCTGCATGTTTATTCAACGTGAAAAAAATGAAGTTATGTGCAAATTTGCTGTGATAACACAATAAAGAGAAATAGCCTCTAAAGACTAAGCAGAATTTTAGAAGGGGAAAAAAACAGAACGTGTAGCCAAACAAAATGCTGATTTTAAAAAAAAAAAAAAAAAGAGCCCAATGACTATTTTTACTAATCGCTGAACAGCAAAATCGACAATACAATAACACAGGAGAAAACAGCTTGCATATGGAAAGCTTGTTGTTCTACTCACTATGGAAACCTGCCAATCTCTTCCTTTCCTGGCCAGCCATAAATTTTGGCCATTCTTCATAGAAACTCCTGGCAGCGGCACATAAATGCTGAGTTTTCCAATATGGTTGTATGTATTTTACAATTAATCTCAGCTTTCTAAAACTTACTAGTAGTCTAGTCTGCCCCAGTAGCAATTCAACCTTATCTACTTTATTTTTTTTTTTTTTGTTTTTTAATATTGGGCTTGTTAGCAGGATATCTAAGTATTCTCACTCTGGTTATTGCTGCAGTAGCTGCCTTTTGTGTTTTAAATTTGTTTAGGAGTAAAACTCCCGCCAAAGATGTATCAGTGTATCATTATGCCAAAGATATCACAGATACCTTGTTCTATGAAAGAACTTGAATCAGTAGTCTAAAAAAGAAAATTATGATCTCATGACAGCATGCAGTGTACACACACATGTTAGCAGGAAGATTTTTTTTTTTCATGCTGCTGAGTAGTTGTTTATCATGCAGCAAAAATAATTTTAAAAGGACAGTAAAACCCAACAGTCCTAGCTGAATCTGAAAACTACTAGCCTCAAACAGGCATGATTCAAGTTTGTTGAGTTCTAAGAGGGGAGAGATTTAGACAACGCTGTGTGTTTCACAAGGAAAAACATCACAAATCACTAAGTTTATGTTTATATGTAGAGAGAGATATAAAAAGCAAAGGGGAGACATCATCAAGATAAAAGAAATTGAAGAAAGTATTTTGCAAATAGTTCCTCAGGCAAGGACATGCTATTTGAACCAATGAATTAAAAACATCAGCTCTTCTTTTTGAATGTTGATACACAATCATTTGTCAGTAACAGTAATGACAGATTGTGAGAATCCACAGCTCCTTTTAATGATTAGCTCCATGAAGAAATTAACAACTGTCACATGCAAACAGTTTCAAAACAAGCTTTCTTAAAAAAAAAAAAAAAAAAAAGGTCATTTTTTTGGATATCACTGTACAGCCAAATGAAATATTCAAAACCTTACGCTTGATTGCTAATACACATTGCTGCTCAATTTGAAGCAGTACTGTTAATATGTTTTCTATTATGGGTACCAAGTGGTACGATTTGCTTTCATTCCCTTCCCTTCCAGTATTAGGGTACTGGGTGGAAATTTAGCTCATAAAAGCTTTGATACAGGCTGGGAAGAGAATTCATATTGCCACATATGACATGACACAAGAGTTCTAAGTACAAAATCTGTGAGTTCAAACCTTGATTATCACAATTAGTCAAATAACTGATCAATTTAGACTTACAATTTATATACATTTTACTAACTGATATTTCAGAAAGACAAAGGATTAGCATAGCAGAAGTATGAAAATCATACTTTCTGTAGACCAAGTTCTATGGCATCCACATGCAGTAGATTTTACCAGACTTCTGCAGTGATAATTCTACCATTTTCATAAGGAGAATGTAGTATATGTGTGTTACAAATATTGCTTAATTATGTGGGAGATAATCCTCTTTGCAACACTGTTACCAGCTTTGAACATAAAATAAATATGCTCAATCTGAAAATAAGGCATGACTTTAAATCAGAAGAATGTTAATTAATAGCAGAAGACCTTTGAAATTAATTCTTCCATGCAGAACATGCAAGAGTCATGCTGCAATAAGAAAGTTATTTTACCTTCACCTCAAATACGCACTCATTCTATTACAGTGACCAAGACACAGTTATGCCTTGTTTAAACCAATACCACAGGCTAATGCACAACAGGGTCTCTGACTGACTTTCATTCAATGATTTCCGAACAGCAAATAATTTTGTCATACTCAAGGAGATGAAAATAAAACGTAAAGAAAGGATCATGAGACAAAAAAAAAAAAAAAAAAATGCAATGTCCCACTTTAGAGTATTTCAAGCTATATTTCTGTCAAGTCTTATTTCTGTGTAGAAATAGTTAGGATTTTATATCTAAACAGTCATCAGGTAGCTACCCTAATCCTGTGCACAGTATTAGAGAAAGCAGTTTTTCCTAGGAGATGAACAGAATGCATGTAGGTGTTAAAGACTTGGGCTTTCCCCAACTGTATGATGGGAGGTAGATATATAATAATCCTATTTTCATAGTGGCTTCATATTAGCTTCTTTTTCTGGATTGCTCCAGAATAGTCCTTTCAAAACAACCTGAAATCCTTTCAGAGTTCTGTGAAAACACTGCTGATTGACTAGCAAGCCACTAGGAACCATTTTACTTCCTTATGATTAAAATGCATGACCCTAAACTACATAGTAGCTTGAGATCTCATGAATGCAGCAAGAAATCTAGTGCTTTTATTTGTCACAGACCTACACAAATATCAAATCTTACATTTTAAAGCACCCACTCTCATCTTATTTCTGTTTATACAATGACCACACATGCAAAATTAAGTATGCAATTTTGTTTTTGTGTTGTTTAAAAAGTGGGTCCAATGCATTAATTGTCTCTATGCTCTGGCATTAGGGAATCTTTCATTCTGTTGATGAAGACCTAAGATTCTCAGAAAACATGTATGTGTCACCTAATGTGTTTTTCCATCAATCTGATGAATTTCTGCTTTCAAGCCATTTTTCAGTCCACTTACTCGTTAAAAGAAATAATGACTGTCATTTTTACAAGAATATCATCATTTATATGACGTATCTAAAAGCTATTTCTTTGCTGAAGAGCAAAAAATAATTTAGTTCAATAATAAAAAAAAGGAATTTCCTACTCACCTGCCTCACACACACAAATCATAAATGATCTAGGTGCAGCAGACTTCCCAAAGCATAGTTTCAATCCAAATTGGAGTAAACCTGTAAATCTGCTGCATTTTAATACTGAAACTTCTGAATCAACACAAATGGCAATATGGTTTATATACTCAGGCAATAAACCAACAGTCAACAAGCTATTGCATCAGCAGTTTGTCTCACCTTGTGTGTTTTGCTGTATGTGTAGAGATAAGCCAATCTGTAGAGGCTCTTGTAGTGCTGGGGAAAGCGACTGAGACAGAGACAGAAGGAGGCAATACACTGCTCTGTCAGGAACTTTCGCTGCTCCTCAAGGTCTGCTGGAAGACCCTGAGGAAATTCAGAAGCATCTCCACAAGGTTCAGGTTTCTTTTTGCAGTCCCACTGGGAAGGTGGTGCGATCGTAGCTTTGATGGGATTGCCAGAAGCAGACTGAGGATCCAGTAGAACTTTTTGGCCAGTAGGCTCAGCAGAATGGTAAGATTCTGAGTTCTCCAGCAGCTCTTCTGGCTTTCCTGCAACTGGAACATTAACAGTAGACTGCATGACAAAAATGATAGAAAATAAATGGTAATCCTTTTCTTCATTAAAGTATACACAGAATTATCCCAGTGCTTCCTACAAAAAATTATTACTACTCTTGATGTTTAATAAATAAGCTGCAGCTCACTAACAGAGCCACACACACTGATCTCTCCATCATCTTTGGTACTTTTCCCTGAGCAATAGTAGTAAGCCAGCCTACCTTACCCAGTGCAGGATTTATATAGCATTAGAAGAGAATAAGAGGGGGCAACAGCAAAAGAAGAAATTAAATTCAAAAACATACACTGCAAAGAAAGAAAGAAAGAAGGAACAGAAAAATAAAGTTATCCTGGTAAGTGAAATTTGTTATTTTAAACAATCTATCTAGAAGCATACAATTTTCGAATATGATTTAAGCTCAGAAAAAAAAAATCATCAGTAACTGATACACCTTTCTAGATAATACAGAACCTAGAGTTACACTCAAACATTTCTGTAGTAAACTCAGTAATCAACTAAACCACAATTCAATCATCTTTTCTTGAAAGATATGAAATCTCACATTAGAAAATATTTGTTACAGTGGAAATTTTCTCGTTTCATGTTAGCTAGTCCTTACTACTAAAAACATGCACAAGACATGCAGTTTATATTTTCTGCTTTCATTGTTTTGTCACAGAATTTTACTGTCTTTGCTCAGATAAAGAACCTCTTACATTTGACTTTATCTCCCAATGACCTGGAGTCCACTAAAGAAGGATAAACTTGCTCTAACTTTTTCTCTGATAAAGCTGAACTTCAAGTCAAGAATGTTTTTCAGGCCAGAAACTTTTCAAAAATTGCTTGAAGAAATCTATCCACCATCATTTTACTCTACAGAGAGCATTATAGTACGAATCTTCAAGCATTTCCTAAAAGCATTTTTTCAATAGCCTTACATATGGCAAGTCTACAGGCCTTTAGTCTATAAGGAGGTTGCTTTGCTTTTGGATTTTGTTGTCATTTAATCATGCCTTAGACAATTCAAACAAGCGAAAAAAAATTTAGCAGCTCATATAACACAGGTAATGAAAGCATGTACAAATATTTCCTATTTAATACATATTCAATGCACATAATGAATTAAAAAACCATACAGGAATTATTTAAGTTTTTTAAGCTTCAATAAACCCTGACATTCAATAATATTCGTAGTTAAGTCAGGAAGGTACTTTTCAGATACAGCATTTGTACTAATAAATATCAATAATATAAAAATGCATCCAGCAGTTTTCTAGACATAAAGCTGATGGTAATGGCACAACTCACTGCAAGCCTGAAGACGACCCATGTTTTTAGTCCAACTCCCAAAAGGTTACTAGAATTAATGACAGTGTAAGTACAATTTTATACACTTAGGAACTAGTATCTACCTCGCTTTATGTACACAAACATATCACCATGGATTTCCTTAACTCAGGCAAGACTGAAGTAAAATATTCTTAAACTACTGAGGGTTTTATGCATGCAACACTAATAAAAAAAAAATTAGCAGGCACTTGTTCCCAGAGAGATCAGTGAAATGAATCAGGGCTATTCATACAACATGTTTCGCATATCTATGAAACTGGAAGAGACTAAAACATAGTCTAAACTGGCAGAAAACTTATCAGCTCACATTTCAAAGGACATATAATCCAGAAGCATGGGCAAAATTTATACGTCGGTCTTATTTTCTGTATCTCTTTCCCTAATGAAGTCCAGTCGCCCTGCTACCACATCCAACTGTACAGAGAGAGAGAGAGAGGGAGGAAAATTCCAGCTAATAGATACTGGAAGGTCTAAAAAAAAAAAATTTTTTTTTTGAAACAGTTTTTCCAGGGGAATACAGAACACTAAGGTATTTTATGTGGAAAATTGTGGCAGAGAACACTCCCACTTCTCTACTGAAATAAGTATCCAGTGGAATAAAATATCTAATTCCACTACTTGTGCTCTTCAAGGTGCTGAATGCCAGTCTGTTACTAGGCCAGAACACAAAGGGCATCAATACCTAAGGAAAGAAGGAAAGCCAGCCAAACGGCTATCACAGACAGCAACTGATCACATAATTCTTCAGTTCATAAGGTTTTAAAATAAAGTAAATTATGATGATGGCTATATAAACAATAAACAGTTCTAATTTTAAGGTATACACATACATGCAGAAATAATGTCTAACTAAAATTCTCACAGTGCAGCATCTTTCAATGCTTCTGCATGCTGGAAGAAACATTTTAATTAAAATATACTAGCTGATCCTATCTATTAAAATGGTCATACTCTTTTCTTCTGCAGATCCCGGGGTTTCTTTGTTCAGTATCAATGCGTCGGAACAGGAAGTAGAAATCCTCTTCTCTGTGTAAGACTTCTTCAGGCTGTCTTGAGAACTAGCAGGCTCATTAAACATATCCTGTGTGGAACTGGAGTCAGAGAGCACTGCTGCAGTGCTATCTTGACTCCTCTCTGCAAAACAGATAAAGAAGAAATGCACTATTTCATCCTCATCAAGCTGTTACTTGCATCTTAGTAACAGTAACACAGAACTACAACAACTGCAAATCTCTTTCAAATGCAACACAGGATCCATAACCACCACCCATTCTGTTGTTGAAGAGGTATGTATTTGCCTACTTCAATATACCAGTTTTACCTCACCTCTTTGTGTTAGGAAATGAAAACCCCAAAGTCTTCTTTCATAAGGTATTATTGAAGGTTACTGCATTAGGATGTCCCCCTAGCAGATTTTTTTTCAAAATATAATCCTGGATCTTGGTTCAACAAAAATGAAGCTCAACTTTGACAAACAATTGAGGATGCAATATTTCAAATGTTGTATGTTCCTATCAAATTTTGCAATTTTACTGTGCCATTTGCTTTGAAAAGCATCCTCTGTATCTTTTTGTCTGACATAATCAAAACCCATTTGATAAGAGAAACTAGAGACAGTAATACCAGTAAAAATTACTTGTAAAGGAGGGAAGAATCAGTATCACTGAAGAGGGCAAGACATGACTGATCACTGATGCCATCTATCCTGAAAGTGTTAGATGCTGCTCATTAAGTGTTCTGAAAGATGATTTCACATGGCAGATAAACAACCCATCAAAGAACTGCATGTTTAAGACAGGCAGGAAAACTCTTAGACCTCAAAGCAGTAGACAGAAGAATAAGAGAAGTGACTCAGCCTTGACATATATGCTTGGGTGGAGCAGCGTATGGTGGCCACTGATTACATTACCGTCAGAACAAAGTTGTTAATCCACTGACAGCTGCTTCAGTGCAAGACAGTTAGTTATACATGACTGTGACTGTGGGGGATAATATTTGCTTAGAATGAACAGCAAGTTAAAATGTTTCACTCATGCCTGAAACTACCCTGATATAAGCAAGTCCTTATCTATCAGGGGCTGTTAAAGACAAATCTGTAAGAACAAAAAATGCAACTTAGTATCTCCAACAAAAAGACAAAAAGATGCATATGTATTTTCCATGGGATGAAAAATGGCATTGTTCTGTAATACTGTGCCAGCAGAACTCAGCATCCAAAACAAAACTCCCCACATAGGCCATACTCTGTAAATCTGTAGACCAAGATTAATTTACAGTTTCTTATTAAGGTACAAGAATAGCTTAACCAAGAGGCACGGTATAGCCACTGTTCAGGTAGTCCCATTAAAATTTTATTAATTAGTTTTCTTGATACGATCAAGAAGCAAAATAAAAGCAGCAAAGACCTTTCCTTAAGATGAGCTGATTTACAAATATCTAAATGTTGTCATAAGCCTGGAGGTCAGTTCTGATGCGTAGGTAAGGACAGATGAAACATTAGAACGTAAATCAAGAACTGCTAAATCAATATGTGAGAGTTAACATGTTATATTTCAAATGTATGCACGGCAGTGAAGTTTTTCCACAGGGGTAGCAAGTGTAAGCATCTCCTTTCTAGCAGTAACTAGCTCTTTTAACTCAAAATTTCTACTAAAACGCAGAGTGTGTCAGTATATATGCTCATTTTCCCTTTCTTTCAACATATTTACTGTATGAAAAAAAAAAAATATCTTAGTGATCCTAATGTTGAGCTCCTTAAATCTCTGAAAAACAGGAGATGTTGAGATTACTTCCTGTTATTTTAGATACTTCTTGAGTGTAGTAGATGCTTTCAAACTAACTGAGCATGAAGAAAAACATTAGAGTACTTCAGGAATTAGGAGCAGCAATCATAGTTATTGGCAGTAAATTCTCAGCTGTCAAAGAGTAAGATTCCAGTGATTGGAAAACAGAAAATGTAGTACCTGTCTTTAGAAAAGATAAAAGGTCAAAAGGAGGGGACATGACACTATTAGCCAGCTGACTTCACTTCAATTTCCAGGAAAATTTTTGTACACAAATAAATCTGTCTATGAGCACCTAAAAGATAACAAGATCAGTAACAGAAAATATGGATTTATCATAGACGAATCAGGTCAGACCAATATTCAAACTGTGGAACAAAATCTTTCAAGTGGGACAAAAGCAGCAGGTGTCATGTACTTTGATTTCTGGTAATCCAGTATTGAAGTCCATAACTAATGTATGAGTATACAGAAATCTTCTAGGGAGTATAAAGTGAAACTATTATTGATGGAAAGCTGCACACAGAGTATTAATCAATGCTTCATTTTTAGTATGAGAAGATGCTTAAAGAAAGGTCCTCAAAGTTTCTGTTTTGAGTCCAGTGTAATTCAATTTTCATTTGTATCTTGGATGACTGAATAGAGGGAACGCTCTCTAGATGCTAAGTAGTGAGAGGCTACCAAAAACCTTGGCAGAGATTAGTACTGAAAGCAATTTCAATAATGTGGTCTTGAGAAACAGGGCACAATACAGGCAAGCAGAAGTTACTGCATTTTTCCAGAAAAGCCGATGTGTGCTTTTGCATGCATGTGAATTCATATGTGCCCATAGAAAGTTAGTAATTCTCAAACTGAACGCGAGTCAAAAATGTCACGCTATTTCAGAAACATTCCAGCAAACTATTACACTGGAATGTGTAATCAGAAACTTCATATAGAACATAAATGAGAGCCTTTCTATTCTACTAAGCACTAATAAAAGGTAAGCTTAATTACACCGTCTGTATTTGGGACCCACTGAGAAAAACAAAACAAAACAAAACAAAAMACATCACGTTGATTTCCTAGAAAGAATTCAGATGAGAAGGAAAAAATAAAATAAACTAAGATCAATGACACGGTCTATGAGGAAACATTGGGAGAACTAGGCTTATTTAGCTTCAAAAGGATGGGACTGTATTTCCAAATATCTGAAACTAACTGAAATAAAACTATAGTAATTGCTCTTCATATTCACTGAGTACAGAACAAGAGACAATGTGTTTTAATTGCAACAAAAAAGTTACTTTTTTTTCCTCCTAATCTCTAGTTTAACTGTTACATACAGCTAAAAATAGCATATAGAAGGTACAGAATCACTGGAGGTTTTCAAAGACAAACAGCCGTAGTTTAACTAAGAGGTTTCATCATTCATTGCTAAGTTCTTCAAGATGTACCTTCATATAACAAAAAAGCTCTGTTAATAGTTAAATGCTGCAGTTTGCAATGCAGAACTTATGCAGTTGCACCAAGTTCTACCTTAATTCTGCTTTAAAAACATAGTTGATACACACTTCACACATGGAAGCACTATACTCTTATAGCCTAATTCACATGATATAGATACATATTGTTTGTCTCTTTGTAGTATGTGTATTTTACATTCATTATAAGTATTATAAAGCTTTTGCTTCATCTGATAATAGCTGACCAGCTGAAAGAAGGATATGGATTAGATTACTGTTACTCAACCAACATCACAGACCACTGCAGTCTGTGAGACATAGGAATTGCTAGCTCCCGACTCCTGTTGCTATCCATCCCTTTGAAAAATGCAAAACCAAGGAGTACATTAGTGCTTTATAATTATTACTGCTATAATTAAAGACACTTTAATGCAATTCAATGTAATTCAAGAGTATCAAAATGATTATTTTCAGTATTTACCTAAATTATTTTCTCAGTTCCTCTCATCTCCAAAAAGAAATTTTAGYGATGATTTTTAGTGGGCTTTTCTGAAAAGCTCAAGTGATCCCTCAATTAAAAGCAAGTCATTAACAAAGGACTAAATATTCTTTTGTGGTCCCTTCCGGTAAAGTCTCCTATTATTTCCGAAGTTAGCACAAAAAATCAACAGTAGCTATTAATGTCTCTGCACTAAGACTCCCAAGATTATCATCCGTGGTGGAGATGAAGGACTAATGACTACTAAACTGTACCTAAACAAGAGCAACAAAATTCCTATTTAAAAAGTATGTCCTGATATCAGGTTCTCTTTGGTATCACTAGATTTTGCATTATTATTCTCTGTACTTAATCCTAAGCTTTGGAAAGATTTCAAACAACTTGACCAACTGAGATATCAATTTGATGTAAAGTTAATGTTCATGTTTATTTCTAAAGATTAAGAATACATTGCTCCACAATGCTGTTTTATTTTTAGTACTCATTCCTTATAATATACTCAGTGTGTGACATTTCAGTGATTTCTATGTCAGCCCATGTCACCTAGTCTGTCAACACTTGAAACAGCAGTACAGGATAGAAGATACGAAAAGGTTACAACGAATAGAAAGGAGCTCTAGCTAACTTTCCAAGACATTAACAACAAAACAGCTATTAGATTGAGCGAGAGAAGGCAGTGTGGAGATGTCACTGGGAAATGGGAACTTGTATTTTCATCTGTACTGCCAAGAGCTTTATTTTTATCAGAGAGAGATCCTTTCAGCCACTTGGATAAACTGAACTGGCAATATATCTCAGTGTCCCATTTGACTTAGCTCTATTCTTTAAAGTATTTTAAGATTAGTTTTATCCTAAATGAAATAGGTTTACTAGGTTGATTTCAAAATCCCTACTTGTGTACTATACCTCCATACTAGAAAAAATACCTCAACACTTTACATCATTAATATTCAGGCACAACACTTGCATGCCTACCTATTAACTGGAAGAAGTTGTTTTAACTTCAGGAAACCTAAAAGAGTAGTTTATTAAAAAAAGAAATAGAGGGGGAAAAAAAAATGGCTCAATACTTCACTAGCCATTACCCAACGTCAGCATTCTCCCATATGCTCCATAAGTCCTGCGGAACATTGCATGTTACCTAAATTGTGTCCACTCACAGAAGAAGAGATCTCTGAATTGCTGAAGAAGAGCTACTGACATTTGAAAGTGCAAGGAGCCTGGACCAGTAGACATACAATCCCAGTGACAAAGCTTTTACTGAGAGACACGCTGATCAGATAGATTATGCACATGGTACAAACTTATGTAATTTATTCTCAAGGAGTTAGAAGTACAGCTTCACTGTGGCCATACAAATGGGATATTCTACCTTTGTCAATGAAATTGCAATGCAGCTCAAGTAACCATGTGGTCTGCCCTCCATTCCTTGAAACTTTCTGGAAGTTAAACAGGAAGGGAGAAGACCTCTGAAACAGCTGCATCTGGGGAAAGGTAACATGCTCAGAAAGCCAGCAGCGTATAATGCATTTTTTTTCCTGAATGATGTCTCAGATATCAGAAGGAATTTATGTATGCCAAATTTTAGGAAAGTAGCTGAAAGATAAACATCCAGCTACAAGTCAAAAACCAGAAGCGAGCAGCATAGAAAGTTCTTCTGAGAAGTGACATACTAACTCAGTTTATCATAAAGAAAAAATCTGCTGCACTGCTCATAACTTATGGATAATGACTATATATATAAAAAAAATCTTACTTTCCCATGAAATAAAGATGGCTTGTTCAAAGGTTGTAGATGCACAGACTCCCTGTGTATCTTTATGCTTCTGGAATCCCTCCATTTCTCCCTTTTTATCTTTACTTGTAAGTATGAGCATTTTTCTTTATTTGATAGTCAGAAACATGATGCATCATTTGTATCACAGTTCTCATTCCTGAGACAAGTTCCACCCGTAACAGAAGACAACATTCAGCTCTGTATCAAAATGCACTTGTACATTATTAAAAACAAAAGAATTGCAGAGTTTTGCATGGAAGCAGGTAATATCTTGAGGACAGCAAGGTCCTCTCAATGTATAAAGGGACTTCTCTTATAAAAATGAGTCAAAGATGAGAGAGTTCATTTTGTTCAACTGCACAGATCACTAAATGGGCTTCAGTAACTTGCAGGCCTATACTGGTATTCTTCCATCTTCAAGTACAGAGCAATAGAGTTGTTTACCAGTGTTTTATGTAACCTCTACTAAATTTAAATGCTGCTTTTCATTCAAACTCAATACAAAATAAAAATCAAGTCAACTCGGGAAAACGTAGAAATGGAGCATACTGAAACAGAATGAATCTGATTCATCATTCATGTAGCCTGGTATGCAGTCCCCATGAACACGCAGCACCATAGGCTAGAATGGCACACATACTGTAGACATGAAGATTTCATTCTAAACTGTAAGAGTGAATTTTGAAGGATAAGATTTTCATTTTACAAAACACAATGTGCACATTCTTTTTATGTACAGATATATCTGCTCCATTTTTGAAGCTTACTCAGTTTGGCATGAGTAACAGCTTGGTTACAAAAAGTCTTAGAGATCACCTTTGGCTCATCAGGAAGTTGAGAACTTGCATTTACCCCCCCCCAAAAAAAAAAAAAAAAAAAAGTGCAGCATTATAACATTTGCAGAAATACAGGACCAAACTATGAAGTGGGACTTCTCCCGCAGCATGAAGCAAGTAGCCTTTCCCAGTGAGTTTATCATGCAGGTTTTGCCAATTATTAAAAGCAAGCCGTGACAGGTAAAAGCAGGAAGAGAATGCCTGGGGAACAGAGATTTGTGTAAAGGTTAGAGGCAGCACGGGCAATATTGGTTGCAAAAGCAATCAGGCAAAGACAAACACAGATATAAGATGATTACATCTAATTACACATAACATACTACATGACATGGATGAAGACTTAAATGATAAGATGTTTTAACACTGCAGTAGCAATGAGTACTGCATACATCAACAGCATACCATCACAACAATTTGTAATTGAATATCAATACAACAAGAAGTATATTCAGAGAAAAAAAAACCCAAACAAATAAAAACCTCACAGCAATCTTCCAGTCCACTTTTTGGAAGCCTTCAGATTCCTTTTATTTATATACTTTTATTGCTTTCTGCACTAACTTCAATATGTAGCGCAAAATTTAGCTAAACTTAAACAGCTTGAAATCTGTTCTCTGCTTTTTCTTCGATGACTGTACACATCCAGCCTGTTTAAAAAGGAGGACAACGCAAAAGTCTATCTTCATATATAACACTGGCCATCTAGCTGTGCAGGCTTCCACTATTAAATGCACATTTTCATTTGGGGGAGGGGGAGAGCCTGTGGGTGGGTTATAAAACAGCAACATATGGGGTGACACCAGGAAAGACAGGATTAACAGAAGGGAGGAAAAGATGCTGCTGAATGGAGAGACAGGAAAAGAGAAAAGAAGCTGCCTATTTTACACACATGACAGCAGCTAGTCAGCTGGTAAGTAACAGCTGCCACTCAGCAATACTCCTCTCTCCTTGAAGGGGATTTGGGCTAACAGCTGCCATGAGGAGAGTTAGAAGTTCAGTTACTTTACAAGCTGTATTTACTGGTTCTTTTTTCCCACTTCTATGAAACACATAACTTAAAACCAGCATCCTCAACATTCACTGAATATAAAGCTTTTCAGTGCTCTCAACTGTAACAGTGATTTATGCATATCCAGATCATCCTTTTCAACACACAAAACATGCTGGAGAGCAACAAAACTATAAGTGTATATTTGATGCATCTGAAGCAAGTCTGCCCTCATGACTGCCTCTATCTACAGAGCCATGCTTTGGAAGATCAGAGTCCCAGTATTTTGCATAAAGGTTTTCTAGCTGTACAGTAATTCTGTCCTGCTTGTATTGAGATAATTTGCTGCACTAGAAGGCACATTGGCAGAGATTTTGTTAAAAAAAAAAAAAAAAAAAAAAAAGGTCTGGAAGAGACCTCAAGAGCTCATCTAGTCCATTGCATTTTCCAACAGGATAAAATACACCTCCATCATTCCTGGCAGCTGGTTTTATCACTTTTTCTTAAGGACTTCTGGTGTTCAGGTGTTCCAGTATTACACTCTCCCCTAGGAAGATATTTTAGTGTTTCATTTGTATTTGCTAAATGATTCCTAGTATTATTCTATTTTCTAATCTCCAAACTCAACTTTTTTTAATGCAGTTTAAGTCTATTATGTCCTGTTCTGCCCCCCATGGATAGGGAAAGCTAGAAATTTGTCTTTCCCCCCTCTAATTCTTCATACAGCCTTTGACACTGTTTAAAGAACACTGCTATCATGCCTCCCCTTAGACTTTTCTTCCACAGACTAACCAAATTCCTTCTCTCTTTCCTCCCAGGTCATGTTTTCTTCAAATGTAGCACTTAAAAACGAACAAAAGAGGCCTCATCAGTCTGGCTGAGTAGAATCTTAGTCATTGCTGAACTACTGTTTGCTTTGGAGGGACAGTCTATACACAATATAAACAAAGTAACAGAATTATATGATCAACAACACTGATAAGAGTAGAAGTATTGCCAGGTCACAGTAAGAGTAAGTATCTAGGCTGAATTTGGGCCAAACCGTCTTGCCTGTGAAGAGCAAAATAGACACTTTCAATTGCTGTCAGAATAGTAAGACAAAAAAAGAAGTCCAAAGAATAGCTGAATGATGGATTTTTTTTTTCTATTTTTAGGAATAGTAAAATGGAAAAGCAGGCAACAGTTTTCTTCACTGATGTGATTATATGCAAGATGTCAAGAGCATTTTACTTCAGAAGTAAAAATTTTAATACACGTAAAATGTAAATATATGCAAAGGAGCACAGTATATGTAATAATATAAAAGTGGAAGAGTTCTGAGCACTGCTCAGCCTGTTAGCTCTCCTTCCATCTGCAGCAGCCCCAAGGCAAGTATTTCAATATCCTGGGGCTCTTCAGTGTGCTGTATCTAGAGTTTAGTTTTGCCAGCAACTTACAAAACATTATGACTGATGCAGTGCTTTGCAATTCTACTTGTCATAGTTGCACACAGCCAGTCCAAAGATCACCCTAACTTGGCGTCTTTCGGCAGCTGTCATTTCCAGCTGCTGCGACAGCAGCGATGCTAAGCTCTAACTACCTAAGCTAGGAGACCCAAGAACTACTCCTTCAGGCCTGACAGGTGTAGATGTTCCTTAGCAAAGCCTGAAGGTGCAAGGTAAGTAGCCAACCTTGCTCCCATCAGGCAATTAGTATGCCACAACCCATAATGCCTTACTTTGAATGAATGTACTAATGGCATATACTGAAATATCCATCAAATTTATCTATCTCCTGGGAACATTTCATCAGTCTGCAGGACTTAAACGGATGTAGTCTTAAACAGAACTTAAAGGGCATATTTTTGGGATATATTTAAATATTTGCTCTCTCCATTTGTCTTGTTAAAAAGGCATCAAAATGCTAAATAATAGAAGAGCTTTACAACTAAATAACTTATTCATGTTAACGTATATCAAAATAATGCAATGATTTACTTCAGACTGAAAGGTAAGTATGGATAAAATGAACATTTCTATATTCAATTCAGTGAAAGAGATGATGAAACTTTTGCCAGTTTCCCCAACAGTTATCCGTTAGCAAAAAAGGAGCAAATTCACCTTGCAGAATTTCCAGGCATGCACATTTTAGTTTCAAAACTGCATCAGTAAAAACATGTTTATGATTACTGTTCTTCAAAAAAATGACAGGAGGCCTGGAAGCAGCTCACCCTCCAGAAATAAACTGGTATCAAGCAGAGCACTTCTATGGGGCCTGCCATATTCTATCAACACTAAGCTACACATTGCGAATATTTTGCTTCTTCATGCTTGCTGATACTATAACAGATGCAGATGGATAAAAAGAAACGTGGCCAGAAGAATAGTATCAGAATAAATTTTCTAGCCAAATAATAATGTCAGATTAAATAGTAACTTCATTTCTATAATTGTATTATGTATTACAAAAATTCTGCAATGACACTGTGATAATGCCCTACTTTACGGTTTTATAAACCAATTATTTATGATATCACTTTATTATCTACAGAGATGAGCTGCTAGCCAGTCATTGTAAATGATAAAGAAAAAATTAAAAGATGAGTCT
Source organism: Rhea americana (assembly GCF_003343005.1). Classification (NCBI taxonomy): domain Eukaryota; kingdom Metazoa; phylum Chordata; class Aves; order Rheiformes; family Rheidae; genus Rhea; species Rhea americana. The sequence continues at coordinate 1,191,008 of NW_028186343.1, forward strand.
ACAGGATTACCGTGCAAATCACTTTATGTTGATACACAATATATTCAATATAGTTGCCACCTGCCTCCTTCAAAAAAAGAATCACCTTGTCTTCTTTCGCTTTTTCAAGTTTGTCTTGTTTCAGTCACAGTTCAGATTTTCACCTGGTTGGTTCACACAGGCACTGAAATTGTGTTCAATTTTCTAAAGACTGAATCCACATCTTTTCTAATAAGCTCAAGATGCAGACATTTAGCTCTAGAGATGGGAAAAACATTGAAAATTCAGTCAGCTACGAACTCCCCTCAACATTCCCATTTAGAATAAGTGACAAGTGCCAATGGTGGCAGGTGACAACTTGAATTTTGTATTTAAAGCTCTAACTATGCATTGATTCTATTCAAAGCACTGTGAATTTTTAAAGTTAATGAGCTTCAATATTGCCCGTGTTACCACAGACCCCTCACCCTCCTTGAATGAGCAGTTTGATCATTCCTGGTCAAACCCCCCATGATTAGAGCACCTCCCTGTGCTGCCAGTATTGAGAACAGGGACTGTACCGTCCGGCGTTGCCTGCTGACGGGGTTTTTTACATTTGACGTAATCGTGGTCAACTGGAGTGGCTGTGTAAGGTGGGGATGTCAGACCTGGACCAGAGGATGAGGGGAGGGAAGTCCCGGGGCCCGGCACTGTTCCAGCTGAAGAATGAGAATCTTCATCAATCATGCAAGTTTTTTCCCTGGAATGAGGGAAAAAAATTAAAGAGTGTTAACATACTAGGTGAATGTATGTGTGTGTGTGTGTGTGTATATATATATATATATATATATATACACACACACACAATACAAAGAAAATACAGAGACTATGTTCTTATGATATTTCCAATATAGCAATCAAATCTTACTCGTAAATTCTAAATGATGGATTTTTAACACAGTTTATATTTTCCTCTATCATTGATCAATAGGGAAACATTCTTTATCCTACAGTTTTTAGCAAGACAGATTACAAGGACTAAAATCCTAAAGTCTCTTAATTAAGCTATGTCCAGAAGTCATTTGCTTTTGGGTCTGTCCATAGTTAATAAAAAATAACTTTATTAATAAATAAGAACAGTGGCTTCAAAACAGATCACAAGATAGAAGTTGTTCCAATTTGTTGCCTTGCTGCCTATGCTGTGCCAGTTATTGAAAAGACTTCAGATTAGCATATAATCAAATTGTATATGAAACCTGGAATCTGCAAACATTAGAGTTAATTCTAATCACTTTGTTTCATATTTCACGTACCGTCGTTTTAAAAGTTTATTATACTGTAGTTTAGCATTCACATAGCTGTCTACAGAGATATCTCACACAAATAACCTGCTCCTATTTGGAGCATGCCTGCTTTCAGAGGATATTCCTGGAAATTAGCACTCACTTTTCTGCAACTTTTGGGGTGTTCTTCTCCTCACCCCTGGCAAATGGTCCCTCAGAAGCCTCTTTCATGAAACTAACCAGTATCTCTGCATCTACTCCAGAGTCTGGTTTCCCCACAAGTTTCAAAATAGAAGCATGAAGTCGAAAGTATACCTAGAAAACAAAGTCCATTCAGTTAGTAGAAAATTTGTATTTCTGCAAACAGTTACAAGTAATTCTCTGTAGAAACTACAAGAGTTTGCAAAGACAGTTGTCTGTTACCTAAACTTACTTAAACAAGACTTTTCCAGTCTTTTAAAGTTGCTTGTAAAGGAGAAGATTTGAAACAGCCTCCCCTGCAATTTATGAAATACAACAGTGAAAGCAGATACAGATGGTTACCACTGGACGTGTTCTTAATCTGTTATTTTTACCAGAATGCATGGTGAAAGCAAAGGTGCTATGACTATTACTCAAATCGAAGCATGACCTTATGCTGCCAGAGAGTTGAGATAATGGTGAAATCTATCCGCATTCAGGTTTGAAAAATGACCAATGAAGCAGCCAACTTCAGAAGTGGAAATTCTGTCTCTCTCTCTCTAATACTGGGAATGTATATATAAACTGTCTTTAAAACAARAACAGTCTAAATAACACATTTTATTCTGTCTTATGTCTCCAGATGCAAAGCATCATGAACATGTGCCTAATAAGAAGAACTAATAGTAAATAGTATTCTGTTATCTGTGGAGAAAAATGTTTTCAAGCCTAGGTATTTTACTTTCCTCTTTTACCTCCAATGCCTCCATGGCAAGTTCTGGTGGATTATGGTAGTGAATCTTCTTTGGATACCGTGCAGCTTCCTCATGCAGGTAGTGGCCTGCCTGTTTGTAATGAAGTAGATAGACCACAGGAGGCTGTTTTTGCTTCTCTGCAATCTTTCCCAGCATGTAGTGAATAAGCCACTCCTCTTCATCGCCATCTCCCTCACAGCGAGATGCAGATGTAAAACAGAGTTTGGCTGTCTCCAACATGCTGTCTCGACGCTCTTCCATCTGTGATGGAACAAAACGTTGAAAGTATACTAACTTGCTCTGGCTGGGATGAACAATTCAAAAAATACACTCCTGCACCTAAAACTGCATTGAAAATATTTTCAACCTAAAAAGATATGAAATTACATCCAAGTGATGTAGTATAGAGAATATAAGTATTTCATTTAGAAAGTTGTTAGGTTGAGAAAAAAAAATTATATATATAATTTATGAAGTTTGCACTGCTCTAAATTAGTGCTCACCTGCTGCACAACTTCAGGGGGCAGTTCTGATTTCCACTGCTTAAGCTGTCGTGATGCAAATGAATGTAAGGCATAGGAAATGGTGCCGTATTCAATCCACAGTGAGAGATTAGAGCTGTCAATCTCTAAGGCTCGCTTGAAGCAATTCAAGACAGGAGTAGAGTGCTTCCAGATGGGACCATCGCTTTTCAGTTCATTAGAGTTCAGCTTGTCTTGAATACGACTTGCTCGAGCAAGAGCCATGCCAGCCCATGAATCAAACCTATGCAATCAAGAACACAAGACATGAACCACTCCCTACATATCACTGTAAACGACAAAAATAATGCTCATTTTACTATTTTYCAGCATTTTCTTCTGCATATGCTCTTCCAAAACTTTTGCATCTTTTCCTCCCCTCACAGGGAAAAAGACTCTGTACAGATCTAAATCATACTGATTTTATTAAAAATGGTTTCCTAATAAAGCACTCTCCCAATAATTCTCAAATATGAAAAAAATGAAATTAGGTTGATTTGCGATGCAAAAGGAGCATATCAATATTTCCAATGGCAGCAGGTCCATCGATTCATTTTCTCAGTAGCCATGCTGTCCTGTCCAAACATCCTGCCATTTCTATAGTACAACAAACAGTCATCATGACATTTTACATTGTTGGACTGAATGGTAAATGGTCTTTATCATCACTGTTATTTTCCAACATAAAAGGAAAAAAAAAAAAAAAAACAAAAAAAACACTCAAACCAAAATACATTCCTAAAGGAAAACTCTGAGGAACAATAAAGATGATTTTCTGAGGAGACTGCTGAGTATCCAGCCTTGTGTTTATTAGCTCTTAACAATACAGTGAAGAGCAGTTTCCATATTACATAATCTCAAATTAACATTTGAGGTCAATGACTCTGGAATTTTTCAATTATACTATGATTCTAACACCAAAGAAATAACCATATTCATAACGTTTTCACATTTTTACTTGCTTATTTCAACTACAAGTCTATTCCTGTGTCAAGTGACCTTAATAGACATATTCCTCAGGAGGATGGAAGGAGATTTGTAATACAGACAACCGAAAAAGCAATATCTGAGGTGACTGGGGTAAAAATATTACGCTACCACAAAAAGCTTCCTCTGAATAACAAAATTTCACAGATTAAAAAAATCAATCTGCATTGCATTGTCATTTATTTGTAGGTTTGATACTGACCTGTTCGGACAAATACAAATGTCGTGCATGTAAAATTTAATGGCCTTAGACTGTTCTTTATTCTTGAAATGATAGTCTGCGAGAAGATAGTACAACTCAGTCACTACTGGTGGAGAATAGTCTGCACCATCTGGGAGAGATGGAGCCTGAAAAATAAATAAATAAGTAAATAAAGGTTAATAAAGTGTACATATTACAAGACATGCACACTTGCTTCTTTCTTGAAATAAAAATACCCTTTTTGTCACAAAATATGAAGCTACTGAATATCAAGAGAGTGAAAACATTCCACAGCTTTGGAGAGCACTAACACTAATCTCATATTAACTCCACATTGATCAGTATCTCCTTGCCATTTCAAGACCAAAAGTTTTGGCAGAATCATTCTTATTTCACTCAAATACAGTTCTTTGAGGAAATCCAGCATCCTAGGGTGAATCACTCCCCAAATATAAAAATAATTCAATTATAAATCTTTCCTCCTTACATTTTTTTTTTTAATACTTAGTTATACCTTGCTACATGTTCCTTCAATATAGGCAGAGACGGTATCTAAGCTCAGCATAGGCTTGTCTGTTCGAGGAACAATTGTAGCAGTCTTTTTCAAAAGGTTGGCCAGATCGGCAGACACAGTGCTGGTTTTGTAACTGTCAAATTCTGGAAGTGTTTTAGGCTTAAAATATTCAAACATAAATAAGGCATCTTCCCATGTTAAATCCACCTGTAGAGGGAAATAGATGAGAGGGAAAAATTATCTCAATTTTAAAAAACTAAAAGTCTAGTAAAGATTAGTTTGTTTGGCTTTTTTTAGTTAGCACAAAATACGTATTACTCGGTCAGGAAACAAATTAAACCTCCCAAGAAGAAAAGAAGTAAAGACACTTTTGGTATATGCTGCTCATAACATAACTGCTCACTGATTAAAGACTAGGACATTGGTCTGCAACTTAGTCAGTGTCACTGAAAAATTGGGCAAGAATCAATTGCAAGCATCCTGAGTGACACTGAGATCAAGGGAAAAAAATGGAAGAACAGAAAAAAGTTACATCTGCTCTACAGCTTAAATTTCAAACTCAAGTAAGGTGAACAAATGAAAGGGCTCTCAGACAAAAGTTTGAGACTCAAACATTTTTAGAACTCTCTGAAGAAAGGCACTTCCACTTCAAATCATTCCTCACTTTTCCCTTTTATTTTTCTTCTTTGCAAAAAGTAATTTTTTCAGTTTCCTTCTCCTGGGCTGAGTTTTTTCTATTCTATGCCCATCAGTAAATTCTGCTTTTCTACTGAAAACAGAGAAGTCACAGGTGTACTAAAAAATAAAATAAAATCAATCTGTTGACAATTTCAGTAATGAGTTTTTGATCTAGGAGTCACCCAAATATGACAGATTGTTTCTGGCAGAGGATAACTCTCCTCATACTTCCCTTTTCCTTAATTATTCTCATCATCTTATTATCTTAATTTTCAAAGAGGTAAGTTTGAGAAAATAAAATCACAAATACCCAATGAATTATAACAGTATTCAAAGAAAAAAAAAAAAAAAAAAGCTTGTCAAAGAAGCCAGATAATTGTTTTAATTGAGTAAAGCTGTCATTCATTTATAATTTTACAACCACTTGCATTTGGTAAATGCAAAAACTTTTAGCTTTTTAACAAATCAGTTGTGTTTCAGGCAGAGGACTGTTGACCTAATTTTGTGTCCCTCTTAATACTGCAACCCTCTTCCCATGGCATTCTGTTGTTCTCCCAAACTGAACAGAGTTCTACGCATTTATGATAATCAGCTACCAAATATTCACTATAATAAATTCTGCAAAATAAGCTATAGTATAATTTACTTGCATCATTTTTAAAAGTGACATTTTTTCACATTCATAAACTGCAAGGTTGGCTGCTAAAGTTCTTCTCTCAAGCTGACTTTTTCCTCTCTACTGTTCTCGAGCGTAAAATTCTCTGTTGAAAACAGGAAAGTCATAGCTCATTAAAATCATTTTGTCAATAGTTTCAAAACGGTAGACTGTTCTGAATAAGACTATACTAACATTTCACTTCAAGCATCTGACCCTCTATATCCATAGTCTTCCACATTTTTAAGAGTTTACTTGAAGTTTTATATATAAATAWATCATTTTTGAGAAAAAAGAAACGTAATATTTCTCAAAAAATATCTTAAGATGCATTAAAACCAAACAAGGTCTCTTCTTTCATCACTTTAGGATACTTCACTGAGATTAAACTATATATATAATCTTACCTGCTGTACAGAATGTTCTTCCAGGTACCTTGCTTTGCTTTTTTTGCTAGGGAAGCCATACAAACAATAAAAGCACTGTTCCAAGGCTGTTTCCAGCTCCTCTTTGTATGGATGAGTATCTTCAGAAGTAGATGCTGCAAGTTCTTTTTGTAGTACTTGAACCTAGAACATCATAAATATCAATGAACAGATCATCTGAAATCTGAAACTTGCATTAACTTACCTAGCTGTCCAGACATAGATGAGAACAGCATAAGGATCTGTACATATTTTCTTAATATATCTAAATATTCATCATATTTCTGTAAACTAATCTCATACAAATCATTTCAATGACAACGTAGCTGCAAAAAAAATGCTTTTCTTTTCTGTTAATTCATGAAGCCTGTCTTTAATCAAAGAGATTAGATATCAACTTAATGTTTCAGATGTTAGGTCATTCAGAATTTCCCACGTTTCCTTTTCCACTGCACACCAAGTTGCTTCTGCAAATGTAAGCACTAGTTTGGCAAACCAGAGGATAAACAAAGCTATCACAAGAAAAAGGTACACAAGACATCTGCTCTAATATGCAAATATCAATTTCCTATGCATGGTGAAAGGGGAATGAAGAGGACAACATTGAAAAAGGGATGGCCAATGAAAATCAGGCTAAAAAAAAAAGATATAGAATTGCACTGTATGAGTAACATTATCCAGATGGCCATGCATGAAGAAAAGTAGCTTAATTCATCCAAAATAACTAACCACTGCTGAAAATTATTATTTTCAACTTCAATATGACAAGGAAAAATACCTACCAGCTGCAAATTTTTGGAAGGCATTCTTACTCTAAAACACTGATGGGGTGGGGGGCAGAAAACTGCAACAGAATACTAAAAGACAATTCCTTGAAATTTTTCACTAAGACTTGTTAAAAAAAAATAAATAACTGAAATAAAAATCCAGGGAGAATCTTGATATTTCAAAATCAACAGAACTACATTCACCAAAAGTAACCTAGATAGTGRGATCGTGTATTTTTGTTTCAAAACCAAAACAAAAGCCACACTTAACCACTGAGGTTTAAGAATCAAATCCACTATGTTCTATTGTGAAACTTAAATTCATAAACATAAGYGGAAATTCCATTCACATCATCTTAACAGCAATATGATTTTTTTWAAAAAAATATTATCTGGTATTAGAGAGCACCTTCTTTGTCCAAATAAAACTCTTACAAGGTGGTAAAAAAAGCAATGCTGCTATAATCAGCATTTAAGATACTGAAAAGTAGAGAAAAATACTAAATTCTTAACTGTGAAATGCCTCTAACTTGTAGGAAGCTGCATACTGCCAGGAKAGTTCTACCCACTGCTAAGTAGTTTTGCTTAAACATTTTTCCTCTCATAGAAAGCACGAAAATTCACTTTTTCATTTTAGGAAGATCTAAAGTCTCCAAACCAGCCACAGCCATTCTTCACCACACTGGTTAATTCAGGAGTTTCCACTGCTGAAATTGTGTGGCCATAATTTGAAAATGAAAATCATTCATGCATTTGTGATTTGTGTAAGATACCATCATCATAATTCTTTCAAAGTACTTCAGCTGCCTATTTCCACTTACCATTTTTCAACATATACTAGGACTGTAAATTTGACTATTTGTGCAGACAATGTGCTACAATAGGTTTCTCATGCCCGRCTTCCCTGGCACCACAAACAGACCATCACGGGGCAGAATTCTGTCATTCTGCATCTAAAAAGCTCATCCACAAGTGTTGGAAAATAAATCTAARATACTCTTGTGCTTAAATATTTGTGCTAAGAAAAAGACTATTTTTAAGAGCCAAAAACTTGACAAATAAAGGTAGAAAAGAGACAATTCTTAGAAGGAACTGCAATGAAATTTTGAGTCACAGCAATCGCACATGAGTCACAGCAATTACCTTATTTCCACAGCTTCTCCTGAATCTGTGAACAGGTTTGAAATTTAAGTGTAAAGTGTAGACAAGTACATTGAACAGAAGATGTAAACATCATCGAATACAGCAACAAAAGCATGGTACCACTGCAAACAAAATTCCTTTTAACACCAGGGACAGAATTACTACTTCAATGGTGTTCAGAACAGCCTCCTGTGTTCCTACTCACTTTGAATTCCTAGCAATAACTCAGAATTCTTTTTAATAATTCAGGCTCTAACTATTGCTAAAAGAGTTAACTATGTATTAACATCTTTTGTTAACACCATTTTCTCCAGCCACAATCAATGCAGTGTACTTGAGCAGACAGTTCACCTATGGAGAGCAATTGTTTTTTACTGCAAGGATAGGCTATGAAACAACACCAGTATGTAGTAAATCTGAAGTCGTTTTTCTCTTCAAATACTTTATCATGTTTCATTTTCGCCTCTCCTCGCCCTGCYAGCGCTCTTTTGTCTCTGAAAACTAACTACTTGTGATAAATAATACCAAATTATATTTCAGTTTAGGAAGCGGGCAATTCTAAGACTGAAAATCAAAGATTTCTTTCAAAGTACATGATAACATTTGCAATGATCTAACTGTAAACATATTCAGCTCTTAATTAGCTGTAGTTTATCCAGGTTCACAGGGCATATTATTCATGGATACAGGCATACCACACAGGCACAATTTAGATTCAGCACTGCTCATAAGCTGCTTCTATACAACATCGAGGGTAAGCTTGAGACTGGAAATAGCTTATCTATTTTCATGAAGCACAGCACCTGAGCTAATAAGCCCTTTGGACTCGAGGCAGATGCATGCAAAGGCACATCAGGTGGATCAGCATTACACTCCCAGTACTTGGAAGACTGAGAAGAGCCAGATGCAGACGTAATCTAATAGCTCACACTGCAGCAGCTTCAGCTCCAACTCTGTTCATTAGCTCCAGCCCTGCCAGAGAGAGACAACTCCCGCAGAAGCCCTCAGGCTCTCCACACCATCCTTCCTGGCTGTCTAAATTACTGGCCTGGACACATTTCTGCTCAAATGCAGAGGTAGATGGGCTTTGGCACTGAGCTGTGACTAATAAGCTCCAGGGAGTGCTGAGAAGCAAAATGAAGAGATTCCTGACTAGCTCTACACAGAACTAATCATGATTTTCTCTTAGCTGATGGTAATAAACCTCAATGAAGTCAAGCTGAATCTGTAAAGTGCCACTGAAATATCCCTGTAGAGCACTGCTCAATGAATGCCACAGTACTGCATTATCTGGGTTTCGCCAGCAGTCAGGGTATCCCACACTCCCACTGCTCTGGAGAGGGAGCARCTGACAGTAATTCAGTTCCCAAGCCAAGGAAAATGGGAGGAAACAAATATTCTGTATTAACCATGGGAATTTTCTTCTCTGGTGCACTRATTAAACCTCAAGGAATATTCGTAAAAAGGCCAACGAGGAGCAGGTAACCCTCCTTCATCTAGTAACGCCCCAGCCTTACTGCGAGGCACCATTTCTCAAGCATTTCAGACCTGCAACACACCCACCCGAACGACTGAGCAAGGAACAGGCTGCAGGCACAAAGCGAAGGAGGACTGATGTGCTTACAAAACTGTCTGCTCCCGATCAATCAATAACTAAGTAATTCTTGATTCTCRTTTTTATCCAGGGGACCAGCTCTGTATGTATATTCAAAGCTATATTTAGTCAGTAACATGAAAATAATGTTACTGCTTTCTTTCAGTCTGCAGTTCACAATAACACAGATATAATCCAGTCAAATTTATCAACAGCACAACAGCCAAACACACAACAGCTTGATGATCAGACCCAGGTAACACTACACAGTCTGCAAGGAATCAAGAGCATTCCAGCTGGGCATATGCGGGTAGACTATGGCCTACAAATTTTTAATCTCATGATTTGGGAAAAATAAAGAATCAAGTTTAAGATTCAAAACTGAATTTTCCTGGCTGACAGTTGAGTACACCATCTTTTTACTGTTAAATAATATTTACCCGTACCAAAAATGTTTAAGTTTTACGTAACACCTGACAAATTGAGTTCTGTGAAGTGAGCAACTGTAAATTTAGTAAAACTTTATTCAGAATCACTAAGACAACAAATACGTAACTCAACTGCGTTATTTTACTGTTTTTCAGGCCTCAACAGCAATTTTAAAGAAGTAACACTACATTTTTTTCTTCAGCTTGTGAACAATTCAGATTACCAGGCTGCTTGTCATTCTTCCTTCTCTTTTCAATCCCAGGAACAAAATAAAATACTAGTGCAAGCAAAACGGAAGAAAAAATCTTGAGAAAACAATTACTCTTCTCACTCATGTAACTCCACAGAAGCAATAGGAATTATGACTGGGAAGAATCCATTCTCAAGTTTATTTTCAATTTAATATGAACGTCTAAGAGTACAACATTTTTATTACCTGCCAGATTTTACAGAATTGTCTTCCACGTAGAGAGCAAGATGGTAATTTTTTCCTCCCCTCATTCACACACTTAGATAGTCTTACTTTTAAATCACATTCACTATTCATTCATAGTTTTTCTTTAACATAAGGGTATGCACAATTAGGACTCYTTTGAAGGCCATTTTGATTACTCACCACAAATGAATACAATTCTTGACTTTTTAGCTTTTCTGAGAAGAAGTCAGACTTCAACTCATTTCTAAAAGATAAATTGGTTACGAACTCTGCATTGCTTGACAGGAAATATCTAGACTGATACATTGCACTAAGTATTTTTGTTCCCTTTCCTCCTCAATCTGTTACTTCARGTCCTCTTTACTTTTCTATCGTTGGACTACAGAAAAAAGAAAAGTAGACCTGAAAATAACTGATATTGATTAACAGGACACAAGAAGAAACAAGAGTTTGCACTGTCATGTCATGTCTGTCTCATCTGTGCATAAGTGAGTAGAACTGAGTTTCTAATGTCATCGATTGTGAACGTTAAGTTCTCTTAACTGCAAAACCCTTATCAAATATTTGAACTTTGAGGGAAGTATAGCACGGTATACGAGAAAACTGGCTTCTCAGGAGAAAGCTCTGTGGAAACATTACTGACAATCACTTTAAAAGCATTCTTCCACAYACAATATGTGGCACTAATTTCTGAGCAATTAACTTGCTCATTCTCTGTGCTATAGCTGATTATTTTCTGGCATCACACTCCTTGCAGGCAATCAGGTTTACTTGGAGCAATTTCTGCTAAGCCCACTCACCGTCTGCCTGTCTGGATGACTGAAGTGAGCACCCACTAAACTGCACTGCTGAGATAGTGTACGTCTTTTGCCAAGAGTTTGCCATTTCTATCATGGCTAGTTCGTTTCCTGCACAGGAGGTAGCAGTCATGGTCACTGCTGGAAGACTGGAGCAGGAAGCATGCTCCGTGCACACAGGCAGCTCACCTTCCAGTGAAATATTTAAGCAGCAAGCACAGAAAATGGATCTTTTGTTCCGTTTCTTACTTTTTCGTGACATGGTTCATGCTCCCTCTCTCTCTCCAGCTAGTGGGATCAGTGTGAGTGTTTACCTTCCTCAAAGCAAAAGCAAGACCTTAGAGGACAGCTGGGAATTAGAGTTGTTGCCAAGTAAAGTGTTATCTGAATATATAAAATAAAATTTGGAATTTAAATCAAAGTCAGTCTCTTTGGCAAGGAGGTGAGGTCCTGTTGACCAGCCAGACACAATAGCAGGAGACAAAACTTGATATAGACTCTGTATTCAGGTATTCCCTTTCACAAGTCCTGACTCCAAGCTGCAAGCAGTTTTAGATATTCATTATAAAAAGAAAACAAAACCTTGGACCTTACCATATGGAAGAACATATAACRACAAATTATCATATTACAAGTCATTTGTATGAAGGACGGTAAGATTGAGAAGCTTCTATCAAAGTCCCTATTCATTTTAAGGAGTACGAGGTGCATCTTTTGAGGTTAAAGATCACAAGACTCAAATCATGCAACTGAAGTTTTATGATTATCACTGGCTGATAAAAGGCCATATGCTTCTTAAATACTCAGAAAAAGTACTTAACACTTTTTTAGCACTTTACTCTTTCTAGGCAAGGTAGATCTTCCACTATTTCCCAATTAAGAAGTTACTGTAGTATCAGGCTTGTTATCCAAGGGCATTTCCTGTCTCTACAAAAAGTCTGTTTAGAATGGATAGTGATGGACAAGAATGTGGAATAACAAGCCTTCATTAATCAAATTAAATTGACCAAAATATATGTGTGTTTAGCTGGAAGAAGGAAGGAACTAGCGTATTTTTAACACGCAGACATTAGCAAGGTAACAAACAACTTTGAAGTTGACCCTGCTTGGAGATGCAGGTTGGCCAGATGATCTCCTGAGGCCCTTTCCAACCTATATTACTCTATAATTCTAATACTTACATAGAACTTGAGAAGAGCGCCATCTGAGTTGCAACACCAGGATCTTCTTCCCAAATATTCATGTGCAGTGTTCAGCAGCATGAGAGAAGAAGGCAGCATTGCGGTGTCAGGACTCACTGAAAGAAAAGTGCTGGTAAGTACTTAAACAGCACAGAAACAGAGTTAAATTCAAGCAGCCACTGCTTTATTTAGCAAAAAGTAAGATTTTTTTCTCAGAAAAATCTTAGTTTCCTCCATGATAGGAATGATATTTGTATATCCCTCTACTCCCTTCACCCATTAAGATAGAAAGATAAACAGAAGAATTTTCCTACTCATTCCAGAGGCAGATGGTAAGGAACAAACCTTAAACAAAACGTAAATGTAGATGATGAAGTTACCTTCTTCCCCTTGGTTCTGCTGCTGCTGGCAGCGAAGGGACTGAAATGCTTCTTCCTCGTGCTGGATGATCCTGTGCAGGATAATCCATGGAAGCACTGAGGAAACGTATGGTTCTTTGGGTTCTTCCTGGACTGCCATGCTGCAGTCTATGATCTAGTAAAGAAACAGACATTACACATACAAAATGAGAGTATTAGAGTCATGTATGAATCCCTTCCAAACAACAAACTGGAATACCATTCCACTCCAAGGAAGTAATCCAAAGTTGAGTCTCAAGTTCTCACTATGACTGGGTGAAAAAGTCCTACCAATAAGATCAACTGGGACAGGGGAGGATGGAAGATTTTTCTTATATAGACATTTMCCTTGCATTGTCATTTCTAACTAGTCATCTTTCTGTTAATATCACATTCAAATAACTCCAAGAGAGCAAAGGCACAGAAGATTTTCTTAGTGTTAAAAGGCATTACTACTTTACAAGACATTTATCTATAACATAGCAAGGAAAAGGCATGTAGTTAGAAGAACTCAAAAATAAGTAAGACGAGATGAAAGCCTTGTCAGAACTGGTGAAGATCAATCAGATTATTTAACATACAAAAGCTGCAACTAAATAAATCCTACCCCCAAAAAACAGAAGACAGGACACTTGGCCAGTATCTATTAAAGAAATGTACCTTATATGTACATTATAAACCTGCTCTTTTGAATTTTGACATAGACAAGCTTCTTAAAGAAAAGAATTGAGTCTGCCACTTACGTTACACTAAGTGAGAAATTCTCACTCAGTAGTTTCGAAAGTGTTCACAGTAGCATCTCTAAAATGCTAAATGTTCACTAGAAACAGACGCTATATGACTTTTTTTTTCTGCTGTCTCCTCATCATCCCCTCAATTTTGATTTGAACTATGCTTAGCCRGGCCAGCACTTAGAAGCAACTCTGTCACATACCTAAGACTCACAGGATCTTTTTTCCTAGTCCAAGGCATAATAGCCAAGATCAGCGCAATAATTTACAAACTGCCCCTAGCCAGTTATATCAATCCTTGCATCATCACCATTATAAACAGAGCATAAGAAACCAGCCTTGCTCCTTGGCTTGTCTTATTACTAGTCTCTGCAAGCTCAGTGTTTGAGCCTAGCTATTACTACTGATTCTAGAGTCAGTATGTTTCTAACATCCTGAAACGAAAAATAAGATTATGAAGGTAACACCCATTCCCCTCCCTCAAATATCTAATACAAAAGAGTCACTGCAAATGGATGGGAATTTAGACAGCAGCGGAGTGCACATGAAGTTACCTGAATGAGGTTGTTTGTTAATCGAACAAGGCTTGGCGTAACAGAAGATTCCTTCAGGATGCTGTTGTCTGATGACAACAAATTGTCTATTCCTGTGAGCAGCTGTGTTACCGTAGCAACCCACCCTTCTTTAGCAGAGGCTGCTGTTGTGTTAATCATCTGCTGAATTGCTTCATTCAAAGCAACTTCTGAGCATTCAAAGCATTGTTTGTAATCCTTCAGTTTGAGAAGGGAGTCCTAGGGAATATACATATGAAAAAATCTACTATAAGAAAGAAGGGTTTATTTTAAACCATGAAAGCACAATAGAGGAAAGAAATGCACTATATAACGTTAATGTTACTTTAATGAAATGATAACTGAACACCTTTAAATATCACATTTTTTTAAAAAAAAAAAAAGGACAACGGAAGGAGGAGGAGCATTGGATGATAAACATACAAGTTGGATGTTTAGTGTTGGATGATAAACATACAAGTAGGTGTACATTCCAGAAAATCATCACTGTATTTTTCTCTTGGACTAAGAGAGAAGGAAGAAAAAGATTTCCAAAAAGACATGGCTGTAGGTCTAAAATTCTAACCATATGCTGTGGAATAGAGGCTATACAGAAACAAGGTTCGAGTCATTACAATCTTGTACTACCATTTTATTACTTCATAAATAACAAAGCAGCAAATAGAAGGCCCACATTACAGCAACATCCTCCTGCTTATTTCTTCTTTGACAAGTTTGAGTTGAGATGGACCGAAGGCTACAGGATTTGGCTCACTTCAGTTCAAACAGCATCACAGAAAAAAAAGTCACAAGACTAAAACCTGACAGGTTCACTGTTCCTACAGCCAAGTTCATTTGTACACTGATTTTCGTGGTGGCCCTTATACGGATAAATAATCTATAGCAATTATACTGGATGCAGCTATCAACAGTTCACCATTCATGCAGGACATAAAACATATATCAAAATAATCCTTCACGAGCTAGCTAGCTCTCAAGTTTCCAGTAATGGACACTTGTGAATCAGCATAAAGTTGAGAGCAGCAAAAGCTTGAAGTATCACAGCAGACAAAGATAGTGCAAATGCATGCATAAAATGCTTCTAAAAATGATTCAAGTTTATTAGAAATTATGATTTTTCCAGCGATTTCACATAGGTCTCAGGCACCTTATACCTTAGCAACACTCTCAGTTAGTAAAATATATTCACTATATTGATAAGTTACACTAATGCTACGATATATTTATATATATACACTGACAATAGTTATATAGACATCAATAAAGCTATGCTGTTTGGATCATTTACAGCTTTGATTCCATATTTTGTTTTGTAAATAAGACTCATTACCCATTAACACATACTCTCCAAATCTGTTCATTCTGTTTTTAGGAATAAAACAGCTGCAAATCTTAAACCCTTACTAAAAATGCATTTTTAAGAAACAGCAAACCTGCAGAAGAAGCAGTTGTGCTGGTCTCTCTGGTATGGATGTCACAAATTCCAGATGTTTAGCTCTGCCATAACCATTAAAGCATAACGTTGGTTGAAGCAAATGCACCACTGCATTATAATCCCCTGACTCATACAGTCGCTGTATCTCTTCCAAAGACTGGCATCTCTCCAGAGACTTCAGGTTCTTATCAATCTGTAAATATCAGAGTTGGCACATTCAAACATTCATTTTGCTTTCACATGCATTTGATTACTGACATTTTTCCTAGCAGTTTAGCTGTAAAGGTATTTGAACTCTAAAGCTACAGCTAGGAATATAAACTAGGAAGAGAATCACCTACTATGTAGYACTTAACCCATCCACAGATTTTTAATTATTCTATATATATGACTATAGTGTTGTAACAAGTTTAAACTCAATTTCCCTTCCCTGCTCACATCCAAATCACATGTTTTTACACTGCAAGAAAACTCATGGGAAGGACTTCAAAATGAAGAGGGCATCACCTGCATTGGAGTTCATCCCCAATAACAGCAGTAGAAGAATGGAAAATGGACGTTCCTTTCTTTAAAAAGTATATGTGAATTTTTATGTAGAAAATATTGACTACTGAAGTAAAGAGTTCATTTAAGCAATACTGAAATATAAGTTTAAGAACAGCTTGAAAATAAAATGTTAGTCTAATAATCTACTGTTCCACATGTAACAGCTGTAATAAAAATGGTTTTCATTTTGCAAGGCAATCTTGAGTTGTACAGGACCAATAGATTTGAAAAGCATCTTTCTGAAAAGGAGATGATGGCCTYATTTAACTACGATCCTATCCTTTTACTCTTAGGAAAATCTTAAGACAAATACAGTAAACTTCTATCACAAAAGAGCTATTGCATTGAYGACTTTTGAAATAGGAAAGGGTGGAATGGAACCTACAAATTAATTCTTACCTCTTCTAAAGAAACAACAGAATCAACATGTAGATTAGGTAATCTGATTACGATGCTGCATTCATTGCCTGCTTTGGCTTGCATCGCAGTAGAGTTCTGTAGCATTTCAGTACAAATATCATAATTTTCAAGTGCCTGTTCCATGTCACCCTACAAAACAAATTATACAGAAACAGTACAGGAAAAGACAATCTGAAGAGTACTGTCTGCAGCAAGGTTTTCCAAAGCATCTAGGAAATGTTTAAATTCAATGCAGGCATGACCAGTGTGATTAATGCATATATTATCCTCCCAAATATAACCTAACCAAACAACAGTCTCCAGTAAGAAACTCAGTAGTATTATCTTACCATTGACTTTTAAAATAGCTGAAACAAATCAGAGAAATAGATTTCAAACTGCATATATCTGAAAGATTCATTTAGCTTGACCAAAATCCCCTCTCTTTAAAAAGATGGAAGAGTAAAATAGTAAGTGACTCTTCTGTATTTAGAAATCAAAACAATGAGTCAATAAACATTCTTATACTCGGTGAACTGAACATATTCTAATTGCTCTGTCTAGCTGAAGTAAATACTAAAGCTAAATGGCCAGGAGAGGAATGCAAGCTGCAGAGGAAAAAGTATAACTCACTATATCTAAAGAAGAGAGGGCAGTAGCCCTACAAAACCTCTCRTTTTTCCTCAAATAAGTTTGTTAGAAAGGAATCTTGAGATGTAAAAAACTAAGAAGAGAAAGAACCAATGAGTTCATGTATACGAAACTCTGCTCACATTATTAGTTGAAGACTATCTGAGATCAAACGACACTTCTTTCAAATGATTCCTTTAGTAATAGGTTTAAAACTCTCTGCTCAGAAATTTATATATGAAATTGATCTCCAAAAGAAGAATCACAAGGCATTGAGGGAGTGGGTGGTAATCAACAAAATTTACTTCAATTGGAAGCTACACTTTGGACTRTCTGGAGCTTTATTATAGTATCCACTATTCCAAGTCCCAAAACGCAATTTGGAAGTGAATTCATATTCTGCAGCTACACATTACTACTCCAAATAACTTTGTTCCAAATATATTTCTGTAAGCTGAACAGTGGTTACTTTAAACAGACTTACGTATTACACATATCTGAATATTAGCTTAGTGCATGAAAATTCCTACTTCATTCCTACCTCTACTTCTTGATAATCAGTCATCCCTAAGAGTGAGATGAAACTAGTATGTTCTAAATTGATTTTTTATCAAGAAAACCAACCTGCAGTGCTAGAAAGCGAGCTTTCAGCCAATACACTCGAGTCACAAACTCCATCCAGCCTTCCTCAAATAGATCTCGCTGTGAGGATGCAAATGACAACTGCAATAGGTCTCCCAAGAAATGAGTTCCTGGAAAGTCAGGACCAAACTTTCCATTCACAGAGGCAGCAGGGCAATTTCGTGGAGAAACTGCAAATCAATTAATTATGCTTTATCATAAAGTTACRAGCATCGCATGAAAAGACTTCCACATACCACTATTTCCAAAGTACTGATCTACTTTTAATGCAAGCATTCATAGACCCATTATGAATATCTTCTCAGATCATTATTTTAAGAAAAGATAGCCCTGAAATCTGATGAATTCCTAGAGGAAAAACAAAAAGTCTCCTCACTTACCTAGGAGGTTTTTAGAATCTGATGCAAGAAATATATGATTCTCACCTGTAGAGCTCTTCCCTTTGGTCAGAAGCCACTGATCTAATTGCAGTTCCATACAAGAAAGGCTCATCAGCATCATATCCTGTTAAAAAAAAAAAAAAAATCAAGAGTCTACAGAAACAAAAAAGAAAAAAAGTGAACTGAATTTGCAATTTACTTGAAAGTAAACCTTCCAAATTGTTATCCTGTGATTTCTGTTTCTAAGTTGTAGCTATCCTTATCTCTGTCTAAGGAAAGGTGAATAATAGCATTTAATAGCATTTTAWAAGCAACAAGTACAATACCAAACAACACTTAGAAGGAGTCATGAAGGATCTCAGAAAAAAAATTATAAAAGAATGCAGTCAGTAAAGTAATGCAGTAAAGTAAAGTAATCTTGGAAAAAAGTGACATCCTCATAATTGTATCAAGTTGAAATACTATACAGTTGAAATATTTCAACTGAAATATTCTTTAAGGCTACCCTACAGAATTCTCATTCAACCAGAGAAACGTGACTGCATGGGTGACTGCAGAGCACATCCTGTTCTCCCCACAGGAAATAGCCACTGGAGAGAGGTGACGTGGGGGTGGCCATTAGAATCTTTTAGACCTGGGCACACCTTATCCATGTGAAGTAGTATTTTTCATCAAGTGAGCATTCCTGGTACCCATGCCTACTGTGATTATCATTAAACAAATATCATATGCAGGGAARATAGAAAGAGGTTTATGAACTTTTTCATACAACCACTAACTGTTGACAAAAGAACACAGATTACACCATACCTTAGAGCTAAAAATAATTGGTTCCCCTAATACATTCTGCAAATTTATTGTAAGATAGTTTTTACAGCGTAGTATTATCTTCATGCCATATTTATTTTATTAATTACAAAAGTAGAAGTATAGATATGACTTATAAGTTTGAACTGTACTCCTAAATTCTAATGAAGTAAAAATGTCACTATGTCATATGAATGACCCTACAGGAAAAATGTATGAACTTTAGTTCTAGCTATATTTCCAAAAATACTCTCAATATTAGTATATTATTCAACTATACTAAAAATGTTACATCATGCTAGAAGCAGGTTTCTAGAATATTTAGTAGAACCACTGACATTTCAAACATAAGAAGTCTAGATCCAATAATATTTTTTCAGTATTTATCTCCACAAGACTGAAGACATATTCTAGTTTTATCAGCTTACTAACATTTGTTGGATAAAGTTCAGATTAAAATACTGTCAATACAGATCTCAATGAAATAGTTTCGTGCAGTGAAGAACATACTGTTTTCTGATTACATTCATAGGAACAAGARCTTGAGGACCATTTGAAAAAAGCAGATGCTCATGAAAAGGTCCAAATGTCCATAGTACACGTTACCACAGTACCCCCTTTAGAGACTTAAAAACCCAAATTCATTACAATCGGGATAGTTTACAGATCCAGTTTAAAATAAATTCAAGGATTACGAGTAAGAGGTAAGAATGAGAATACTGATTTGTAATGTAATAAGTGGAAAGTCTTGGTGTTTTAAATTTCACATACAAGCAAGAAGTTATGCAGTAATAATGAGAACCAAGGAAATATCTAATATTTTAAAACAAATATAAGAATATTTACAAATGTAGGTATATATGAAAATATACAATAAAAATCACAAACTATTTATATAAAGTGTTTAACATTTCCCACACAGCATTTTTTTTTTTTGTAAACTAAGTCATTGGCATATAGTTTTCAAAATTCATTTTGCATTTGCAAAAAAGTAGAAACATTCTGGATAGAAAACAAAATTTATTTRGAACTGCAGTCATCCTAAGGACAAAAAACAAAACTTTCCAAACTAACACACGCTGTTGACGTCCTAAACACAATCATATAAAGAAGGCATACTCAATGGACAAGAAGCATCAGTACTGATTTTATGCTTTAATTATATTGCACCATTAAGCCTATGTTCAGCATTAATTTAATGAACTTAAGTTTTGCTATTTGCATTTGTGAAATACATGGATGCAAAATGGTAATAAAAGGGTTTTGCTTAGTCTTTTTGCTGTAAATTGCAGGTTATTTAAAAAAAATAATTTTGTTCTCTATTTTGAGAAGAAATGTAGATCCACAACGCACTACGACATACATTAAAAAACAAACAAGAATGTGGCAACTTTTCCGCTCACTTGATAACAAAAATTTTCTTTTGTTATTTCCAAAGCAGAGGGAGGGAGGGAACAGAAGAAAAGAAAGGGCACAGTAAAATATATTTAAGTACATAAATATTATGTATATGTGCTTATACTTACATATTATGGATAATAGTATACTTAAGTATCACCAAGATATGTTCAGGAGTTCAGTAACAGTTACATGAACAGCAGTATACCAAAATTTATGAAAAATGCTAGAGCTAGGGCATGCACCCTCAGACAGATCTAAGGAAAGCCTGAATCCAATTCAGAGATTTCAGTTAGGTACTTTTCAGCCACACAGAATAGCACAGTTGAAAGTAGTGTAAGGAAGARTATTTTGTTACCTTTATATGTTGATTACTTGAGTCCCTCAGTAACGGATTGGGAAGACTACTACTGTGCTTTCTCCAGTTGTTATAGATACTGAGAACCACTTCGGACAAGCCAGGAGGCCACTTTACCAGGAACTTTTGGCTGATTACTTTTAGATATCTCATCATTAGCTCCAACATCCCACCATTGTTCAGGTTGTCCAGCAGGAATTCATGCACATCTTGTTTCTCTAGAAAGCAGATCGATACAGAGTCGTACATGTTTAAGGTCAAGACAGAMCATGACCTGAACCAAGTTAGTTTCAAAAGCAACTCTTCTATACACCAATATTGCAGAAAGGCTGCAGGGGTTTCTCTGTGCTACACATCTGATGAATTAGGTTACCGCATTCTAGTATGTTCAAATGGGAACACAAATGCAATAAAGCTCTTGCACACAATAGTTAAGCAGCCTATGAGAACTCAAAAATTTTATCTGTTACTAACTGAAATATTTCTACGCCTCAAAATGACACCTTTTAGAATAATACATTCTTTTGTATTTTCTGGCTATAAGACAGGAAGATGCAGAAAATAAAGCATACAAGAGGGAAGAATAAACAGAAAAAAAATATAACAAATCCCTACCAGACTCCATAAATGTTGTAGAATCAAATGATATTCTGTGTGGTCCAATATGCTGGAAATTCTCTTCTTTGATCTCTGACTGCACCTCATAGTTACTGAAAGGGTCCTCCTCCTCCTCTGGATCTAATTTCCTCAATCTGGGTGAAAGGCGAGCAAAAAAATAGTATCAATAAAAACCTCATTCTTTCAATAGTGAGTGAAACCTAAACATGGCATGCTGTGCATATTTTAACAGTGAAAGTACAGTAACTAAAGCATATCCAGAGGTTTAAATCTAGTTCCCAAATTTTGCCAGGGCAAGAAAGACTCAAGACGAAGATGCCTAAAAGCAAACAAACATAGAAAGCAATGTTACAGAACCGTAAGGCTCTATAAATAAACATTAGAAAATGACATGCCTGCTCTCAGTACTTGGAATTATTAAGTTTTGAAATAAGCAGACAGGAGTGTTATTTCAGGTAGCAACATAGCCTATATTACTTTTTTTTTTTTTTTTAAAAAAAAAAAAAAAAAGGAAGTTAACTTTTCTTTCTCTCTTTTTAAATAACCCTGAAACTCAACACACAATGCAAAAGGAAGACAGGCTTTTAATCTCTATGTCAAATTTATTTCAATTTGCATGTCAAAAATGTGCAAAACAAAAACTGTTAAATATCACAATCTTTTGTCCATAAGACCCATTTACTTTTTTGGAATTGATGTCAGATTAAAAAAAAAAGAAAAAAATATTCTGATATGTGTTTTGCATGCAATCATGGACTTGCTATCTGTATAGAATAAAAGTAATTGGTGTTTTACAAAGCATTACGAGGATTTTTACTTAATAACTTAAAATGAGTTCAACCAAATAAAGTAGCCTGACTTAATCCAATTTGTCCAAAAACTTTAGCAGCAGTCACTGCAAAATAGAACATGAAAATCAATTTATGACAAAATCAAACAGTCTTGCTTTTCCTTAAATTGACAAAGCACTTGACAGAAGACTGACATTCCAAAATTCCCATGACRGAACATCTTGGGGATCATTTGCATCATCAGCAAACAACCTGTTCAAGTTGGAAAGAAACCAATAGGCAAGACGACCTGTGAGAGCAAGACCTGTTCACTTGTTTGACTACATCTTCAGCTCCTGTTTCTACAAGCATCCAAGCATTAGCAAGTTTGTAAACTCAATGTTCTTACAATAATATTTTTTCCTTTTTTGCTGTTCAATCTTGTGAGCATGGCTGTTCCCTTCTATTTCACCTTTTTGCTTGATAATACACAGTTTGACTTCTTAATAAGCAAAGATAGTCCTCTGAAAGGAGGAAACCTCAGGTAAATTTTAACTCCTGTAAATGAAAAGCTTCTCTCTTTCTTCAGTAGTGTTCTGAAATCCTGGGAAATTTGTCTTGTGCATTTTAAGTACATTCCCATTGACAGTTTCTTTAAAATCTGCATACAGCAGGGAGAGGATAAATATGCAAAAGTGCAACAGAAAAGCAAGATAAAACTTGAAATATAAGAAAGCTTTATGTAAGACTCCTGAGATAATGGTATTAAATAATAATTTGATTTCACTGTTGTGTTATTGATATAGAATGAATTGRTTCTGGTCAAATTGTTTAGCTAAGAACTATAAACTAAGAGACTACTCCATTATTAGAGCTCTCAGAATTTATGAAGATCATTTATTTTTCATACTAATTAACTGCAATACTGTTCCTTGACTCCAGACTAAGATAACTTTGTTTGTGGATCTCATCCAATCTGTTATCTGCATTGACTTTATTTTAGTTTCATATTAATAAAAGCTTTCTTATTTTTAAATTATTTTTAATAATATTCACTGAAAACTGTTTTAATAAATCTACGATAAGACATTGCATCACATTTCCYTCTAAAAGGAATGTGGGTCTAGTGCTTTTAAGGTTGAGGTTATCAATCAATCCAAACTTTAAATAGTTTGGATTTAGCTTCTTCTAAACAGGCAAACATTGCTGTAACGTACCTGGAAGGAAGGAATTTCACCAACAGCTCTTGAAAGTCAACTTTCTCTTCTTTTTTACACTTGGTATTACGGACTCTAGCAGATCTCCTTTTTGCTGTTTCACCACTTTCTTCTGTAATTCGCTTTCGCTTCACCCCTTTCTTAGACTTATCACCTACAGATACATCACCTAGTAAAAGAATAAAAAATGGTATTCACAGGTCAAAATGTCAAACAAAACAAAGCAGATAATCTTTTTTTCCTTATAACAGCTCCTTCAGTCTAAGAAGCTCAAGACTCTTAACAGAATTGAGGAGACATTCTTCTAATCTTAAAGATTGGAAAACTCACGCACAAGTCAAAAGCACAAAGCCAGAAGCTGTTAAATATTCCGGGGGGGGGGTAACCCAGCAGCCACCACAAATAAATAACCCTCTGACTCCCAAATCCATTAGATAGGAAAAAGTAAGTCCACTGTGCTGAACACTGGTCTTATGACTTAGTTTTATAAAATGCTTTTTCAGGCAGTGTAAATAGCTTTCACTTTTCTAATGTGAATGGTTTAACAGACAGCTTAGCTGTATAGAGCTCAACTGTCCTTTTTCTACTATGTATAATACATACATTGAAAAGATTCTGAGTCTACCAGAAGTAATTTAAAGATAGCATTTCCCGATACATTCTGTAGTGCTTTTTATATCTAGATATAAGAATCTCAGACTGAAGTACCTTGCTCACCTACAGTAGCTCCTGGTTCCAATAAATTCTGACTCTGACTTGGAAAACTGGGTGTCACTGGAGTATAAGTTAATACAGGATCTGGCACTGTCACCACTGGATTAGTGGTGACAGGAGTTGGCTGAATAACACTGACAGGAGTAGAGGAAGGAGAAAGAATCAAATGTTGAACTGGGTCTCGGTATTCTGAGAGATCAATTCTCTTTCCAAGACTAGGTCGAGGAGGGTCACATGTTGTGAGGTGGTGATACATGGCAAGTAAAGTTTCTCCTAAACACTTCCACCTGCACATGAAAACATAATGACATGATAATTTCATTAATTTTTGTCACATTATTTTCTATATTTATGAACCTGAGAGCTTTCAACATTATTTTTCTCCAAGATCTTACAGYTAAAAAGCATAGCTTATCAATCTGAGAGAAAAATACATCTGAGAGTCAAAATCTGTCCCACAACTTGAGAAGCTGAAGAATCTCTCTCAGTAATCTGTCACATGGATCACTGAAAATGTCAGGTCTGGAACAGAGATTCTCAGTGGTTCCCTTTCTAGAATATACCACTTAAGAAGTRGGAAWAAAAAGTGGCAACAAAGTTTTCAGACAAAAATAGATGAATCTGTAGCAGTAGGAAAGAAGTGTGAGACAGGGATGTGCCTGATCTCAAAAAAAGGTCTCTAACAACAACAACAATCTATACAGTAATTTCCTCAGCAACTACTGTATACAAAAAAAGTCAAGAGAATATTTTCAGGTCTTGTATTTGATCAACAAAACAATAAAATGTCTCAATCTTATCTGCAATCAGAAGCAACTTCTCTTCAATATGACCTGCTTGCAGAAAACTTTAATACTCAAGGCAAATATATGCAATTAAAATTGCTTAATACCTCTTTATTAAGGTATAAAGGCCTTGATTTTTATGTCTTCTGCAAATGAAGAACTGTAATTTGTTTCCTAGTTTCTATTATCCATGTAGTAAGAACATTAAAAAAAAAAAAAAAACTTACTTTGCTGCACCTACAAATTAGCAATATAGGAAAATTCCAATAATGTGGCTGAACAGCTGCCAAATCATTCTTAATCAAGATTTTTCTTACATCCAACTGCAGTTTTAATTCAAAGGTTAAAATTAATAGATAGGAGATTTACATTAAAAGCACAAGTACAAAAAAACCCAGCCAACAGACCGATAAAATATGAAAATACTGTTTGATTTTTTATAGGAAAAAGACATTCTGAAGAAACTTGAGGTGCACCACTGTTGTCAGCCTAAGTGGCTTCAGGAAAACCTTCTGCAAAAAGAAAATAGGAAGACCTACGTCAAAAAGGGAATTGGCTGGACAAGTTTGAGGTCTGGTTCTCTGTCTCGCACGAGCAAAGCCTGTCTCTTCTTACGTAGCTCCAGTGCTTCATCTAGGATTCTTCCTGT
Organism: Rhea americana; assembly: GCF_003343005.1. NCBI lineage: Eukaryota > Metazoa > Chordata > Aves > Rheiformes > Rheidae > Rhea > Rhea americana. Next base: position 1,216,562 of record NW_028186343.1, read on the forward strand.
TTCAGCTGCACTCACATTTACATTATGAATAGACATGTCACTAGGAAATAATAAGAAATGAAGACAAGTCAAGTCTTTTTGAAATCGGGTATACTTGTTTGCAATTTTCCTACAATGYGGGAAAAAAAAAAAAGTATTGGAACAAGCATTCAAAGGACATTATTTTACAAGCTTTATAGCATGCATATAGAAGTGCTCTTGATCAGAAATCTTTCTTTTCTTAAAAATTAAAAGGTAAAGGGAAACTCTCCTTTCTTGTTTTTCAAGAGTATTCGTACGGTAAAATCTGCACAGGAAGACAGTCTTCCTTGCAAGGCTGTACGACACCAAACTTTTACTAAAGTTTTACATATCATAATAAAAATAAAGAAATAAAATCTCAAACATAATATTGCGAAATAGTTTTCAGAATTATTAGTAGTCTGAAGGTTTAATTAAATTTAAGAATTTCTGCACCTTGGATACTGATGAAATTTATAAAGTCTTATGATTGTACTTATTTGTCACTRAAAATGGGCATGGCTCTTTGATATCATGCTGACACCAGAAAGTTAAGTCCCAAATTTGTAACTCAGAAGAACTTTACCACTTTTCCAAGGAATTAGGAAAGAAAACTCCTCTAGTAGAACAGATGAGAATGTGAGTGCTGCAGCTATCAGCTACAAATACATAAGTAAAATGAAATAAAATAACAAGGATTAAAAAAAAAAATAGGTATGAAAATAAGTGAGTAGCTGCAAACAGATTTTTTTCTTCCCTTTCCACCTTCCTCTGTTACTTTGGTAATTGCAGAACATTCTGCCAGTAGCAGCAATAACTTACATTGTTTTTCTTATTTAGTAGACAGATTAGCAAGATACTGTTTTAGCTTAAAGAATTACATCTCACCAGCTCCTCAGAACAAACCCACATCCCAATTTTTCATGCCAAATGCTGCAAAGACTATAGGATTCACCATTTGAGGAACATCCTTAGGGAATCTTTCCGGAGGCAAGGCTGTTCCTCAAAGATCTTCTCCTTCAGAACTAGTCCTTTGCTGTACAGACAATCTTTTTCCAGAGCTTTGCAGATAAAGTACAAGCATGCTGACGGAGAAATAAAAATGTAAYGGTCAATCTGCCATTTTGGCTCATTCAAAAGCTCCCATTTTGGAGCTTCATACACACCACTAAATTCCAACTAAATATGATATATCTCCAGACCAACAGTAGTAACAAAAAAAGAAGGAGAAGCTGTCACTGTTCTGTTGAATCATTCGTGAGTTCCCAGCTCCTGTTTTTTTCCTGCAGTTTCCAGACGGACATACAACTCGGGAATCTAGCAGCAGTTCGGTAGCAAAAGCTGTTACATTGTAAAGTTACTCTGTAAACAGTGGGGTCATTTTTTGATGAACTAAAATGCTTCATCTGTTGACTGCTAACTATGTAACATCAGGCCCAAAAGCTAAGGTAAAACACAACTTTCTAATGATTTTGGAGGGCTTAGGATCAGGTCCTATTATACAAAGACAGTCATGGAAGATATAACAGCTGAGAGACTTCAGTGGGAAAATTCAAATATCTTTACTGTAGATTTTATCTATGACAATATACTTTGTGGTCCATTTCAAGCATTTTCTATGACAGCAGTATATCCTTTGGCAAAATTCACCCACTTGACTCCTGACTGAACACAGAAGTCTGACAGTTTTCATTCCCTTTCTCCTTCCTTTTATTCACCAYAGGTGACTTGCTCTGATGGACTTACAAATACGCAAGTTAAGTAGTTTGCTTTTATTTTTCAATGAAAAAGACTTTTATGAATCAAAAGCAGAGAGATCCAGCATCAAAATGCAGTTCCACCCATAGCTCTCTATAAACAACATATATTGCATTTGTTCTTAGGGTAACCAGAATTGATTACAAATTATCATACTTTATCACAAAGCAAAAACCCGCACCATATCCTAATGTACTGTATGTTTACTCAAAACATACTTTCACCTGTACAACTGCACTGTTTTACATTTGTTATTAATATGTGAAGTTGCATATTTCTTAAGAAGTTTCTAAAAAAATACCCCCCTCCAGCAAAAAAAACAAACAAACAAACAAACAAACAAACAAAAAAGCTTATACTTACTCGTATAGTCACTGAGCGTGTACAAGACTGTGATAAGGTTATCTAGACAAGGCCAGTGATCAGGATTACACCTGAGACCTTCTTCAAAAGCATGACGAGCCAAAGGCAGGCGGACTAGTTTTATTGCTACGCGGCCAATTTTATACCACAGGTTGACATCAGTAGAGTCTAGCATTACAGCCTAGAAGGCATAACAAACAATGTTATTTGCATTTCAGACATGCATATCTGCTTGTCTACTGGAACTATCACCGCTTTGTTTTTCAATAGGAACAGCATTGGTATGAGGACAGAATGGTGAGCAAGTTATAACACAATGTCTAAAAGCCCTGAGAATTCACACAAACATGAAGTAAGATGAAAGGTGTACATGTGTATTTTGGCAAGTTTTTGTAAACACTGAGGTGTTACTATTTTATTTCAATTGTACTGTACCTCCAAATAAAACTCCATTGCTGTCTCCAAGTCATCKCGTTGTGCTGCCAGCTGTGCTAGATTTTTGTAGGTGGAATATTTTAACATCAAGCCTGGCTGTTTCAGCCCTTCTTTCTCGTCACCAGAAAGAACTGCCTAGAAATGATTTAAAAGAAAAAAAAAAACAATCTGGGCATTAGGAATTAGACTAATTTGGAGAAGAGAAAAAAAAAGCAGCTCATAACCTGCCAAATAACCCCTCAGTAACACTGACATTTCTAGTTAGCCAATAACAAATGAAATACAAAATATTAAAAGTTTTTTTTTATTTTCATTGTCTAAATTTCACTGACCTCTCGTAGAAGACGAATCTCAAGAAGCTCATGATAGGCTTTAGCAGATTCTTCAAAACGGTCATGTTTCTGGAGGTCCAAAGCTTTGTGGTACAAAGCAAAAGCTTCTGCTTCCTGTGGTTTAAAATATCACAACCATAGCGTCATTTTATTAAATATAAGGGAAGGGGGAAAGGGAAGAAACCTAAACCCTATCTGCACTTATTCCATATTATGGATACCTACATGAAAAATGGAAGACCACATGATAAATAAAGAACAGAAGGAATATCTACCTCATTCTACAGCCTATCCAGCAGCTGAAACACTCTGTGGTACGGCAGTAATATTACAGGTCTGTAACAAGCCCAAAATATTAGCAAAATTGCTACTTGACAGACCACAGAACGGACTGAAGATCCAAGTCCAACACACCATCTCCCTCTTATTTATACTGAAAATACTGTAATATGGTTTAAGTTTTTATTAGCATAGCAGACAAGTAACCTTACTGACCCAATACAGCCCATATGAGTGAAGTTTTAGCTTGCTAAAGGCAAACTTCAAGGGATACTGACACATCTTTCTTAGAAGGAAAGTAAGAACGAACAAATCCTTGCAACTAAAGATTACAGGAGAGGGCAAAACTCCCGTCAGTTATGTCCAATAAGACAACTGTGATTTTACTTACTTGAGCTTCTTTTGTCTGTGTCTTATGACTTTTGAAGGTGTCTTCATAGTCATCCTCAATTGTGGAGCTTGCATTCAGTGCTGCAATTCGAATCTAGAGTGATAATTAAGATATGATAAGAAACGGTAAATCTACCTGTGTTCTAGTTTCTCTTGCAAATTGGATTTTTCTTATTTTTTTTCTGTACTTGGCAAATGGAAAATATTGTGAGATCTCCAATACCGCATAAAGTTACAAGAACAGCAATGAATTTAGGCATCACTAATTGCAAATAATAATATGCAAATACTATTTTTTCCCCAGAAATCAGTTGATAAACCAAGCTTAAGATTTCAAGCATCTTTCAAGCAATAGCCTCTCTTTAATGGACATATGTGCTAAAGTGAGATTCCTCAGATTCCTCAATTTACCAACACCTACAATAACTCCAAAATGCTCCAATGTTCTTACTACGCCAATTTATTCTTAGTCTTGGGGTAGGAGAAAGTCCTTCTACCACAACATCTTATGTAAACCTTGAGCTGAAACATCCCCTTACCATAGTTAGGGACATTTATGCTGTCGCTCTCTGGGAGCGGGAGGAACCGCTAAATACGAACAGATCTGAAAAACAAACAGGATTAGAATATTTATTCTGTTCATAAGAAAGCATTCAAAAATAAAAGACAGGCTGGGCAACGTTATCAAGGACCACTGTAACTGTCCTCTGTCACATACTCCCCCACACAGCACAGGAAGAAACAAATTTCCCCACCATGTAAAAACTAACAACATTAAAATCAATTTTAACGAGGGCTACAGAAAATACCAAGTTAAGCATATTCATTACTTCAGTACAGCTTTCAAGAATCTAGCTCTAGTGAGGGTGGGGAGTGGAAACCCTTGCAATGTCACTACACCCATACCATTAAAGTAGAATATTTAATGACCACACATGATCAACATGTCATTTCACTGACAAAACCCTAAAACAATAAAGTTACTTGAAGACTCTGGCATTTTACAAGTATAAATTACTACAGCCTTTATCTCTAACTACTTGAAACAACTACGGAAGACTTTCTGCATCTCTATCTACAGCACAAAAGAAACCCTTAATGCTCTAAGATCTAGAGCTCATGATACTTACAGGTATTTACAGAACAGGAGAAGTCTATTTGTGTCAGATACACTTTACAGCACACCATAACAGCTAGTCAACTCATTGCTTAACATACTGTCTGCAGTGGTTCCACAGACCACCTGCTACCTCTGTTGCAAAAGCAAGTTGTAGATACTGCATATGCACTTAGATCTAGCAGATGAATGCAAAAGAAATTCAACTTTAACAATTCTTAATTTTGAAGAGAGAACGTCCACCTTTTTAACACTGATAGAAAAGTGGTATTTGCATTTATAATTTGTAAGTCATTTTTCCTCTTAACTAAACYTGCAATCTGAATCCTATTAACTGCTTGAAGTATGATGTCAGCAAATACGAAATACAATAAGTAATAAAAATGAAAGGGTTTTGTGTAGTTTTTAAAACCTTCACCGCTATGTGATAAAATCTTTCCATCAACTGAAACAAAAAAAAGGACACATGCAAAGTAAGCTAAAAACAGTCTTTAATATTTGCAATTGTATTAATAGAAAGATAACTCCAGAATTAACCACAGTAGGAAGTAGTGGGAGTTTTGAACTATGAGCAGAATTATTTCATACATCATCACAATTACTTCTACATGTAGAGAAAATAATGCTTTTACATGAATCTCATACACTTGGCAATGCTCACATTTTGCTTGCTCATGCAAGTATTTACCTCACTTGCATCTAAATCAGACAGACAACAGCAAAACAATATAGCATTTTTCTCGTTAAATTACTTAAGAGACATTAATGAAACTTCAAAACTCTTTCAAGACAGAATTTCTCAGTCCATTCTACATATGGAGAAAATACATGCAAAGACATTAATGATATCTTTTCTCAGAAATAGCGAATGCCCCAAGTTTTGACAGAAAGTTCAGATGTTTATGATATCTAGATAAATAAGGTTGCAGCATCCCAATTCAATCAGMTATTTAAGAGTGTTTCTAAGTTTGCTTACATGTATGCCTGTACTCAGGAATGTGCTCAATTTTCTGCTGAATCTAGATAATCTCTTTCAAGGCTGTACAGAAAATCAATGGGAGAGAAAAGATTACAATCATAGTTTACTTAGGTTGCTAGACCGCCAAAGAAACTGTAAGGAAACAATGATTTTAATTCTCCATTTTGTTTAAACAGAAAGTTTGTAACAATTATTTAGCAACTCTTCTCTCTGATGGTCACAAGTTGGGAAAGTAAAGCCAAACAGAACCGCCTAAGCCTACTCAACAACAGGGCACAGACTAGCCTCCATATGGCTTTTATTATGGTATGTCACACAGGTGTGGGGGGTTGTTTTGTACTGCTTTTCTAAACCAGAGCACTGTACGTGGTTGCAATCCTAACTTTGGGCAGTTACTTTAGTGTAATAACACCTGCAAATAAACTATGTCACTATAAGGACTCTTACAGCAACACAGCTGTATCATTTATGTGGGCAAAAATAACAAATACTTAATRAAGTAATGCAAACTGTTTACAAGAGTCTTAACTATTAATCTGTGGCTTTTACAGGCGAGTACATCATCRAAAGGCAACACTGCTCATTAAAGCCTTTCACCTTAAAAATCATCTCCTTTTTCCTTTAGAAGTTTAAAATTTCAGTATAAATTTAGAACGCTAGTTTGTGTTCCTTAGTTACTCAGCTTATAGACTGTGCGATTCACAACTTSGCAGCCAGAAGCAGAGGGAGCAACCTGGACTTTCATGCCTTTCGATGTTGCTATGCTTGGGATCCATACACTACAAATACATTCTTATTTTAAAAGCACTTGTTTTCACTCTCTCTCTCT
>NW_028186343.1:1223088-1230247 GCF_003343005.1 Rhea americana
TTTAACCCTCGCAAAAATCAGCTCTAATGCTACCGCATTTTAGCGACGGCCGTTTTTACCGGACGGCGGTAACTCTCCGCCGGCGGCACCGGGGACACAGCGCACGGCCGCAGCCCGGCTGTGGTCCCGAGTGCACATGGGGGAGGGGGCAGCCCACGGCCGCCCTCGCCAGCGGCTCCCCGGGGCCGGCGAGCGCAGTCGAGGCCCGGCCGGTAGGGCCGCGGGAGGAGGCAGGCGGGGCCCCGCCGCGCCGCGCTCAGGCCGCTGCCGCCGAGCTCAGGCCGCTGCCGCCGGGACACTCACCTCGCAGCGCCGTTCCCCGCCCACTCGGCGCGGGGAGCGCCTCCTCGGCGGCGGCGGCGGCGCCACCCTGCGATGCCGCCGAGCCGGGCCCCCAGGCAGCCGTCGGGCTCCCGTGGCGGCTCCGGGGACGAGAGGCGGCCGCGGCCCGCAACGGCCCCGCAGACGCCGCCTCACCTGCCGTCTCCACGGCAACCTCCGCCCGAAGCCCGGCACGTCAACAAAGCGGCCGTTCACTGGCCGAACGGCAGCTCCGRAAGCAGCCAATGGGAGCACGGGAGACAAAGGGAGGAGGCGGGGCGACGCCGGAGGGGCGGYGCCGGGCGGGGCTGCAGGTGTGAGGGAGGACGCGCGCGTTACCACGGAGACGGCTTCGGCCGCGGGCAGGGCGACCCAACGGCCCCAACGGCCCCAAAGGCCCCCGCGGCCACAACGGCCATAACGGCCATAACGGCCCGCGGGGAGGCGGCCCTCAGGCGGCAGCGGGTCGGAGGCCCCGGTGCAGGGCAGCCTGGCTCTCAGTCCTCAGGCTCTGCGGCAGCCGGGTAGCTCCGCTGGCAGCGTCCCAGTGTCCCTCTTGCCCACTTCTTCCTTCAAACTATGCATGATCCAACCTCAAAATGATAGCCCTCAGATGAGAGGGGAGTTGGTTGGATCGGAAGAAATGCCATAGGAACAATATTTTCCAAGCAGCCTAGACTAYGGCTTTGTTCCACTCAGCAGAAAGAAAAAAACTCCCTTGGTGTGCGATATATTAAAAAAACCTTACACAGACTGCACATATCTTTTCCAACGAGTTTGAAAATCACCCCAAAGTTAATGGCTTTGCCTAAAATTTACCATGGTGATGGCTGAGGATGGAAACAAGCTTTTACATAACTGGGAGGTTGGGAAGGTTTTTCCCTGTGGTGACATGACGAAGGGTGACAGCAAGCCAAACAATTAAAACTACTTGTGGAAATGAGGTGATTCACAAGCAAGATGATGGTATTGGARCAAGTCACAGGCCTTGATACATGTTCAAACGCTGCTTCGGCATATATAAGCAGTTACGTATTTATATACATCATTATCAAACTAAACAAAAAAAAGTGCCTCATTTCAGTCTAGTTGAGTGCAGATACCTTTACATGGAGTAATTTATCATGTTTCTCACATGGCCGCTAGAGGGTACATCAGAGTGCATTCCTTGAGAGCAGCCTTTCCGTCCAGTTTGAGGCTGTTTTGGTTTAGCACAGGTCGTGCCTAAAGAGCATTTTAAAAATCTAGTTATCAAATGACATCCAATAAACTTATTTAAAATAACTTTTATGGTAGAATCTTCTAGTGACAGACAATTAGGGAATGCAGATGTGTAGTCTGGGACAGGATCAGGAGAATCAGCAAGCAGGAGAGTATTAGAAGTACAAAAAGGTCATTGCTTGGATGAGTCAGACCAGTATAATCAGATGGGTGTTTGGTGGACAATTTTAAATAAATCTTTTTTCCTGTTCTGATATATCAATGTAAAATTATTTAAACTATCATTCATACAGCTACATCTGTGAAGGCAAATGAATCTCTTCACTACAAGTGCTTGGTGTCAAAGCAAATGGAGGGAGCTACATCGGAAGCTCACAGTACCGCCTGCAGTGGGAGACTGTCACAACAGGAAAGAAAGTAATGTTTCTGTTTTCAAAAGGATTATGAATGGCCACTTGCTTACACATAGGCTTGTCGCAGTGTTCATACTGAAGCTTTTCATAAATAATTTGATTGTAGTCTCTCATTTTGTACAGAAACACTCCAGGTGTGGGGTAAAATTTAATACAGAGACACAAAGCACAAACAGCAGAGATGTCAAAGACCTAATCACAATTAATTAGCTAGGCTAATGAAGAAACTTTTCATACCTAATATATGTGGCTTTCTAAATTATTGATTAAAATTAAAGGAATACATGCAGCCTGCAGCTGTCCTGGATTGTATTCCAGACAGGTCTCTTGCCCTAACATGGAAAGGAATAGTTTTTGTGGTCCTGAATGTATGAACTGCAGCATCAGGTTTGAGGGAGAAGATGATACTCATCTTTCCATCATGACAAGCTCAGGATAGGGTTGCTATCCACATAAACTGTAGCACCACACTGTTGTCATTGCAAAATAACTTCAAAAGCCGTCGTGATTATGCAAATACTTTTCTGTCAGTAGTGCCCTTCAGCTTGCYCAAGGCCTCATTTGTTCTCTGTCCTCTGTAAATACATAGAAAGATTGTTTTGGCTTCAGAGGCTTTAAAGCTATGAAATGGTTACATAGTGTTCAAAATCAGGTCATTGCCTTGGAAATTGTAAACATCCCTATACAGTGTTCACAAATAAACCAATAGAGGCCATTTCTGGGAACAGAATTATTGATCAGTCTTAAAAGGTTAATCCTGGAAAGTTACAGATTTCAGTACAAAAGTTTTAAAGATCTACTGTAATTGGGAGATACTAAATCTAGCTGTTGGGCAGGCTCTATACCATGAAAGAGGGACAACCTGTAGCTAGTATTCGAGGCAATGGGATTTTTTATACCAGTATTTTTGAGCWCCAAAGATAGTATATCTGATTTTCTCCATGTAGCAAATGTAAGCAACAGAAATATCAGAAAAAAGATTCCTGCTTCTGTTTGTTTCTATGGGTCTGCTGTAGGGGTGGATTTAAGGAGTGTGCATAACCCTTCAGATAGCCTTCTCAAGCCCTAAAATATTGCACTAACCTACTTTAAAATAAGCTCAGTGGGGGRAAAATAGGCTATTTCTTTAGACTGACATGAAGCAAAGGAGTATTTTCAGCACCAGCAGTTTATGAAAGAAAATAACCRGCTGCAACCTTGCAGGACTATTAGAATCTCATTATCTTGTGCACTCTTACAGTCCCCAGCATAAAAAAATAAACTGTCTCAGACCAGGACATGAACAACTCACTACCAAAACTCATTCCTCTGGATTAATATTTTAACTGCTTGCTTATTAAAAAACTCAAAATACATGAACCATAAAATTCTCAAAATGTTCCTTGATCCAGTGCTTTCACTGTGATTTTGCAGTGTTCTGGGATGTTCTGTCAGACTGATGCCAGAATGCAGATAAAACTGGGAAGTGTGTGAGAAAAATCACAGTTAACCTCACACAATTCTGCAGAAAAATGATACCTGCCTCTTCCTTACTCAGGTACCATTTGCCATCATCTCTTGTTTCCCTGGGATGTCGATACTGCAGCTCAGCTGTTAGAAGAAGCCCAGAAAACATTTTATTCTGGTATCTTTGTATGACATGCTCTTTTCCAAGCTTTCCCTCTCGTTCCTTATCTCTGCCTGCTCAACTCTACAATGCTGGGAAAGACAGCATTGACAAGAGCTAACATGGGGAGCACCTGAGAGTGAAAGGAATAGGGCCCAGCAGTAGCCAGTAAGGCCCAAAAATGGACAGTTGAGGCACAGGGCACAGCAGGAATGTTCTAAATAAAACRAAGACTTTGGCAATAATTCCTGCTTGTTACTTCACTGAGCAGAAGGATGGCCAAGAAATGAGCAGTTTGCAGACCAGAATTAAAGGTACATAATTTTCTATGTATCTTCTATTCAGCTCAAGTTGGTCAAGCCCTTTTGCATCTCAGTGCCAAAACCAGGGCTCTCCACCCTCTTCCCTGCAGCAAAGAGCAGTACTTTTGAGTTACATGTGTATCTCACACTCAGTTCACCTGTTTATTATCTTAGTTTAAAAAACTTTTAGTTGAAGAGACCTTCTGAGAAAATGCAGAGACTTGGCCAGCCATGATATCTGTCTCCAAGCTCTGAGAGCTGAGAAAAATAAAAACAATGTTGTAAATCAATGAAGTAACACTTATCAAAAAAAGACTTTGACACATTTTATTGACCAGATGATATCTATGATATCTAGTCTTACTAGCTTGATACATAAATTTGTGTTTGGTATTGTACTTCTGATAAGATTTKGCACACTTGAAGATGTTTATGCTGCATAGGGAATAATCAATTTCAGACAGTAACTAGAAGGGATACTTTCAAATATCTTGACCTCAAGTCATAAGCAAATAAAAAACTGATCAGAATTACACACTCTTCAGCCTCGTGTTCCCATGGAGTTCTACATCCCAAAGGCATACTCTTAGTTCCTCTGAGCCTCTGTGTCTGGGAYCAGACAAAGTCACAAATGCAAAGAAAACTTCTGTTTGAATTGTCTTAAAGCAGTGGAAGGCAGAAATAACATCATAAATGAAAGGTATTGTGTTTGTATTTTAATAAAATCTCATGTATATCCAATTATAAAGTGACAAAGCAAAAGGGTCCTAAAAACCAAACCACTTCTCTTCAGGGTGAGGTAAACTACAATAGAAGTGGTAAGGTRCTGGGTGAATAGGCACAGCACTGTCAGGGTAATATGTTAGCTGTGCAAAACTAACTGTAGTTCCTGGGCACCTCCTCGTGCTGAGGACAGCAAGCTGAAAATGTCAGCCACAGAACACAGTCAGATGTTATACTTTGTCAACACCTCCTGTAACAGTGCGGTGAGAAAAAGTACTTTGAACCACTGCATAAACTCCCTCCACTACATACTGCCACCAGCACACAAACATTCAGCCATGAAAATCTTGTCGACAAATAAAACTTTGTAGAAGCAGTCATGCAGGCTGGCAATGGTAAAGCACCGAGCACAGGATCTGACGGGATGGCTTAAATAAGCCATTGTATAAATGCATAGACTTCCCTCCCTCAATATAATYACCTCTTTCAGGAAAGGACTTTGGGGAACCTGAAAATAGAAGAATTTGAAGGAATACTCTCTGGTCTTCTTAGCCAGCCTGGGACCCTTTTGCTGGTTCAGAGAACCAGAGAGAAGGATTCTTCTCCCTTGCAAAGTGTGGAGAAATCTGGACAAACCTGAGTACTTCTGTGGTCCTCTAAAGCCAAATGTGTTATGGAATTAAATAAACTTTTCACTGCTACATGTGATGACAAGAGAACTTTGACTAGGCTTATGTAAGTATGGCCATCACCAGACTGCTAAAGGCAAAACCAGGGTCTTAGTCACAGGCAGCTGGAGAGCCTCTGGGCTACAAGGCTGGCTTGAGACAAAGACTTTGAACTGTTTTAGTAAAATCTGTATGGCTGATTGCCCCACTCTTCAACTGTGTATGCACAGGAAGCAAAGCTAGAAGAGAATCACAGGGGTGAAGGTGCAAAATTACTCAGATAGCATCATAAGAAGAAACATGAGGATGGAGCTGGTCATCTCTGGGTTGTGTCTGTGCCAGAGCTTTGTCCCAATGGGCGGCTCGCAGAATCACAGGAAAGTCATGACAGTTCTGTTCTTGCCAATCTGCCAGGGCTCCAGTGGGTAAAAGCGGATGAGAATCCTTTTTGAGTATAACAGGAAAAACAGTGGAAAGGAAAAGTTATTATTTTACAATGTATTATCCCTACCCAGTTTGCAGCAAGCTAGAAATTCTGCACTAAGCTCTCAGCAGCTCCCACTCCAAGGTATTCATTTAGCAGAAGCAAATACAGGCTGTGTACAGGCAGGGTACAAACAGGTGCCAAACTTTGCCCACATAAACATAAAAGCAGATTGAATCTGAACACTTTTTGTATGTGATACTTGTCCATTTCAGAAGCACCCAAGTGTCTCACAATCTGCTCACGTATTTATCCTGAGAGCACCCAAAAGGCAGGGAAATGCTGTTATTCTTGTAGAAGGAATTCCCCTGGGAGAGAAGAGGGGCAGAGGAACACAAGCCTTACCTTCAGGAACAACTTCTTTCAGCATTTGGAAAAGCTACCCTATTGTGAAGCTCTACCGAACACCAGTTTGCTCTGGGTTTTGCACCAGTTATGCCAAATAGAATTACTTGTGTTCAGAGAACAGGAGTTCCCAGACTGTTCAGTGAGTGCAAACTACTCCACGTTTTCCCCTGTTCTGCTTCCTAACTTGGCTGTCYGGGATTCAGCATTCAAGAGCACTTAATGTTTGCCATCTAGTCTTGGATCTACGTTAGGCCGTAATCTCCTGGAGAACCTGAGCACTTGCATCRTGACCATTCTGAACATCTTCTGATGTTTTTTTTTTTTTTTGCTACGTTCCATTTATTCACAGATCCYGAAGCTGGAACAAAGCACTGTTACGTGACTTTAACCCACCACAAAGCTGTGCTGCTGAGAAGCAGCAGYGGTCTCCATCTCCTTGCCTGCGGCGGAGGCACTGGCACCCATCCCGCCCCTCGGAGAGCGGGGTGGAGGGATTTACACCACCAAAACCTACCCTGACCAAATATAAATACTTATTAATCTGGGGGGGGGGCGGGTTGCTGCCCGGTTAATTGGGGCTCCGTGGCCGAGGCGCCAGCTCACACGAAGCAGCAGGACGGAGCAGCGGGGGCCGGGGGAGCTGCCCCCTCCTCGGGGGCCGGCGCCCCCCAGGCCGCTGGGACTCACCGCTCGGCGCCCAGGCCCAGCTCGGCCGCGAGGAAGTCGAAGAAGCGGGCGCTGTGGGCGCGGTTCTGCTCCGCCGAGCCCAGCACGCCGACGGAGGAGACGAGGAGCTGGGCGCAGGGCTCCGCCGAGCCCGCCAGCACCATGGGCAGCCCGGCCCGCACCGTCACCGTCACCCGCTGCGGGGGCAGAAGCTCGGTCAGCGCCGCCGCCGCCCCCCGCCGGGCCGCCCCGCCGGGCCGCCCCCGGCACCCACCTCCTCGGGCTTGCCCAGGATGGCGGCGGCGGCGCTGCACAGCTTCGTGGCCAGCCCCGGCGGCAGCTGGCCGGCCGCCAGGCTCGTCTCCAGCTCCAGGAACGGCATGGCTCCGCCGCCCGCGCCGTGCCGT
>NW_028186343.1:1230735-1243383 GCF_003343005.1 Rhea americana
GCGGGGGTTGCTCGTTTACTCTAAAAGGTTACGAGCAAGCTAGATGAAAAATCATCCTGTTTAAGGCAAAGTGCTGTTGTGAAAAGTGTCTCTGTGCAGCGYGACTTTTTGGTCGTCGACATTTGTGCCTGGCTCCGAGTCAAGTATGCTAAGTTAGCAAGGAAAGCAYGGGCACTTTCTAGCTTCCCGCCAGCACATTCATCCCGAGACAGCAATAAAGACGCAGCGGACAGAAGGAACCTATTTCATACACGCAGTTCTAGTGAAAACTGTGGAGTTGCTCTTTTGTTTCACTGGGGGAATTGTTTGGCCTAGGAGCCTTCGCTGCTGCTATCAAGGACAATAGTGGCGCAACGAGCAGTTGTACGAACCCGCCAGCAATAAGGCTGGAAACAGATTTCTAGGAGAGAGTTTCTGAAGCAAGAAGCGCCAGCTGGACGGAGGATGGCCAGCACGATGKCTTGGCAGGGATGATGGCTCAAGCCGAGCTGCCTCCCGGCTGTCGGAGATGGWTGCAGAGCGGCTGCAGATAGAGCAAGAGGCTCTATCGACGCGCTACAGACATGGCATCTACTTTCCCTCTCCAGAAACTAGTGTGAATTTAGAGAGGTTCTCAGGATTAGCTCATTTGCCAACATTGCTCTGTCCTCCCTGTCTCAGTAAGATGCCATTTAGGATCTGTTTTTCTGTTTCTCATTCCTTCAAATATTATACTTCCCATTCCAATTAAACTCCAAGACCAAAAAAATCCCAAGTGACAAGCACATGGCATATCAGAAGGCCTCTRAGGGGAAAAGAGGCAAAAAAGATTGAAGTATCACATGTCAGCAGTTACCACGGGATGTAGGGCTAAGTCGCAAACATTTTTAATAACATGTTTTGTCCTTCRCTCTTTAGAGTCCACCATGGGAACGGCCTCAGGGTACACCTCAGCATCCTAGAGGGCTTTTGTTAAGCCAAGGACATTTGTTTTATTGCTTCTGCCTTGGAGTAGGGCATTAAAATCCTTGTAGGGGGATGCACAACCAACCAAGACAGAAGACRGCATAACTGCAGCAACTGAATTAGTCTCCATCTGTCCAGGCCGTGGGAAAATCATGGTAGATCCTCACTTGCAGACATCTCTCCTTGGCATTAGCCGTTGAGCAATTTCACTCTGAAAATTCTTATACAACCAACCACTTGCCATTAAATTTTAACCCAATTGTACACAACACGTTTGTGAATAAAAACATCAATAATAATGTTATTCAGCTAATGCTCGAGAAGGAAGAGGCGGAAGGAGGGGAATAAACAACATATGCCCGTTTCCAATATTTTGTTCACGACAAAAGAAAGCCTTCCGTCAGGTCTTCTGCCCTTTTAAAGAACATAATCACAAAATTAATTTTTCTGCTAATGAATTATAAAATGAATTCTCTTTCTAGACAGGGAATTTAAAGATCTTCCTAAGTTCTGGACTAAATCAAGAGTTTCTAAAACCTAAATCTTAGTGAAAAACACAATCAGGTTGTCTAGAATTTAACAATAGAAACTTSGTTAGCCAAGATATGTTAGTACTGGAAGGAAAAGATGCTATTTAATTACTGAGAGAAGGAGTTTCTGAATTATTACTCATTTTATCTTAATTTCTCACAGGAAGAGTTTTAGGGTAAAGACTTCAGGATAAGGTTCAAGAACAACAACTATTTATGAATRGAAGCGTGCAGAAAAATATATTCCACCAGTTTTTGCACCAGTTTTTGTCATTTGCAAGTCTCAACTGAAGAAACCAAAAATCGCTGGATTCCCTCAGTTTTACCTCATTAATTATGCTGCAGTACAAAAGAGGTTTGTATTTGAGCTACAGCTAATCAGAAAATAAGCTCAGCCGGGGAAGAAAAAAAAAAAGCCAAAAAGCCCCCAAACAAGTCTCTGCCCTTTTATTGTGATGCACACATTACTCAATGCCACAAAATCTATTACTTCAGCTGCACCGGGTGACTGACTTGGTGAACTTCCATCCAGAACAGCCTGTCTAGATTTCTTCCTCCTCTGTGTTTTCTAGGAGGAATGTGGATTGCTATTATACTATYACAGAAAAGAAACACTCCGATAGCTGTCATATTCTCTTTCAAGAAATCATTGCCAATGTAGTCTCTCAGCGTATTCCCTATATTATGCCGACAGAGTATTTTAGGTAGGCAATTGCTCGAGGGCTGYGGCCACTCAGCCTTTTGTATTTGCTTTGGTCTTTACTACACAAATCTCCAAGAATCGCCCCGGCCATATGTCTACCGGTAGCCGAAGCGCCAATGAAAGCCAGGCTTTCAAAAGTGGAGAGTCCTGATTAAACTGGCTAATTACAGAGGAAAGATTCACAGTTGTAGATGAGTGTGAAGAGGCTTTTCACAGGAGCCCGAAGGCAAACGGACGCGTGGAATGTACACGGACAGCCAAGCAAGATGTCCTGGCAGTAAGAACGTTTCCAGAGAAAAATTCAATGTCTTTTTTTCACTTCTCTGACTGACCGTAGTTTTGCTCTGGAATTACCTGGGCACGGACAGCTGCTGGGAAGGTGAGGATCAGGCACACGTTGCAGCGCTTGCTGCTTGCGAAGAATTTCAAGCAGCAAATGTTACGAAGCCCAGGAAAGCAGTGATCCTCATCCGCTACGGTTCTCTGCTGCTGCCAGTTTGCAGGCCAGCTCAGATTTTGTCAAGAAATAGCATTCATGTCTCCACCAACTCTGAGAATACTGACACTCTAAGATAAAACCCAGAGGCACGTAATAAGTAACCCATAGGCCCCCAGTCTTTTGTATAAATTTAATGTTTCAGGTCTCAAAAATTCCCCATTTTCTACCCCTAAAGATGCAGGAAAGGGTAGGGCAGGTTCTTCAATTTCTGCAAAAGAACTAGAGAACTCTTTCCAGTTACACATAAAACTGGAGATCAGGRAAATTAAAAAAAGGGCAGGAAAAAATGGTAACATAGGTTAATTCATTTCAACATCTTCATCAACATAGGTGCCAGGTGCTCTTTGAGCTGTGGATCRATCTGAATGTTACTCAGTTCTTTGATATTCAGGATCATCTCATGGGCTTGGAAGAAAAGCTCTTTCCCCACAGCTTCTTCCACCCGCCGGCGCCACTCCATCAGCCTAGGTCTGTCCTCAAAGACGTCACAGCCGACTCCGACAGGCTGCAGAAAGGGGGACAGAGCAGCAGTGAGACACTGGGCAGTCAACTCTTTGCCAAGACRGCAAGCACCAAGAACGTACCTGCAGGTACAGGCCAGGGGAGAAAGTGAGGAGGAGCTCCTGGAGGAGCCCTAAGAAGGAGGATCTCCTCTAGCCCAGGGTGTCCATCTGGCAGTGCAGGACACAGAAGCTAGCCTGTATTTTATAGGCAATTTTATCAGCCCAGTCCATTCCTGCGTACAGRAGTATTATGGGGTAGCAGAGATGACTATCGCTTATTGTGAGCAGTTTTCAGATATAGCGTCAAAGCCATGGTGGGCTAGCAGTTCCTGGGACATTTGCAAAATCCACAGTGAGGAATGCTAGATTGGACAGCAAAAGCACAGCACAAAAGCTAATCATTTAGTTGAACTGAYGTCTTAGTTGGCATAATCTAGTCCTCTTTTACCTTCTGCTGTGCCACTCTCCAAAACATGATGCTGTGGAGAAGCAGAACTGCAATTTTTGAGTCTCTGGAATACAGAATTATGAGCAGGAAGCATTTCYGAATTGCAAGATCCAAGCCTTGATGGCCTAGGAGAGCAAACTCTGTTTGTAACAGCCTCAATTTGATTACATCTAGCTGAGATTCACTTTTGCATCTTCCAGACATGGCATGGGCAAGTACCATCTGAAGAAGAATATTCTTGTATGATAAAAAAAGGTTCTTTTATCTTTTTGTTATTTCACCAGACCTGTCTCCTATCGCTTCTCACTTTCTTTATATATTGCCTCCTTCTGCAGAGGCTAAAAATAAAGTCATGATAGTCATGATAAGGGATGAAGTGAAGAAATATTGTCAGAGTACAGAAACAGAAGAGATCAGTTGAAGCTAGCTTTTTTTTTTTTTTTTTTTTTTTTTTTAATCGTTTTCTGACCTACTCCCATATTCTCCTGGTGATCTTAGGGCAGTCCTGCTGAGATACGCCCTCACTGCCCTCTCCAGAGAAGTGTACCCGCACGCTGCCCCCCTCCCTGCCTGGCAGCACGTCTTCCCTAGGGCTGAGATCTGCTTACCGCTCTCCAGCACTCACCTGCATGAGCTCCACAATGGCCACGAGGTCTGCAAGAGAAATCTCGCTGCCGATGATGAAAGCTTTATCCTGCAGAAATCTCTCCTCAAGTTGCTTCAGCGAAGTGGACAGTCCATCCATAACCTCCTGAAGCTTCTCCGCGGGCAGCGGCTGCCCAGTGAAGAGAGGAATCAGTACCTGAGGAGAGAAGGGACTTGGAGTGCCATCAGCCACCTCCTCGTGGATCTAGCGGGAGTCTTTTAAGTTACAGCCCATGAGCTACTCGTGATTGCCAGTGTCACCACCCTGCAGCAAAGCCACCGCAGGGGACGAGGTTAGAGCTTCGCAGGCTGCAGCTCCAGGTAAAGTGGTCTGTGGGCAGAGAGCACACAAGCAGTCCCGTGTGGCGGATCTGCAGCGACAGTAACGTCCAGCTAACGGGCAGCGACGCACAGAAAGACACCGAGGCCTCAGCTGCCACTCTGCGCCCGGCCTCGCCGTTTCCCTCTCCACCTTGTTGCGGTACCAAAGAAAGGCCCGGCAGCCCTGGAGAAGGCAGATCTCCACCGCAGTCACCACTGCTCTGCCCTCCCTCTCAACAGCCTGCCAGCCGCCCTGGCTGCGGGCTCAGCAGCCCACCGCTACCCACTGCAGCTGTGGGCGCAACTGGTGCTAGAGGCAGGYAGGCACCAACACGGAGAGGAGGGCATGGCAGCGAGCGCGGGAGGCACCGCAGCGCACCAGGACTGGGTGGGCAGGCAGGGAAAGCGTTTGCCCTGTGCAAGAGCAGCCAGCGAGGCTGAGAGCGGGTAAGGGCTCTTCTTCCACGAGCCTTTCGGCGGCCTCCCGAGCAGCTGGGTGGCAATCCTGCCTTAACCCACTGCAAATGTTCCCAAAGCAATCATGTGAGTGCGGTCCTCGTCTCCGAGGGCTTTGCTGGCACTGCACGCATTAGCCTTTCAGCGAGATTTGTCACCGTGCATCTTCAGGCCAGGATCTCTGAAGGGCGTTGTATCCGCAAGTCAGCTGCAAATCTCAAATTAAAAACTTATGGGTTTAGATGCTTATTGTTCCAGCAATGATTCACAAAGATATATGCACTATTGGAGCCCTCAGTGTTCCACAGCTATGCTGCCTCCACCTACCACAGCTTSTAAAGAAATATGGTTTATTCAGAGAAGCAGAATTAGAGATATAAATTTCCACTGATGAGAGTGGAGCAAATTTGTCATTATTGCTAGTACATTCAGCAATTCATATTGTGATTGCTTAATCCAAACCAAGATGTTTGCCAAATACAAAGTCTATTTCATCAGAAAATTCATGGCCGGTTCTCTTCCAAAGCGGTTCCAGTTATGAATTATGGGATCTCTGGGCGTAGTGGTCTGAAATGCTATCTTCTTCCTTTCCTCTCTCTTGGGGCTGTTGGGGTGTTTGTCCTCTTCGATGTCTAGCTAAGTGGCTTTATGCATTTTCCTACTTCCAGTGATTCTGAGGATCTTTTTTGTAGCTAGATCATCTAATCAGCAGCAGAAATGAGCTGGATTTGTTTGTTTGGAAGCACTGAGTGTCAGCCTGCAGAGACTAGAAGAAACTGCTTTTTGTATGAATCTGACTCATATTTGTATTGCTTCTCTGTGCTCTCTAGCTAAAAATTCAAATATCAACACATCAGGAAGGTGAATGAGCCCTGATGTTTTGTTAAGCACAAACAAGGGCAAACCTAACACAGGAATGGTGAAGTTCTTACCTGTTTACTGGCAACCCTTATTTTGTCTGATAGTCTGTATCACAGCTGTACTTGCAGGGCTATATTTGCACCTGGGTTTCTCTGCGCACATTTACATTAACTTTCAGAGAAGTTGGCTGCAGATAGGTGTCCAGCAGAATCATCCGGTAATAAGTGGCTTTCTGCCTTAGGGTGACACTGTTAATTCTACCTAGATATAAATTGATCTGACCACACTGAATAAAGAAATCCTGTCATTCTCTCTGTACCCCGATCTGTCCCGGAGCCTGTTTTAAAGGAGTGTGTATGTGTGCTGGTAGCGGAAGGCTCTTCTAGGTCTCCACCCTCATGGGGCTTCAGGGAGTTGGTGTATGAAGAATGCAAGCTTTCAGCTTCCAGCAGCAAAGCAAGCACTCACCAAGGCAGCAAAACCTCTGTACTTGTGTTGCATGCTCTGCACAGCCGTGTAACGAGGGGGAGGCAACACTCCAGTCTGTTATAGATTTGTCCACAAACACAGGCAAYGAAAATGTTTTGGGCTTTGAGACTTTATCACACCAACTTTAAGGAACACACCAACTTTAAGGAAAAGAATAAAAATGACCAAAGCTGCTTTTGCCAATCCCAGTGTTGAGCGGTGAAGAACAGCTCCTCTCAGCTAGCCATGGCCRAAGTTTGTTATTTCAGTGTGACAAATTCTCTGTATTGAACCTGTCCAAATGCTCRGTATTCTGCCAGGAAAATATCACCTTGCTCACATTTTAGTACTCAGTCTCCTTACCTTGATCCACATGGTCTTAGGAGCATTAGCCCGGATGTTAGCATGATGCCATGAGAGGTATTCGTCCACCTGGGCCCGTTTTTGTATGTCCGATGGGTACCAGTGGTCRGGAGTGTTGTACTTTCGGCTCAGGTACAGGAGGATAGCAGTGCTGCTCGGACAGTAATCAGAGACAGGAGAGGGTCAGGGCGCTGCGGTGCAGAGTGCTTTCCCCTGGGCTCCCTCTCCTGCCCCGAAGGAACTCGTGGCTTCCACTAACCAGCATTCAGGTTAGGATTTGAGATGGAGTCCGGGGGACATACAGAGGCATTTAATTCCTGTTGGCACTAACTTCCCTTAACCACTCTGAAAACTTGAACCTGCTGGAAAATCATACTTTTGTTATATGGTGCATGGTACTGCTGGACAGTGACTAGACACAGAGTAAACAAACAATAAATCTCCATAATCATCTATCAGCAACGTTAACCATATCGGTCCCCAGCTGCTCTGAGCYATCTCTCTGAGACCCAGTGATGTTTATGTGCTTGTGTGCGAAATGAAACTATCTAACAAGATACGTTGCCCTCTGATCACATCTAGGTCTTTCTAGCCCGCAGCTTCCACTGAAGCCAGTGGGAGTCCCGGCAGGGAGAGCCCGCGGATTGTTTTTTGGCTTGGTATGTCCATATGTTGGTATCATCACTAACTGGCATGAGAAACCAGATGGAAAAAAATCTTAGTTATCTGCAATGTGTAGGCTGCTGCTACAAAGAGATGCCACAGAAAACCCTGTGTGGGCACAAGGATAGAAAATTCAGGCCCTCCTWTTACAATAACTCAATTATTGCAGTCTTAAGATACTACTAGCCAGCTAGATCATAGATCTCCACRGTAATTTTAGAATGTAAAACATACATTTTGTCTCTGCAGGGGTTCATCTGGCCTTTATGACTGACTCTCATAAACAGAAGTGGTTCCATCTCTCTCCTAGTGTAAAAGGGATTTGATAAGCTTTAAACATTTCCCTGCAGTGTTTATAATCTAGTTTTTGAGATAATTGCATCCAAGAGAAGCTCAAGAAGTTAAACCAGCTGATCAATTTAGGTTGTGAAAGATAATTCAAAGAAAATGGAAACAGAGCAAATGAGATTACAAATCAGGTTATACTATTACAAATACTCAATGTGTTATAAGGTATGAAATTTCATGCAGATTTTTTCAGTCTTTGCAGTGTTATGTGGAAGGCAAAGTGATCTGAAATAAAATAATATCAGTGCAATTATATATATATATATATGTAAATATATATATATATATGTCAGGAGCTAGGTGTGAGTTCACAGTGTATTACCCACTTCAGATCAAGAAATAAGGTATGTGATGGAGTAAATAAGCATTTGTAACATCATCTTAGGCAGAAAGGACCTGCTTCTCCATAAACAGACTATAATGGCTAGTTGATCCTGCATAATTACAGAAGTTCCTGCCAAGGGAGGATCTTTCTAACAACATCTCCCAGCGTGGATCACRTCTATCGGAACCATGCACAGCTTTCACTGTATAACCATAACCTTGCAAGTSAATGTACTTTCATCTCCTTTTTTTCAGGAACACAGACACTGAAATGCCAAAGTAGATCATTAACCTGCCCAGGTCCTAAAAGCTCGTGGCCAATCCTGTGATCTTTAGTCGTTCAGAGGGAACCACATCTCCTGAAYGCTGCACAGGATTACTGGCCCCCTGGGGGGCTGAGGACCGGTTCTCACCATTCTGCTAGGGTGAAGTCTCCGTCCTTCAGGGCTGGCACTTTCTTCAGGAGGCTGACTTTGGCAGCCCCTTCGCTGTTCGATGACCCTAACGACAAGAACAGACAAGGCAGAGGTTAGAAGAGTATCTGCCAGTGAATGATCAGCGAAATAGCTGCCTCCARCTGGACAATCAGCGAACTGTGTTAGGTTTTTCCCATACGGTCATATTCCATAATTAAAAGGTTATAAAACTGAAAAGTCAGTATAAAGCCACCTACAGACACTGCAGTCTGCTCRGGCCTGTCACTGGCATGCAGCCGTTCCCAGTACTATATAGGAATTCAGTTGCTCTGGTACCAGCCACACGTATAAAACCTACCGAAGAATCACTCACAAAGAGGCATTAAGATGCAGCGGTGAATACGCTGGCACTGAAAATGTTATTGCAGACAACCAGAAAGAGCTGGCCTGACTTGAGAAGGCTGTGTCCTACAGCCACAGAGATCACAGCGGGGAAAGAGGAAAGTTAGGATAAAGATAACTGAGCAGCTGAAAAATATTTGATACTTGCAAAGGAGACAGGGTCTCGAAGGGTTGAGTTGCATGYGGAGCCTCCTAATAGGGCACACAGTTGCTGCTCCCAGTCATGTTCCCACAGGCGACAACAAAACAAAYGGTTTTTCCTCCAGCTTCACGAAGCCCCATCTAGCTAGGATGAAGTCATGACGCAAGGCAGCTTGAAAGCTTTGGGCCCACAGAGATCATTGCAATGGGTCAATAATCAAAGGCAGCCTGGCTGCCTTACAGACACATGGAATAAAATCTTTTTCTTGTTTGTTTGTCTCCAAAGAGCAGAGAGATTTGAGTATTTACACAGAGAACAAATGCTGTCTGCAGAGCTGGTCCCACAGCAGACACTCAGCTAAGGACGTTTCCAGAGTTCTTGCTGGGATGGGAAAAACATAAATATCAGCAATATAACAGTAGGCCCATAAAACAATTCATTGCTGCCATAGTAGAAAATTAGCTMGGGGCRGGGAAGCTCATGCACCTCTAGCCCRTGTCACCGCTGGCTCTAGGTCAGCGTGTCAACCTACCTCCGCCAGGAAAACGCAAGGGSAAGAAGCCACCCCATAAAAGGGTTTAAACTCCGCAGTCACTGGAGTTTGGAGACATTAACAGCGGGATATCTAATCGTGTTTTCGGTCCCCCACGAAGGCACTGAACTTGCAAATCAGCGATTCCGTGCCCGGGACCCGCACGCGAGTCCAGGGACACACACGAAAGAAAAGGTCGATTTGCTTTGTTTGTTTGAAGTGCTCTCTCTAGGGGCACATCACCTTCCAGGGTGCAAAYCTGATCGAATCAGCATGATCAGCAGAAAGTCTTATACAAAAATGCCTTTTGCTCAGGGATTAAGTGCCATTAGCTAAGAAACAAGGATCTATATCCCRAAGAACTGCTTGCCGCCAGTCAGGAGGCAGCAGCAGTGTCTGCATCACTGGACAGAAGCGCAGCAGGAATTAGTCTCAGAGAAATAAAAACAGGTTTTGCACTATCAAGTTTATTTACAGTTGGCTGTGGAAGGGGTGGGAGAAAGGAAGATTGCTGCATTAAAAGTTAGAGAAACCAGCAAAGTGCCTGACTCCTTTCCCAATAATCTAATTAATGAGACAAACCAAGCCGAGCAAACGTAGGCCCATCCCCGTTTCCAGCTGCCTGGCCCCTGCCTCGCCTCTTCTTTGAGAGGTGCTTTTTGAAACTCTGGGTGGGACTAGGTTCGGGGGAGTCGAAGGCTCCCAGGCATCGTCTGCCCGAGGGGATTCGAAGCCCTGCTGGGAGACGGCTCCGGCTACTGGGGGTGCTGGCGCTCCGCGACTTCGCTGGGAAGGAGCCCCAGGCGCGCTGTCAGGAGGAGAGGCAGGAGGAAAGGGCTTCTTGGGAGTAAGAGCCAGACAGAAACCACGAGAGAAAGTGCACATCTATCCCAGYGGATGGGATATTTGCCTGGGAACGACAGGGCGTTCTGGTTTCTGCTCTGCTGGGCATGTTCTCCTCAAAGCAAACAGCTTTGGGGAGCAGGGAYGAGAAGGCACATCTGCCTCGTCCCAGGGAAGCACCCCAGCTCCCGTTCACCCTCGTGCCTCCTTTCCGGCCCTCTCTCCTAACCGCCCGCGCTGCCTGGATCCACCGAGCCTCTCCGCACAGACACCGACTGCTCCCACCACTCTCGCCGAGACCCTCACCCTGGCAGGGGGACGCACACCCCTGCAGCCCCCGGCTCGCTGCACACCCGAACTCAAACCGCCGGAGAAGCTTACACCTGGCATTCCCCCAGGGTGGGGCTGAGAGCCAAGTACCGCACGGTGCTGAGAACGGCCAGTTTGCTTCTTAGGAGTCTTAATCCAGCTCCTTTTAACATCCCTAAGTTTCCCGATGTTAAACAAGCCAGGAGCTCTGCAGAGTTCAGGTGGACTTTCAAAAAAACGCAGCAGAAAGCTGCAAGGCAAAGATGCTTCTAAGCAGTAAGAGCTCAATCCGCAGAGCGAGGCATCGTGGCCCGCGCGTACCCCCGAGGCAGCAAGCGGCCGAGACGSGATCCTAGCGAGCAGCGGGCGAGGGCAGCCGGAATCAGATTTCAGCCAGCTTTTGTAGTGAACAGTCCCGGCAGGAACGCTTAACGCGCTCGCCTTACTGTACCGACGTGTCCCTCCTGCGGGTCGGTGGCCGCTGCGAGGGCTGCCGGCACCGCAGCCACGGGGCGGCATCCTGCTTGCTTTGGCTCACACAGTGTTTTTACATAGGGACACAAGAGCCCTGTGCAGAGACCACTACTGATCTGTAAACTGATAAAAGTCTTGGTATGAACACTACCTTCAAATTGCTTCAGCAGAACTGATTATTATATTAAAACAGAGACCAAGACTTGTATTTGAGGTTTAGCAGAGTTTAGGCCATGCCTCTCTTCCAGCAGGCTCAGCTAGCTTTTATGGACAGAGCTACTTATGAAGTGGCCAATCTTTACCACTCCTGGGATGCTGAGTGACTTGCAGTGCTGTTTAACGTCAGTTGGACCTGGTGGGATTAGTTCTTCAYGTCACGCATGGATGTGCACACGCACTGTGTGCACTGCTGGGCTTTGAGGAACAGCTTTCGTGGGCAGAGCGCACACTGCCCGCGGCAGGTCACGCAGCGAGCGAGAGCAGTTCGTAAGGGGGGAGGAAGGTAGGGTAAGGAATAGTGTAAGGAAGGAGATTTACTGGTGAGTAGAAATAAGTGGGCAAGTTTTTGCAAAAAAAAAAAAAAAAAAAAAAAAAAAAAAAAAAAGTCCATTTGCCTGTCATGTCCCTGCCTAACCATCCCCTCAGCCAAGGATTTCTAGATGCAATTCTTTGTCTTAGGCAAAGAAGTAACAAACAATTTCTCAGGAAAATGCAATACATAAATGGGCAAGTCATCTTTACAGCTGGACAAGTCTGAACAGCTGAATGTTTCTGCTGAACGTCCACCATTCCCAGAGCTCTCCTCGCCTGTCACTGTGACTAATTTGCTAGAAATGGCTGGAGGAACATTCCTTGGGGATGCACAAAAATAGCTGCAGCACAGCTACGAGACAGCTCCGGGAATAAGCGCTCCATGGTCAAACCACTGTACCGAGGCCCCTGCACAGGGCAGCTAGTCAAGACCGTTYGGGTTAGCGGAGGAGCGAGCCCTCCTCTCTCGGTGGGCCAAGCACAGCTGCCGGGCTGGCAGCAGGCTCGGCTCCGGCGTGCGCCTCTGACCTTCCCCGAATTGCCGCCGGAGCACGGCTGGTCCGCGCCGAGCTCTGCCCCCCGGCGCGCCGCTCACCCCGGAGTCACCGCCCGCGCCCTCGAGCTCCGGCGATCTGCTAGCGTCCGCTTCAAGCGTCTTCTCCTCCCGCCGAGACCGCGGCCCCCCCAGCGTGCGCTCACCCCTCCCAAGCTGCAAGCGGGGCTTGCGACTTCCACTGACCTAGGCAGGGCTAAGCCGCACTGGCCCGCAGGAAAATACCCCGCTGAGTGGGCAATTTCTGGGGAAGCGGCAACTGAGGACGCGGCGGTGAGGAGGGAGCAAGCGAGACGCAACGCGCAGGCAGCTCCCTGCGCGGCCCCGCGCAGCCCCGCGCAGCCCCGCGCAGCCCCGGGCGCTGCGCCG
>NW_028186343.1:1244018-1366237 GCF_003343005.1 Rhea americana
CTCCCCCCAGCTCGGAGTGTCCCCCCCCGGCACAAGGCCGCGCAGGAGGCTCCGCCGTGGCAGCTGCGGGGGCTCTGCCGAGGCCGTTGTGTTGTTCCCACAAAATCTAGCAGCCCTGGTCGCAGGGGGAAAGAAAGGGGGGGAAAGGCGGCCGGCAGCCCTTGGCCTGCTTCAGGGTCCGCAGGTCACGCGCGAGTCGCGGTAAATGAACGTGCGAGAGCGCTTGGTGCTGCTGCGGGACCGGGAGGCCGGCGCAGCGCGGGGCCTGGGGGCACCGCGCACCCCAGCCCCGGCCCCCGCTCTCGCGTTCGCAGCGTGGCCCGGCACGACGGGGGCCCCGAGCCGGCGTTCACCTCGCGCTGCCAGCTCATTTCGGAAGGGGATCCTGCAGCAACCCGCTGCCTGCCCCGCGCTGCAAGGTGATGCCCTGGGAAACGGCAGGGAGGCGGCAAGGAGTTCCCGGAGGATGTCGCCGCCACGTATCTGCAGCTGAACGACTTTTCTCCCTGTCATTTGTCATTTAAGATTTCCACGCAAGCAGAKAGGAACGGAAGAAGTTTAGAGTGAATTCAAGGCCTTTCAGGGAGCTGCCGGTTTGCCCTCTCGCTGTCCGGCGTGCAGCACCGGCACGCCGGGCGGCAGAGGCTCGCAGGTGCTTGCCGTCACTGCACGGGAATCTTCACTGCACGGGAATCTTGAGTGCTAAGGGAGTGGGGGAGAGGAACGCGAACCTGACTCTGCACGGGTCATACAGTCAGAAAAGCCTTTGTACTTTAAAACGATCGCACGTCCCCAGTCCTGAGATACCACTGCGAGAGGTTCGGTGACCTCAGTGGTGGATAGCAAGATTAGCAGTGTAATTCCACTTTGCTCCTTCATTTATGGTTCCGTTGATCCATTAGCCCTATCTGGACCTTCGTGTACGCTCCCTGGAAAAGTTCCTTCTTTAGGGTTTTCTCCGCTTTGCTGACTGCACTGCTCAGTCCACATGGCCAAAGGAATATTTATATGTAGTCATGTTGCACAGTGTTTACTTGCATCAGTCCTGGCTCTAGGCTAGTGCGGCCAGCCCAGCATTTTCATTTGTTTCCATCGCCCCAAAGGAAGTTTTTTCTCTCCATACTGATACATTATCAGCTTCTTGTAGGAAATGTAGAAAAATGCAGTAAGTTTTACATTTTGTTGCTTAATCATTTAATCTCAGAACATGTATCTGTTTTTAAGCATTTCTCCCATGTTGCGTATCCCAGCTTCAGTTTATGCTAGAAATCACAGGCTCTTACCCTTTGTGTTTCCAAATAGCCCCTGGCAAGCCTTGAGGAACTGAATCAGGACAGCAGTTAAACTGTCACCTGGAGCTTAAACCTCCTCCGTGCTCAGCTGAAAGGGGCTAGATGCTGCACAGCCGTTGTGGCAAAGCTCTTGCACAACCAGCTGGCTTTTGGCAGGTGGAACGGGCCGCTCCTGGGGCTCGCGGCCCAGGCCCCGGCACCAGCCAAGCTCACGTGACACAGGTGAGCAAAACGGGGGAGCCGGAAGGACAGAAGGCGGCAAAGTACAAGGACGAGTTTGCCGTGATTTTAGGGCACAAAAGCAGCAAGGCAGATTTCTCTCTCGTGTAACTCTTGCCATCCAAGGAGTTACTGGGGGAGGTGGTTTGTCCTGCAGGTTTAGAAGGGCCCAAAGTGCCAGTGGTCCCTGCGCACGGCTTCAGGGAGAGGGTGAACCTAGCATCCAGGTGGGCTTTAAAACAGACAGAGAAGACTTTGGTGGTGGTGGTGGGAGTGACAAAGAAATCTTCCTTTCCCCATGACCACACTGTGAAATCCTGGCTGTCATCCCTGCTGTACTGGGACTTCTGTGGGACACCAGCAGCAGCTGACCTGCCTATTTCTCTCTCATTTGTGACCCCAGCTACACGGGAGCACAAGACGGGGGCTCTACACGTCGTCCCAACACCCTTGTGGAGGTGTCCTTGCAAGAACACACGCAGGGTGACCTGTACGGAACCAGTGCCTTACTCAAACAAGCAGAGAATTGGCTTGAGACTCCCTTATGTGGAGCTCTTGAGCTGCAAACATCATAGACAAAAAAAGAAACAACAACAACAACCCAAACCTCAACCTTAATTTGCCTTGGCTCACGCGCAGCAGCCCTGCCGCGAGATTCTGCCAGGGAGGCGCGTACCAAGAAGGGCCCCCGTCCCAACCCCGGTTCCAGGTCTCTCTGTCGAGACGACTGCTCTGTAGATTTGGCTCCTGGTTACGGATAGTCTCTTTGCTCTGTTTCTACTTGAACAGAAGCAATGTGAGGAATTTACCGTGCTGGCAGCGAGAGGTTTGCCCTTTGCAGAAGAGGGAGACGGTGGAGGTGAGGAATGTGGAAGGTGGGCAAAAACGTAGCGTTACCGGGAGAGCCTGCGGCGAGCTCAGGCCGCTTTGGGGAGGTAGCGAAGGGGACCTGTTTTAGCCCGGTGGCGCGCGCAAGCCCGGCTGGGTGGATGCGGTGAGCTGCAGTTTATAGAGGAAAGGAAGTGGTTGGCAGTAACGTGTAAACGGGCCCTTTCCTTCAGGCTTAACGCTGCCAGCGAACTGCTGCAGCGGGGAGAGGCCAGTGCAGCCGCCGCAGGGGTTACCGGGCGGGCAGCAGCTCCGCAGCGGGCGAGGGGAGGGCAGCGGGCACCGCGCTCGCCGACGGGAGCGCGCAAGGCTCTCTTCGACGGGCCTACCCGATAAAAACCAGGTGAGAAGACAGATGGCCTTTGCCTGCGTCAGCGCAGCAACTGCAAGAGTTTTGGGGCAGCCTTGCTTTTCCACTGCTGACACGTAGGATTTCCTGCAGGTCGGAAGAAYGGAAGGGAGAAGGGGCTGGCTCGGCCTGGGGGCACCCGCGCTGCAGGCTCTGGTCCACGGTGCCCTTTGGCACCAGCAGGCAGGTTTACTCCGGAGAGGGGCTGGCGTGTTCCCCCGACCAGCCCGTCCTGCCCAAGGGACGTGCCAGAGCGGTTTGAGCAGCTACTTTCACCTTTTTTGAGTGCTCCAGTAACCTGACTCTTCACGACCAGTATGAAGATGACGGCTGTCTGACACCCACTGCAGCCATCTCTGTGGATGGTGAAACCATCCTGCGGACCACAGCGCAAAGGGGCTTCCAGTGCAACCGGAAAAAAACAGCCGGGAGCCCTCCTCCTCCCTCTTGCCTGGCACTGGAACGCTGCAGGGACAGGAAGGGGACAAAAGGACACGGACAGGAGGGTTATGAAAGGTGCTGCACAGGCCCGTATCATCAGTCAACACCACTTCCTTCCAAATCCTGTTTACACGCTGCGGACCTAGGAATCTTCGGCGTTAGACRGGCTCCTCGCACAGCTGCAACACGCGGCAGCTGTAACCATTAACTTTAGTAGAGACTCAGCCGTGACAAAAGAGTGGTAGAACATTAACTGTATTTAAGGCAACAGTCAGTTCATCTATCATGCAGTCCAGTTACCCCAGGGCTGGCCAGCCCGGCTCCTCCTGCCGCTGCCGCAGCAGTTCGGCAAAGAAGAGCGCCTCGCTTAAACGCCTTCCACCGAGGTCCCAAAGAAGCTCCAAGAGGGGCCAGAGCACCAATATTTATTGAGGATGGGGAAGCACAGAAGTTTCAGCTAAGAAAGYGCCTTTTCTCTGCTGTGTAGGCTATTCTTTGCAGATCATGGCCTGAGTCTACGGTTGCTTGAGGACCTTTATTCGTGGGGCTAACCACATCCTTCCCAGCAGCTAGGAGACCACACTTGATTACCCACGCAGTCTCCCTTTGCTCCAAGAGCAACCTCTAGTGGCCAGGTGCTCTAATACATTCCTGGGCAGGGTCCCCCATTCAAGAGCCAATTTTTGACTCTTTACTGCAAGAGCAAAAAACTTTCTAGTGGGCCTGTTGCAGTGCAAAAGCCATTGTCTATCCCCCTTCTTCATTCGGGTTCAGAAGGATCTGCTCTGTCCTACTTTCAGGAAACCTTTGCCCCTTCTTTGTTGCTGAGACYTGGAAAACTCAAAACAGGGACAAAAAAAAGCGGGGGGGGGGGCACTTCTGACCAGCTCCAGTACCCTCCTCATGGGCTGAATTACTTTGGTCCTCAAGCAGATCCACTTCTGCTGGAGCAAAAAAGAAAAGCCTACAGAGCTGCAGTCAACAGACCTGCAGTGGACAAGAGAGGAAGCAAGTACCTGTGGTCTTTGGTTAAGATGTAGTTTCCTTTCCTTCTAAGTTGCAGAAAGGCTGTGATAGAAATGCATTTTGCAGAATGGTGGTTTTATATGATTTTAGAAGAAATGCTGAAATATGACAGAAAGCACAAAATAACCTATTTTACTTAGAGCGTAACCCTCTAATTCTGGCCAGCCTGCTTCAGGAGGTTCTGCTTGAAATGCTCCATCAGTTCAGGTGCAATTTTATCAGTGGTCAAAGTCTTGGCTTTCAAAATCCCCTCATGTGCTTCCTGGAAGAGCTTCTTCCCCACTGCTTCTTCCACCCGACTGCGCCACTCTGCTAATTTTGGCCTCTCCTCAAAGAGGTCGTAGCCAGCGCCTACAGGCTGCAAAGAGAGAGCAACAGGCCCTGAGAGCGAGGTTTCCACACCAACAGTCAGACAAACCCTCTGCAAGATGGAACGAGAATGAAGCATGGACACGTTTCTGGTTCAAGCCAGGAGAGCGTCATCACGTTAGGTAGAGCTCGCCTCTGGCTTTTAGCCGGTAGGAAGAGGAAGCAAGTGCTGTCATCCTCAGCAGCTGCCGTCCCCTGGGACTCGCAGCAAAGGAGTACTCCTGTGGCTAAGCCGCGGAGCGTCCTAATGCGGAACACAGAGGTCCGCGCGCACCAATCCGTCTCTTCCAAACGTCTGTACGTCCAGTAGTTCATTCTGTGAAACCGATCATGGGGGAGCTTGAGGTAATCARATAGGTTTATTCCCACCTAAAATACGAGAGGACTCTATTCCTAGACAGCCACGGCACTGCATCAGTGCTTCAGTCCGGGAATGGGACCCTACTCTGCCACTCRAACGACAAAGTGGTTAAACGAGGACCGTATATCAGCCCCCTGGACACATGCAGAGTTGAGGTTCCCTCCCAAATTCCTGCTCTAAGGGAGAGCGCTGTTCTCCCAGCCTCTCCTTCCCCTCCCCTTACTTAGTTTGTCATTTATCTTTTTTTCTAGAAGAAATGCCCAAACCAGCAATTCTGTCCGTAATTCTGTAAAAAGAAATGTCTCATCAGAGTAGAAGTTCCCTGGCAAACAAACTCAGTTATGGTCAGAGTCAAAAAGGAACAAGCTTAAACTCCAATAAACTGCAGAGGGAAAGAYTTGTCATTTAGGAAGCGGCAGTGCTGCAGCTACCCCTCGGCCAGGCCTGCGCCCGCCCCAGCTCGCGCTGGGTCAGTGCTCACCTGCATGAGCTCCACCAGTGCTACAAGGTCTGCCAGGGAGACCTCACTGCCTGCGATGAAGGGCTTGTCCTGCAAGAACTTCTCCTCAAACTGCTTCAGAACAACATTCAGCTCTTCAGTAACTCCTTCCAGTTTCTCTGGAGGAATGGGCTGGCCCGTAACAAGAGGCAGCAGCACCTACCAGGGAGAGAAAAAAAATACAGCTTTTTATCTGTTTCACTCCAAACCTAGTTCAGCTCTCCTACTGCCTTCTTCTAAGGATCCCTCACTAGCCATGCATGAGAATAACTGGTGCCACTAATCTTCTTTGAGAGGTTAACGTTGATGTCAGTCATTATACCCTCTGTGTCCTCTTCTCCTCCCTTGAAAGTCTGGAATTTCAATCGACAGAGTCTCCTGTCAAGGCAAACACGCATCACCTCCAAGGAGCTGCATTTCGTTTCTCGTGGGAGCTGCTTTCTTCCCACGCAGAAGGCAGAGCGAGCAGTGCCAGCTGCTCACTGCCCACCCAGGCCAAAGCGCATCTGGACTGCRTCTGCAAGGGACGACAGCAACCCCCGGGGTCTCAGCGCCATTTCAGTTAGGCAGAGAACTGGCTTTGCTGATCAGCAGAGTCATTTCTAGGCCCAGTGTTGTTCCTTTCCGTCAGCTGCCTTGCTGATTCACTTAGAAAGGTCCTGCAAACAGGAGACTTCTTCTTGGGCCATAGAACTCACAGCTGTTAGCGCTTAGTTTTTGGTGTGAAAGAGTCTTACCTTAGTTAAGAACAGCTTGCTCCCCTTCCCACGGATGTTGACATGCTGCCATGACAGGTACTCATCAACCTTGGCTCGTTTTTGCAGGTCAGATGGGTACCAGTGATCAGGTGTCTTGAATTTCCGGGTCAGGTAGAGGAGGATTGCAATGCTACCCAAGAGCAAGAGACCAGTTAGCTGATGAGGTTGAAGCACTTTGTCCTTTCTCCGTCCACCCAAATCTGGCATTGCTGGACCAGCAGCAGCACAAACACCCGATCCAGCTCAGGCWGCACAACTGTCCGCTGGTTACAGCGCACGAGTTTGTGCTGCCCTGACTGCTGAAACTCTGCCCACGTGCAAGCTAGCTCCAAGCAGCAGCTCGCAGTTTTCATGGCCAATGCTGCTTGAATTGCTTATAAGCTTCTCTTGTAACATGAAACAGAGAGATTGAAAAAGAGGCAAAAAACTAACTCGGTGGGAGTCCCGGTAAGGATACGCAACAGTACCCTGGCACGAGGATAAAAAATACCTCAACAAGGGGCTGAGCTTATTTGAGCCTCACCTCTCCGCCAAGGTAAAAGAACCGTCGCGTAGCGCTGGCACTTTCATCAGGACGTTCACCTTCTGGAAATCCTCCGTCCTGTGCTGCCCTGAGGAGGGAAACGAGGCAGCGCTGCTCAGCACCCGTCCGGAAACGCTCCAGGAGCCGGCGACACGCAAGCTCCCCGCTTTGATTGCACGAACACCGTCCTGTTCAAATTCAGAGGCAATCGAAGGGTGCCCCGGGGTGAGAGCTGGGTTTGCCCGGGGGTGGCAAACTTTCCTTGCTTGCTGCCTGCGCTCGCAAAGGTCAGACTGGGCTGAGGCTCCGTTCGTTCGTACCGACCGTGCTTGTCGGCTCGGGGCCGTAACAGCACCGAGCTTGTGCTGGGAGGAACCTGTCAGGGCACTTGTACAAGGCACTACACGAACCTAGAGCGAGCGCCAAGCTCCTTGGAGGCGTGATATTGATATCCAAACAAGGTGGGTTAACCACAAGGACAGTAAGAAAACAAGAGATTTTTTTTTTTTTTGGTGGGAAATAAGGCAATTTATATTCAATTTTCTTTTTAGTCCCTACATGAACATAGAATTCAATGATTCCATAGTGGGTAGGTTAGTACAAACCTAAGAATCTAGCTCTACGTGCAAGTTTTGCATGCACACACTGTATATTGGAGCAGATACGGATCTGAACTTGCTTTCAAGCTAGCTTTTAGGCCCCCAAACCCTGGGAGGCGGAGAGCCAGCTGGAGAGGAGAAGGCATGCGAAGCCTCAGCGTGCTCCAGTATCTCCGAGCTCAGCCTCACGACCCCGATTCGCGTGAGCAGCTGGTGCTGGCCTTCCCCAGCCGCTGCCTTCGGGGACGCTCTGCCTCGGGCTTCCCGACACCCAGCCCTGGGCCGGGCCGTGCTACATGAGTCACCCGGGAATCTTTATGTAGAGGAAAGACTCTAGAACTGGGTTTTTTTGCAAGTACTTGGCAAACCTGATCTGTAACTACTCCCTTTGACATTTGACTCACAACCCGCCCTCCTCGCCCTCCTCCTCCCAAACAGGCGCTGCCRTTTCCTCGTGCAGCTTGCAGGGCTCCCAGCCCTCGGGGGTCTCCGGAGGCCGTGCGCTTTCTGTCCCCCCTCATCCTTTCTGCTGCACTTCCTTGAGGACTACGCTGCTGGGGACYCAAGAGCGCGGTGACACGTACTAGTGCAGCAAGGCCACCCGCGCCGTTGTGCCCAAGGGCCCGGTAAGCGCCAGTCYGTGGGTGCGTGTGCGCCTGTCTGTCTGTCTGTCTGTCTAGCTCCCAGGCACTAGGAGGTGTACACACAGTGCAGGCCTAGGTGCACCGTTAGCACCCTGTGAGCCAAATTACTTGTCTTAAATCCACCGACCAAATCGTGGTGCGCTGGTAAAAGCAAGCGCCGCTGCTGCTGCGGAGCATAAAGCACTGGGAACTGTGATCGAATTCACTTCCCTTTCATCTGCTCTCCGCGACTCATCTCATTTTCCCCTTCTCTTTGAGGCTCCCCTTGTTTGCCTACCCACCTCTCCTGCACGTTACCAGTCTCATCATYGCAACTGTTTCCCGGAAAAGAAGGGAGAGGACCCTAAGAGGGCTTACCCCTAACTCGCTCTCCTGGTGCAATACACCTGATAGCAAACGTTTATTCCTACCAAAACATAGGTCAGTAAGAGGAAAACCAATAATGTGCAATCAATGAACAGCTCAGGCACCAAGATGAACACCCAGAGCCTAAACCACAACACATCCGAGGTTTTTAAGTAGCAAGCTGGAGCCTCTTTTGTTCTTCTATTTGTTTGAGCCCCAGAAGCCTTCTCATCTTTCACTGTTTTAAGCTTTAGTTGCTCAGGTGTTTCTMAGTCCCCTGCATTATCTTAATGCAAAATCCTGCAGAGCCCTGGAAAGGTCAGAGAGTAGTTTTTACCACCTTTAGTCGCAAATAAAGGAGATGGGGATTTTTAACAAGGGTGTCCTTTAGGTGGGAACACAGGATACCTCTCAGGCAGACCCCTACCCGTTGGCGGTTGGCTTTGCAACAAACCGAAACGCTTTCCCCTTCCCGCTCTCGCAGCTTTCAGGTTCCTGGCTGCTGCGCCGTCRCGCTCTGCTGCCTTCGCCTTCTCTGGACCCCGTCAAACGGCTTCGCCACGAGCCGCTCGACCCGCTCAGGGGGTCAGCAGGTGGCCCACGGTCCGGCCCTACGCGGGCGGCCGTCGGTGAGCTCTGCTCCCCCCGGGGACCTCTCCCGAGTGGCCGTTAACTCTGCGTTAAGAGGAGAAAAGCTGCTGCCGTATCAGCTGCCTGCTGCTTGCTAGAGCACGGCCTTTCCCCAGCAGGCTGAATTCAAGACCCCTCACGTCTTGGTTGTCGTCTCACATACGTGAACTTCCCAGCTCTTATTTCTTTAGAAAATCGGGTCGTGTTGCTGTGGTGACACCAGGCAGCCCCCAGCTGCAGGAGGGACACTCCACCCTCCTGCTCCACCAGCACTTTTCGGAGTTTCTGAGTAACCCCGTCCCACCCCGTCCCGCTGCGGCGAGCGCTGCCAGGCTGCTATCTACGGCCTTTCCTGGCGGCCGGGAGAGCCCGGGTGCCGCTGCGGGCTGGGCGCATCCCCCGGCCCGGGCCCCGCCGAGCCGGCACCGGCACCGGGACCGGCACCGGCCCCGGGGGCGGCTGCGCAGCGCCCTGCCCGCCCCGGGCGCGGCTCGGCCCCACTCACCCTTCATCAGCTCCACGTGCTTGAACTCGAAGGGGATGTTGTTGTACTTGGCGAAGATGTAGAGCGCCCGGCAGGGCTGCGAGAGCAGGTCCAGGTAGAGCTCCAGCCCCATGTTGCTGCTGCTGCTGCTGCTGCCGCCCGCCCCGGCCGTGCCGTGCCGTGCCGTGCCGTGCCGCGCCGCGCCGGGAGCGGGGCGGGCAGCGGGGCGGCCCCGGCGAGGCCGCGGAAGTCCCTGTCCCCGCCCCGCGTTTTAACCCCGGAGCAGACAGGCCCCAAGGCAGCTGGTGTTCAGGCCCTGAACGCGTTCTCCAGGTTGCGCCRGGGAGTTTCAAAGGACTCGGGTGACGGTGCAGTTTTCCAGGGCAAACTCTAACCCGGAGTTTATTATACTCTAACCCCTTAATTGCTCAGTGATAAGAAAAAAGCAAAGCCAGCGTGATGCTTCACCTGGCTGCAAAGAAGAACAGTGCACAAGAGGCTGAGTATCCTTATCCTTGCCTGGTTCATGGGGGCTCACACCTGTGGCATAATTTTTCATTCCGGTTACTGTGATTCCAGTCATCAGCAAGACGAACGCTTGCTTCGCTGCTAGAAAACAATCCAAAGTCACTCSTCTCTCTAGGCTACCCTTCCAAACATCCATCTCCTCCAGCAGCTTTCCAGTCCTCCTTCCACCCCCCTCCTTACCTCATTCTGCTCCAGTCCTGTATTGCTAATAAAAAAAATATATTTGTATCTATACAGATACTTGTTTTGTAAAGAAAATAAATGCACACTAGCAAGCGTGCCCCTGGGCACTTCCTGTTGAGTATCTCATCCAGGTATTTGGAGGCTGCAGCTACACAGTAGCAAGACACTAACAGCTCCGACCCTTGTGCCAGGGGCAGCTAAAAATACCAGTAGCATGTGTCAGACAGATATTTAGGGCTTGCACTGACACTGCTAGAGTCCAATAATATTCATCTTATATGTGACCCAGGCCATTTTAGTCTGCATTAACACTTAATACCTGCTCTTACCACTAGTACCTAATGTAGAAAGGGTAAGGACACAGAAGAGCACAGGACTAGTACTGAAACTCCCCTCACCACTATCTCAACCCCTGTACCCAGAAATCCTTAATAGACACTGAATGTTTTAAAAAATTATATATAGCATTTATTTAAAAGTTGCAGTCACTTCAGCCTACAAAAGCTCTCCAAATAGTAGTCTGCTATAGGTACAGTATAGGTTTTCTGCATTTGCAGATACAGCTGCTTGTGCAGCAAGGCAAAAACATTAGTTGTCCCACTTTAGAGGCAGGAAGGGCACAGTCCTCATGGTTGGAGAGCAGCAGTTCCATCAGGCCCATGCTCAAGAACTGTAGAAGGCTCTTCCGTTCACCGATGGAAGTTTTACAGATGCCAGTAGGATACAATATCGAGGTCTCCTCAAGGCAAATTGTTTTTTTTTTTTTGAAAACCAGTAATTGAACTCTGTTCCTCCTGACCTTGAAACAGAATGAAGCCCTCAACAGCAGACTTAGTATGTGATAAAGTTGAGGAGCCAACTATCCAGCTGAGGACCTAGGTTCATTGGTATGGTGCTGTGTAGTACAGTCCATGACCTATCCAGCTGAGCTTCAGTGCTACGGAACATGACCTCCTCTGCTTGCATTCAGTCAGGCTCGTCTCTGTGCTCGTTCATCCTGTTCAAAATGAAAGTCAAGAACGTGACTGAAGATGCTGTCTCAAGGTCACACAGAGGGAGTTCGGACAGCAATGGGACAATTTAATAATCATTTCTGCCCTGCCCCAGTTCTCTAACACTCTTAATCCACAACTCAAAATCATCAGATTTTTCAGGGACAGACCTTTAAGCTTAGCTTTTGATTTGARTCACCAAAATAGAGAGCAGAACACTGACCTAATTCATGGAGCACAAAATCTATCATGGATCCCTAGTCTAYGCATTAGACAAGTTAAATGACACCTTGCTTCTGCCTGAAAGCTTTTCACCATCCCACTGGTGTTCAAGGGAGGGTCAGCAGAAAATGCTTTCCTGTTTTAGAAAACTCAACTTCTAGTTAGCACGGTTGTGAATTAGTGTTAAAACTCTGTAATGGCAAAAGGCTTAATCTCTGTATTTATCTGTGTTCCTCCAGCTAGCTGCCAAAATCTTAGCTCTAGAGATAACGAGAACAAGCTGAAGAGAAAAGGGAACATAAATACTCTCTGCTTTCCTTTTATTTGGAGGACGTCTTTCTCTCTTCCCTACCTTCTTCAAGTATTTCATAATAATGCACCCAGAAATACTGTCTTTGCACTGAAATGGAACTATCTCAGTTAAAGAAAAGGATCCTGGACGCTAACATTTGTATTGGTCATGGGTTGCAGTGAACAGTATAAGCTGTAATTTGATTTTCTGCTTTCTTCCCTGTTGCAATTACCTTGACCATTTTCTCAAGCTTAGACAGAGCTTCCTCATATTGGGGCACCAACGGCTTTAATAACTTGCCCTTCACCAAGTACTGCTTTATGTCTGTGATGCCAGCATCCTTCAACATCTGCAGAAACCTACGTTCCTGTGCAACAAAACAGACAGAGGGGGTGAGGTAAGGACCGAGTCTCATCTCCTGTGAAGGACAGTCACTGTCCAGCTGGGAAATAACTGAACAGAAAGTTACAACCAAACACAAAGCTCAGCTGACTGGAGAAGATGGAAAGGAGTACGAATTCTATCTTTCTCATACTCTTTCCTGCTTTCTTTCAGAACTAAACCCTGACCAATTACATACCTGAATCCTAAGGACCATGTTGAAAGCTAAGCCTGCTTTTCCTGCACGAGCTGTTCTTCCAACTCTGAAATCAGAAAAATGAGCGTCAAGTCAGTTTAGCCATCTAGTCACTCCCGTTATCAGCCCTAAGAGCCCCTAAATTCTGCAGATTTAGAGAACTCTGGTTCTGAGTTTCTGCAGTTAGTACAGCAGCACTAGCCATATATTACAAAGGATGAAATTTTCTAGGACTCATTCTTGGCTGCTAAGCCTTTACAATTTTCTGAGCATTTGAAAATCCAATTCTTGACATTGTCCAGGAAAATATTTCTAGCTCCTGTAAAATACACTTTATGTATTTTGCATAAATAGGACAGGATGCTGGTCCTCTATTCCAGTATTGTATTACTCTGCCAATGTGATATGTTTAATTTTGATTGGAAAGCTATTTGCATATTGAAATTAAAAAAAAAAAAAAGCTAAAATTCCTTTAAGTTCATATTACCTATGCCATATAGTTCAAAGCAGTATACCAAGTTCACACTTACTCCTTTCATTGCTATCTTACCGGTGAATATATGTCCTGATGAACTGAGGCGTATCATAGTTTATCACACAATTTACTCCTTTGATGTCGATTCCTCGAGCAGTGGCATCTGTGCTGATTAACCTGGTTTTCGATATATACCTAGTTATTCTCAAGTAACACCTTTGCACTACAGATTGTAAATACAAGTGAATACAGCGCTAATGTCGCCTATCTCTGTTCAAACTAGCCAAACTGACCGCTGAGCACAGCAGTAACGTTGCAAGTCACTCCTCAGTGTCACTGAGGGCATTAGCCACCTGCAGATCTCTGAGCACCACTCTAGGCTACTCATCTACTGTTGACATGGAAAACTACTGGCTGTTTCCAGGTTCTCTGAGTATGGAATGCTGATCCTGAGAGCTCCCACCGTTTAGGAGGTTACAAACCCATAAACCATCCAAACACTCCTTTAAGTCACTGATCACAGACACCAAGGTGTAAAATCCCAGCAGCTGAAGAATTTAAACATAGCTTTTGAACAAAAAATGAAATATTTTAAAAAACAAAAAATTTACTTTCTTCTCAAAGACATTCCATAGCTGGAATCCCATACAGTTATCCAATTTACAAAGCCAATCAGGTACATGGATGAAAGCTGAATCTTGACTGCCAGTTCGATCAGGGATTTCTTTGGTAGAGAACACTGATGCTACATATAGTTCTGGCAGTAATTCCATTTTCATTCCAGTAAATACCAGATCCCAATCAGATACACTAAAGCTAAGATTTTCAGAACCGCATGCGTTTTGGGCAGCAATATGCATAGGCAGTTACTTTTACTGCTCATTATAAAATAATGCAGCTAGATTAAAACAAGCCAGATTATATGTAGGCATCAACATAACTCAGAGGTTGCAAGCTCAAGTCTCCCACCTATTTCGTAATTCAGTTGCTGTGTGCTCCGTTTCACAGAGGACCCTGTTTAACTGCGTTCTTGGTTCTAACATGCTTTTCACACTGGCAATAGCATATGTCCGAAGACATGCAAAAAACTCATTTAAGATGCTCACAGTTGTATTTTTCCTTGTTCAAATTCCTTCATGGTTCTATGTCTCTCATTTGGAGGCAACCGGGAAGAAAATTCAGCCACAGTGACTCCACCAAAGGCTTGAATCAGCAGGAACAATCTGTAGGTAAGTGAGAGAAATTGTCACCAATTGTTATCCAGCTTAGCAACATTATCTGATGAATTAGTACTGTAGCCATTTCACTAACATAGTCACCTATGAGAAGCCTCCTTGGAGTTGGTAAAACACAACACCCGGGTAAATTTCATTTTCAGCATGAAGTGCAAAAGGAGCAGAGGCTTGGAATTCAGGTCACAAGGCACATAACATTGCTGCAATGGACAGGGAAGAAATTCAAATACAAATCCACTTCTTGCCAAGGCTATCTCCTCAAAAACCTCCTACCTGTCCAAGACCTAGACAGGCTTGGAGATTTTGCTGTTGACTAACAGCAACAAAACTAGACCCCACAATGTCACTTCCTTCAGAATAAATCATATCTAGGGCCTGTGAAGACACCAGTTGGAGCAAGAGACCTGCGCTCTAATGTTCTCGCTGTTGCCTACGGCAGGTAACAACATGCGCTGCCTTCTTGTCTTCAAAAGCGAATGTGACCTTTATCCACAGGCTTTGAGAAGCATGTTGCACAGATGCTTTGAGATGCTTTTTGCTCTGGGAAGTGACAGTAAGTTATTTTTACTTCACATCTCTGTTCCCTATTGCTATTGAATCTAATTCTTCATGAACAGGGTTTAAAAAGAAAATTCTGGTCCTAATTGTATGAATACTGACTAATGAGGCAGCAGATGAGCAAAGTTAGAGCTTTATGTGTCATACTTGCTCCCCAAAACCACTTTTCCTCCAGCTACTCTGTAATACAAGGCATCACATGGAAGATATTTTTGTTTGCGAGATTCAAGGATTTTTTTTTTAAGCAGTCATGAAGTGGAGTCACTTTCATGGTTGCAAGAGAATCAATGTCATACCGACAGCTCCTCAGGGAGTGTGTATTTCTCAACAGTATCCTGTTCAGTCTCTGCTCCATCTCTGAGCAATTTTTTCTCAGAATAGACAGATGTGAAGAGGCGAGGCTGGAATAAGCCCAGCTGCTGCAATTTCTCTGGGTCCTGGGTTAGTGTGGCTGAAAATAGCAGCTTCTGTAAGGGTATCTGTGGATGGCAGGAGCTGAAATAAACAAAGCACAGAAACTGAGCTTTGAGGACAGAGCAAAGGAATTCCTTCAGAAGTCCTTTCAGATGGTGTTACGACATAAGTAAGTATCTCTATTTGAAGCTCTTTTCCTAGTGGAAAGGGGGCCTTTCCTGTAGCTTCCTTCCCACCCTTGTTTTATGATGTAGTTCACAGACAGATCTGATCAGCACTCTGAACCCAGCTGCATTTGTTGTCACAACCCATATCTTTGTCTCCTAGCCACCCCTGCCCCATCCTAACCCTCTCCTTAGTCTGCCTCAGCTCCCAGCTTCCTACTCTGGATGATCTAGCTGTATATATCCTGCCAAGTGCCACACGTCTCTGCCATGCTGTATGGAAACAGCAGCTGTAGAGAGATGAACAGGGTTCCTTCAGATCAATTAGTCAGCTTGTCAGAGAGGAACTGCTACAGTTACTGTGCAAATGAGTCAGAAACTAGCAATATTTTTGTGTTCTTCTCATGCTGCTCTAATCTAGCTAAAGAAAAGTCAGAGAGTATAACACTTGGATTTCACTCTAAAAGACATCCTTTAGTATCAGCTGTTCACTGCCACTTTTTCAAGCTATGGTAAAGTAGCTACCTTACTTTGGCAGACATTTCACTGAGGAAGCAGGCTTTGAGAAGGTCTGCAGCAGTGTGCTGTTGTTGTACTATGGTATCTAGATGCTGATGCCTGTTTTACCAGTTCAAAGAAGTGCATTTTGCAACTTACTTGGCTGCTGTTATAGGCCCTGGCTTGGTCCTCTGAAAAAGCATATTGGAGCCAGAACCATCTTCTGCTTGGAATGCAGCTTTGACAACTTGGTTCAGCCAGTTCTGGTGCATGTCATCAATCATACGGTCAGCTTCATCTATGATCTGGAATTCACAAAGACAAAACACATGACTTGTTAAATACTGTCTGACACTACACAGCTTTTATTTTCCTTCTATTTCTATAACAAATTAACCATAATGTAAGATACTGTTACCTGAAATACAGGATACAGAAACAAATTTGTATAAAACAACTGTAATCTTTATGCTTTATGGAAGCTTGTAGTTAACAGAATTCTTTCCCCCTCCTTCCTCCCATAAGGACAGAATTCTTTCCCCCTCCTTCCTCAAATAAGGACAGATGTCTCATTTTCTACCCTAAACTGAATTTTGCTTTTGTT
This sequence comes from Rhea americana, assembly GCF_003343005.1. Lineage (NCBI taxonomy): Eukaryota > Metazoa > Chordata > Aves > Rheiformes > Rheidae > Rhea > Rhea americana. The sequence continues at coordinate 1,260,188 of NW_028186343.1, forward strand.
ATGGTTGCTCAGTAGCCAACCTGGCATTCAAACTACACACAAATTCCTTCGCACTTAAATCCAATTCTTGCCTTTGAATAAGAGAAAAATCTCCAAATCCTGAATAGCAACTATGTGTGTACTCAAACTACTACAGTTTGGTAATTTACCCTGAAACTCTGGGTTTTGACTGATAAGATTTTACTGTGGGTTTGCGTTTGCAAGAGGAAAGAGAAAAGGGGAAGCAGGAAGCCATTTGAATGTCAGGAGTTGGAATAAAACACTTCATCTCGAGACAGGAGACAGCTGCCTGAAAAATCCGGAATGTGCACCAAGATCACGCAGCAGCTCCAACACAGACCTTGCACTGAGATGGGAGACCTGTGGGGCTGACTCACCAGGAAGCGAAGCTGTGTCAGGCTGAACCCTGGGGTCTGGCTAATGTGATCTGCAAGGCGCCCAGGTGTAGCCACAATAATATCAGCCAGGCTGCAGTAGCCTGTTACTCTGAAAGAACAAACAACCCATCAGTAACTTCCTCTCTGCAATGTAAGCCATGTAACAGAGATCCTTGGTCAGCAGACTTTAAGATTTCTCCTATTCTCTTAACTAAGAAATAATAAAATTCAAATATGCAATTTACCTTGAAGAGCATGCAAAGGCAGTACTGGAGACTAAACCCTGTTCTCTGTTACACTACTTCATTTGAAGCAGAAAGGAATACTTCTCATCACAATAAAACAGTTTAACTGCAGCAAAAACTAATTTTACCAAATATTACCAAGCAGATGGTAACAGAGCGCTCCTTGAAGCAGGGGATTTTTATGGATAAATTTTACTCAATAATATCTAAGTTTCAGCTCTGTCCTCTGATAGAACAGTTTGCTGGCATAAAGGTTAAAAGCCTGTTAGCACCTTACAAAACCAAGCCAATAAAAAGAATCTCATGACAAGGGCTGTTCTACTTATAAAGTATTTTATTTGACTGGTGAACAGAGTGGACGCTTCTAACAGGTATTTCTTTCCCTCTACAAGCCTGTTGCTTATACAATAGTTACTAAGATGGCCATCATTTGCACCTGCAATCATAAGGTTAATGTTTGCAGCTGGTAGAATACCCTCAAAATCTAATAAAACACAACAATCACAAAAATGGGTAGTAGCGTGCATTCTGACAAAGAGAAAACAACGAGTGCTTAGCATAAATGCACTATCTAAAATCATTACTGTGTGACAGTGTGATGCAATAGCCTACTTTGATCTGTTTACTGAGATTAAATAGTTAATACACAAACTCTATAAACCTTATCTAAAGACCATTGTACTTACTTTTTCTGGACAAGCATTTCCTGCTCCTTTGCAAAAGATTTCTGGCCAGTAATCGAAACGACCTTCAGACCTGTACCGTCAGTGTAAATGTTGAATACTTTACTCACCTGCAAAGAAGAGATGGAGTTTCTTAGCCACAATGAAATCAGTTAAAGTAACGCTAATGCATCAAGTCCATTGATAGGGTTGTCAATTCAGGCACAATTCTGTGCCTGCGTCACAGAACAGCCAGAAAAAGCATTTATTGCACCAGCCTTTCCCTTAGCCCAGTTCTGCTCGGAGAAAGGGGGAACAGCCACATACCTGTTGTGCCAATTCTTTTGTGGGCAGAACAACCAGAGCTCGTACTTGGCAAACTACTCGATCTAGCAGAGCCTGCCAAAACAAAGGCCAAATAAGCCCCTGAAAGCAGGGGGAAGAGGATTCTCATAGGCAAGTCACTGAGACAATGGGCTTGATGCATCCTCCCAGAACCATTTCCATTTTATTCCCCTCCGTACTCCCAACTCTTCACACTGTGCCTTTCATCTGGGAAAATGAGTGGGATGCAGAGRCAAAAGGGACTTGTACAGCTTCCTCAGACAGCTCTGAGCTAAAATCTGGTGTTTTATTATGTCCACAAATTCCTTGACTTTTTAAACTACCTCTAAAGGCTTCCCAAATTTTGCTGTAAAACAAACACAGCGCTGGTCTTTTTACCTAAAGATATTTACTGTAGATAAACTCACCTGTACTATAGGTATGACAAAAGACAGGGTTTTACCACTGCCAGTAGGTGCTGACACGCAAATGTCTTTGGGGCGGTATCCTCCCTGCCCCATCAAATACCCATTGGATGCACTCTGTAGAATAGCAGGGATCACCTCTGCCTGAACTGGATGGGGAAAAAATAAAATAAATAAATAAATAAACAGGAAATAAACATTAACTGTAGAAGTTAACGAACTGAACTAAAAATCGGTCTATCTGGAAAAGCAGTGTTGTATGCAATTAATGTTTCCTTGTCTGCTGTTACAGCTAGGAACATAAGAGAAAAGGAAATCAAAATAGAGGAGAGGCTATCTGGTTTTACTTGTTTCTTTTTCACTCATGTGAACCTACCACTTAATATAAGAGACTTCCCTCTTCTATAATTCAGTCATTTCTAGTGTTTAACTTGTATGTTACCATGTTAAATATTTTTATATTCATAATTGTCTTCTTGTCCTCATGTTAGGATGGCATTGGACAGATTTAAAACAAGAGTATTTGTCTGTAATCATCCTTTCCCTGGAGTACTGTCCCATATTTAAATATGGAMTATGCAACATGGTAATGCAGCCTCATCTGCCAGAAAACTCAATGCACAATTCCTGTGAGCTTTGGTGTCATTCACTTCCCTGTAGGAGAGTTTACTAGGAGTGAAACAAGCACAGTCCACTAAGGACAACAGCTTCGACAGTCTCCCACGAACTCTCTCCCCTGTCCTGGGACAAGCCCTGACAGACTGGACAACCTTGGTTATCTGTGAGCAGTCAGGGGACCTAGCTCAGTGCCAAGGCCACGCTCAGCRAAGCATACGACACACGAGTCCAGCAGACACCATCTTCACCAGGGAGCACAATGCTGCTTAGCATTCTGTAACTGAAGGCTGTAAGATGAACTTGATTTATGAGGAAACGTGAGAAGCTACCAAGATATCCCAGGACTAAATTAACAGTAGCATTAACAATACATTATGTAATAACATATTTAAAAAGACGTGCTGGCTTGCTGATGTAGCCTTGATGAATCCAATACGGTCTAAGGCTGTGGGCTCAGTGCTGCCAATCTGACRTAGTAACTTACAGAAGCTGAAGGCAGGAGATCCCACTTCCCCCCACTTCTGTCCTACTGCTTCCAACACTGTTTTCTACATATTTAGGTGCTGACACTTACTGTACCTATCTCCAAAACAGGTAACATCGCAGAAAATCATTTTTTTGTTTGTTTGTTTGTTTATTTTCTTGGATAGTTTTCTGCTGCTTCAATGAGTTAAGTGGATTCCAACTGTGGTCCAATTAGCAGCAGAGATGGTGCACAGTAAGGAAATAAGGAACATGCCTGGGAGCAAAGGGGGGAAGAAATCAGAGACCATGAGTAAGACCTCCCTCTTTTGGCACCTACGAGCTGCATTTAAGATTAGTTAAGTGATTTYAATCACTCAGCCCAGGCAAGGCTTTGAAAGAGAAGGATYAGAACATGTATGATCAGGTTARAGCATCAAACCTGCTTTTGACCTAYGTTTTACTTTGTTAACTACATTTAATACACATGGCATAGGAAGAGATACACAGACTRCAGGATTAATGTAAGTCAATTTAGRAAGAGACAAGGGTACGATTAGGGTACCTGGAAAAAAAGACTCTATTCCATTCTTTTGTAGCTTCTTCAACAGCTTGGGATGAATTCCTGGGACATCTCTGATTGGAACTAGATTTTCTTTGATACGTTTTTGCACAAGTTTGGGTTGAGCAAGCCACTGTGGTAAGAAGGGCTGAACCTGAGGTGGGAGGAAATGAAGCAACAAAATGCTTTTGCCATCAAACAGGCAATACTGTATGTAAAATAAGCTGATAAGATGCCCCTTCCTTCCTAGTCATCATCAAAGTTCAGTGAAGCTAGTTACCTTCTGCCCTGGCTTTCTGTCATAGTCTCCAAGAACTACCAAACTAGATGGTGGTAGATTTGTCTCTTCCTTGAAGGCTGCTATAGACAGCTCCTCCTTTCTGCTTTGATTTTCTTCAACTTTTTCACTGTTCTCTTTTCTCCTTGTTTCAACTCCTTCAGTTTCCTCATCCTTCTTCTTTCTTTTATCCAATTTATTTCTAAGGTTACTTCTGTTCTTTGGCTGCACAGTGACTTCTTGAGAATCTGGAATTTGGGTAATGGTAACATAAAGCTAAAGATCAGAATGTATTACAGAAAAGGGTCACAGGGAACATGTTACAATGTAGAACTTAACCATTTGTGAGATCATCCTGCTCCTTAAATCCATGCACAAGAGCTAAATGGTACTTTGGTGGCATTAGCACAACTGAAGATAGAACTGACAAAATTCCCTCCTTCCCTTACACTAAGCTGGTTCCAAAAGTTCATAATATGGGGCTTTCTACTATAACAAGAACTGCTTTGGGAACCTATTAAACTGATGAGAACAAAATTTATCCTCAGCTAAATTTAGCTAATTACTCAAAAGGCAACTTGCCTCTACTTCTCTGTTCAGAAGTATCCACCACAAAGCACTGGGATCCTATAGTTTCAGTTTATCATTACCTGCTTCATTCCTCTTACCTGCTTCAGTCCTCTCTTGCGACACGTTTGCTTTTTTYCTATTCTTTTTTCTCTTCTTCTTCGATGGAGTACAGCCACCTGCTGCCTCCCCAGTATCCACCCTTTCTCCAGAAGGGCTGCAACTCTGGTGTCTCTTTAGCTTTTGTCCTTCGGCACAGGAATCCTCTTCACTCTCCCCTTTCCTCTTTCTTTTTGCTCCCCTAGATTCATTCTCAGAATTRAACCCCGAGTCCCTCGCTCTGACATTTTCACCGAGTTTATTTTCTCTTCCTTCCTGCTTTAACCCTTCGGGAGGCAGAAGCGCTTCCTGCTGCTGTTGCTTCTTCAGCTGCCGGGCTCTCGCCTGCTCTCGCAGCCGCTCCAGCAGCACCCGGGACCGATCCTCCCTCTCGCTCTCTTCCTCACCGGCGTATCTGCAAAATTCAAGGAGAAAAACCTCCTCAAGCACAGCCGGGCCGCATTCATCCCCCCCCCCCCCCCCCCCCCCCCCGCCCACCCCCCCCCCCCCCCCCCCCCGCCATGGTCGGCCCCTTGCCGGTACCTGTTGATGCAGAACAGCGCCATGGCCGCGCCGCGCCGCCCGGGCGCGCTGAGATGGCGTCACCAGCCCCAGGCCGCCCGGGCGCGCTGAGATGGCGTCACCAGCCCCAGGCCGCCCGGGCGCGCTGAGATGGCGTCACCAGCCCGCGGGCGCCGCGGCGGAAGGATCCAGAAGGCGCCGAGGGAGGCGCGCGCCGCCTGCTGGCGGGGGGGGGGGGGGCGCGCATGCGCATGAGGGGGGAAGCGGCTAGCGGCGGGAACGGGCAGCGGCCGAGAAGATGGCGAGTTGGGAAGACGTGAGGCGGGAAGAATTGCCCACCCGCCGGGCCTTGAGGCCGCGGCAGTCACCCCGTGCCSCAGGCGTGCCCAGCTGGGAGAGCAGAGGGCAGCCCTGGGGCCCCAAAGCTGCGGAGGGCCCCACTGGCTCCAGCAGGCCTTAGCATAGCACAGCCCCCTCAGCCCTGGGGGCTGCCACACAGCCTCTTCGCCTGCTGCACTGCCCACCTGAAGGAACTCAGCACAGCTGGCAGCATTTCTGCTCCCTGAATGGCAGCAGGTCGCTCCCTCCTTGCCCTGGTCCACCCCAGGCAAAGAGTTAGAGGAAGGCCTCCCTGAGRCAGCAGGCACAGGGCTGGCCCCAGGACTGTTACTGCTGTAGAGATGGAAGACACAAAGGATGCACAAAGCCAGCCGGAGCAACAAAAACCCTGAAGGCACCTATCACCTGGATCCCTGCAGCAGGGAAGTCACCACAGAGCACTGTCAGGTACCTGCCACTCAGACTGTATGGTGAAATACCACATCTGAGAAAYGAAGAACAAAAACACCCCAGCTCCCTATTGTTTCACCAACCAGAATGAAACAAATGTCTGATATCACCCAACTACATCCCCTACCTGACCAGGAAAGCTCACACCAGCCAGCCTCCTTCTAAATCTTTATTTGTTTTCTACATAGAGAAAACAGAGGAATGTTGAAGCAGTAATATGTGAACACACTAGCAAGGAGCCATCAATCTGTGACAGTGCACAAAATGTAACACGGGGCCATTTGTGCAGAGGGCTCTGCTAACTGGCAGGAGAAGGGCAGGTCCAGGAATATCCTCTTTGGTCAGATGAGAGAGCTCTACGCAAAGGTGGAACCATTCCAGCCCACATTGGCAGCGTTCATGTCAAAGTAGTTGATGTAMACCCTGCAGAAGAGGCATAATAATATAAAAAACAGTGAAGTTATACCAATGACTATTTAAAATAAATGGTTTAAGATAATTGAGGCAAGGGACAATGCTTGAGAAGAAGCAACTTCCAGTAAAACTGCTAGCCAAAATGAAAGCTTGAATCTAGCTAACTTTTCTGACAGCCTCCAAAAGTCAAGGTTCTTTGGAGTGCCTGAAACTGCACTTTGTTTTTGAAATATAAACTTTCTTCTTCAGTCAGAGATTATTCAGACACCAGACTGGTTAGTAGTCATGAATTTTAGGAGATCAAAACTTTTGGCTTCAGAGTGCTGCAATCTTTCACAAGTGTCAAACAGATGGGCAGTTTGTCACAAACGTCAAGCAGACCCTCAGGGCTGGCTCTACAGTTCTTCCGTCCAATCCCAGAAYATAAGTGGTAGCAGGTTCTTCCTGTCCTTCACCACAGCACGCAGACACTCTCCTATGGCTCTGCCTGTCACTGAAGAAGCTGTTCACAAGCTGCTAGTTAGTTTCTTTTGTCTCCAGTCTGTTACCTCKCCTCCCTTCTGCTTTTAGTCTCTCATCATGAGAGGACAAGACATCATACCTCAAAGGCAAAAAAACGTGTTGTATCACTTGTCAGTTTTCTGCTATTTCTCCCTACTTCAATATCAGGAAAGCATTTAATAGAGAACTCTCAAGGGAAAGATGTAGGCAGACTCTTAACTGGACATGAAAAAACTACATGATCACTATGTATTTTTCCAAACWCAGACTCATGCAGGCTTTTTATTCTTTTTAAACAAAGTCTATCTGCCTCTCTGGACCTGCTTTGAAAACAAGGATAGCATCATCTTCCAGCCTTACCTGTCTGCAGATACATGCAAGTGCTTGGAAATCAGATCACACAGGAGCTTGGTGTAAGTCTTGTTTTGCTGCCCTCCTATTTTGCCAATGCTGTAAAGACTGCAGAGAGCGCAGGGATCAGTGGAGCCCCCAAAGGACATCATTTGGTCAGGTATGATGTGCACAGCTATATACTGTGACAAGGGAACAAAGAGTTAGAGGACAACTCACTTCTGTAATGCTCATTTGCTTTAGGTACTGTAACGGTGTTATGCGTGGCACACTTGAGTACCGTTCTAGTAGCACAGGACTGAGGCCAAGCACCTAGCAAGGCGCCACCCCATCTCCTTCTCGAGACTCCAAAGCGTAACTGCTGAGAATACTAGATCCTAAAGGCTAACTGCACATCCCCCCAGCTGCCTGCTACAAAGCCATGTCAGAGTTACGGTCAGCACAGCCCACATGGGCCACATGGCAGTGCATCCTGCAGGCACCCYCCAGAGCCTGGCTCCGCGCCTCGGGAACCAAGGCTGCGTTTGCATTAAGCTACGAGCAGCACCGTACTGCTGCCTGCTGTAGTGCAGCTCCTGCGTGGGGCAGTGACCATGCAGCTGGAGAAGGTGGCCTTTGCACCCAGKATCCACCTCAAGCATCCCTGATTTAGCTGCTGGCCCTGTCTAAAACCTATCTAGAATTCAGCCACATCAGTCTTTGATTTCTTAGGCAGCAGCAATCTGGCCGGCGAGCTGGTGTACGCGAGCCCAGGATAAGGCAGCRCAGCTCGGAGGGAGGAGGCAGCCCACAGAGCTCCGGTATCTGTTACTTCGCCAGCGACTCGCTGGCTCTGCGGCTGCTAGTCGCTTCCCTCGCGTCCCGTGGGGCTAAAATCCCGGAGGCCCAGGCAGACCTCGGCCGCTTTAGCCATTTCAGCAGCCAGGCCCTGGGCGCGCCGGGCTTCTGCGCACGGCGACTCGCACACGGCCGGCCTCGCCGCGGGGCGGCCGCGGGGGAGGGGGGGGAGCGGCTTTCGGCGCGGCGAAAGGGCCGCGGCTCGCCGCGCTCCCGCGGGGCGCCCGGCCCGGCCCCAGCCCGGCCCTCCCTCACCTGCGCGGGCTTGCCCGTGGCCTTGGCCAGCTGCTGGGTGAGCTCGCCCAGCAGGCTCTCGGGCACGGCGTCCCTGCAGACGTTGGTGTAGATGGCGAACATCGGCATGGTGGCGGCGGCGAGGGCGGCAGCGGCGCAGTGCAGCGCGGCGGCGGCAGCAGGCGCCTTTCAGTGCGCGCGGGGCCGGCCTTACAGGGGCCGCCCCCGGCAGGGAGACGGGGGGGGGGGAAGGCGGCCGGCCGCCTCCCCGGCAAATCTGCTACCCTGACTGCATCTTGCAGTTTCCACCCGCGCACGGGCCCTAACCAGGGCTCTTCCCCCCTCTCCGCCTTTATTCGTTTGATTTGTTACTGCTGTTGAGCATTTTTTTTGGGGGGGGGAGGGGGGCAAATTGAGTCCTTGATGTGCTGGGCAATTCATGCATAACGTGCTCCACCTGGCATGCGCGCACGTGGTATTAGCCGGGTAAACGCTCCCACGGACTCTTGCAGGATCAGGACCAAAAAGGGATACAGTCCCCGGCTTGGAAGGGAAATTTGTTCTTTTGCAAAATAAGGGTACATTTGTGTGTTTTAGCAGTGTGCATGTCTTTGCCACATTAGTGGAAATTTGTCTGACTTAATAGCATTTTAATTATTCTCTAGTGCTTTTCAATGACATTGAAAGTGATTTATTTCTCCTCCGTGCCCTGGTTTTCATACCATGCTTTTTTACTGAAAAAAAAATCAGAAGTGATCTTTTTTTGCTTAGAGGTAAAATGGTGCGAGCCCATTCAGAGGTGAAAGGCGGCTTGAGAGATGAGCCTTCTGCTGGGTTGTGTGATCTGAGAGATGAGCCTTCTGCTGGGTTGTGTGATCTGATGCACGTAGGCTGCAGACAGCGCTACTGCCCGCTCCGCCTGTTACACTGCCATGACTACAGCAGTAGCTTTCTGTGCTGTGTTGCTTGGAATGACTCACAGGAAGGTGAAAGAGAATCAGGCCCAGAGCTGTCTCCACACAGACATTTTTAGACGCATGAATCAAGCACATGGTAATTTTTAGCAAAGTCTCARTGTTGTGCTGCTGCTGCTGGAAAACTTGAAAACACATACTCTTGAACAAAAGAATAGAGTGGTAGCATATGACAATGCTCAGGGTGGCACAGGCTATAACAGTGAGAATTGATAGGAGTGAAACACTTATTTTCTAAATGATTAACAGTAACCTTAACTGAGAACATTTCCTTCCTCTGATGTCCTCAGCCCCCTGCCATTGCATAACATCATTTCTTCCTCCCACCTTTCTCCTTTCTGCCTCCTAGATACGTAACATGGAGGTGATGTGGGAACTCAGGCAGCACAGGAGGTAACGCTGGAACACAGTGGCACATGTGTTTACTCTGCAGCCTGCCAGTCCCAAAGTGGCAGACCCTGGTTGTGCTGTTCACATGATGGAGACATCTGCAATTTCTTTTCCTTATACTACTCTTAGACTAAAGGAGAAGCAGTGAATGTATTTTCATAGCTTCCACAGATTTTTACAAATTAACCAAGTACAGATATACATGTGTATATCTCTTCATGGAGTGGTTGCTGCACACTCACATGCCATATTTGTAATATTTTTCTGGATGCACAGCATCTGTTTTAGAGCACAATTGGTTACAATTAAAATAGCTACTTTGCCTTAAGAGTTCCTAAAAGGTCAGATGTTTTACAGAAATGCCTCACAACCTGTATGCTAATGATGTGTGAGAGCCAAAGGCAGATGGAACTTTTATACATCCTGTTAGCAAGCATAAGGCAGGACTCCTAGCATCTGCAGGAGCTTTTAATTGCGCTTGTGCCCTAGAGTACCTTAGGAACTCATACATTTCAAGATTTGGATGCTCTGAGGATAACTTTAAAGGCATCTATCATGGAAAGTCTTCTGCTTATCCTGAACCTTTTCTGAAGCCTTTCTTGCAGACTGATTGCAAATAGCAGGGCTAGAGCTYTCATTTGTTACAGTTCTACTTACTTGAGTATATCCCAGTCAAAAACAGAGCAGAGAGCAACTGGACAGGATAGGAAGGGCCAGGAGAATGTCACAAGAAATACTCATAATGTGGGTCCAAGATGAAACACAGGTAGAAGATTTAGAGATGGCTCTATTAAGAAGAGAGACTGATTTCTGTGCCAGGGAAGTGCCTCCTTCTGGTGATATCCTGCTGTGTTTAGGAGCTTTGTAGCCATTCTCCATGGGTGATTCTGCCAAAACAATACCTACCTTGTGTTACACTTTCCTTCCTCAATGGAGGCATCTAAGGCTTTAAGTGGTAGTGAACAATATTTAGTAAGATTAATGCTAATTAAGTTATAAATACAGTATCACTTTGTGCTGTTTTGAGTCACCAAAACAGCTCTGAGCTATTACCCTAACATGTGTTTTTGCAGGTTGAGATGCAGGCTTGGTATTTAAACACTGGCTGCAAACCAAAGATAYGTTTGCAACAAAATAAAATGTTTATAATAGAGCTCAGAATAGAGGCAAGATTGGGTTTATGATAGGCCTTATTTTCAGAGATGCAGGAAACAGATTTTTTTTTAAAGCTTTAGAGACAAATGATCTTATATGGCCCAGGGCTCTAATGATACATGTTTATATGGAAATCTTYCTTTCTTAATTAATCACTAACATCTGAGTGTGGCTCACTGCACCTGTCCCTCATTTTGAGCCATGCTCTAGCATTCATTGTCACTGTGAGTTGTTCAATAGCTGAAAAGGGGAGGGCAGAATAGTGGGTTTTTCCATTTAGTCTTTCCCCATTGAGCCCTGGCAGACTCTTTCAGTAGAAGTGAAGTTTTCCACTAAGCAGCTAAGTGTCCAGGGACACTCCAGATCTAGGGAGAATCTGCACCACAATCCTGCTCTTTTATTTAAAGGGCAATCCTGTCCTTCCTCTTTTGAAAGAAGGACCCATACACTATATCTGCTAATCATATCTATTGAATCAGATGTAAAATGAACCCTGAAATCAGGTCAAGATATTCTGTTTAAACTTGACCAGGCTTCCTAGCATCAACAGGAAAAAAAGCATAACTAAAATGGAGCACTAATCTTCACACAGAAGACTAAACCATTAAAAAAGTCTGTTAAGATTATTTTGAGAAAGCAAACACAGGCCTTTATAGAAGAAAAAGAGGGTCTCAGTCATAAGGCTTCTGCAGGATTTTAAGTTTTATTTAGGCAGTAGATAGGACATTAAAACAGCAGTAGGTGGCAGCTACTAAGGCACCACTAGCTCTTACATCTGTACCAGATTCGGATAATATGACTAGAACTGCAGTGTTCAAAAACCATGGTGAAGGTTCAGAAAAATAAGCCGTTACCACCTCAGGATACCTCAAGCAAAGGTAGTGGTGTTGCAGCCTGTGTTGCCAGCACTGATCTCAAAGAAGCTGACAAATTCTGAAAGGGAAGACAGACACTGTTAGCTGCACGCTGCTGAGAACAGAGTGCTGCAGCCTTGCCAGGGTTCCTGCTGCAGAACACTCACAGTTATGCTGTAGACCGTCCCCCAGAACTTTATGCTTCCCTGGATTGCGCTGTGCCTCTGTGAGTTACAGGTTTCCTTTTTCAAATCTGGCAGATGTTTGCTAGTGTTTCATTCTCCTCCCCCTCCTTTAATACCTTGTCTACTTGAGTTCTGGAGTTCTTAGCATTATTTTTCTCCCTCTTTAAGATCTCAGAATCTTGTATTTTAAAGTGACAAAGTCACTTCTGTCCAGATTGGCATACATTCAGCAATGTGCCATAGAAATGCTCCCATTTAAGTGGGAATTTCTTACTAAAACTCCACCCACACTCACGAGACAGCGTGCGAGTGTTGATATGTGAAACTCACATTAAATTTAATAAAGTCAAATTGTGTCTGTACTTGGGTTTGCACAGGCTACCCATGTATGTGCAAGATCTGTGGGTATACAGAGTGCCCAAATCCTTCAGCATTTTAATCAAGATAAAGCTTTTTCAGTATTGAAGCTAATTATTCATTTTTTATTTTTATTTTGAAAGTTACTCTATTGATTTGCATTTAGCCTTTTCAAGCAGATTATTAATAGAACACCACCAAAGGACAAGTTTGACATTAATAATTTCAGCATCTTTTGAAAGCTATGTCAGACAAATTGCTGCATGAGTTTACCTGTCAGCTGGTATTTTCAGCTGTTTGTTCATCAGGTCACATAGCACCTTGGAATAGACCTTGTTCTCCTGGTGTCCTATCTTGCCAATGCTGTAGAGAAAGCACATAGCACAGGGCTCTGTGGAGCCTCCAGATGAYATTACCTGATCAGGAGAGATCTGTATTGCTATGTAATGTTAAAAAGAAAGAGGGAAAAATTTATCTTTAGTTGTCATGCTAAGAACTTATGAAAGTCCCAGAACTGCAGTGAGAATAGATATATACCTATCATTTAGGCTTTTGAAATTCTCTCCTGTATGTACTTCATTGCATTCCCATACCTGCTAAACATTTTTCTGCAAGTCATTGAGATGAGAAGGTATAATACACCACCAGACATTTCCACAATATTCCAAGCCTAGGCTTGAGTGAACCTCTCTGGCTGGTGGGCAGCAGATACAAAAGGAGAAGAGGGTATCCCAAACATACATTAAACCTAGGACAAAATTGATGCACAGTCTTGAGTTCTCTATTTAAGTAGACCCTGCTGAAACATTCCACGTAGGGCAGGAGGCACACGCAGAGATCTGCTCCAGAGGGAAACAAATGCTTACTGCTTGCCAAATATCGCTGATCTTCCAGCAGAGACTAAGCACTATAGATGAGGGTGTAAGCTAGCAGATTACAGGTAGGAAAAAAAAAAAAGAAAAAAGAAAAAGAAAAAAGTGAGCAGTCTGGATGTCCTGCCCAGGTGCACTGCTGGAAGGAGGATCCCTGCGGTATTCTTCACTGAAGAAGAATTTTGGATAGTGAGCTCAAGTGCTCCCAGAGCTCACTACCCTGCTGTGCACTGGGGACCTTCTCCAAGCCATAGGGCTCCCTGGCTCTGTGAGAAGAGCAAGTGCCAGCAGCCATTTGTAGTCACACAGCTCCCACCCTGCATTCCACAGAGATTTTGCACCTCACTGGCTCTGGCTGCAGTCTTCCCTGCTGAGGTAAATGTGAGCTGACACAGCTGAGGTCTAGATCAACATCCCTCTCATTAAACAAAATACAGCCTAATCCCACTTTTGTCCCTGATGGCAGGAAAAATAGGAGAATGTATCTATGTTAATATTAATGAACAGCCTGCAGTTTTCCTTGCTACTAATACATAGTGTCAGATCCACACACAGGAGAATATGAGGATCAGTTCCTTTGGCATTCATCTGACTTCTGTTCTGTTCTTACCCACGTTTATTAGCAGCGCATCATTAGAACTCAGCAGCARTTAACCCTTTTGCTAAAGCAAGCTAGCCTGAGTACCAGGGGTTGTCTGAGTAATTAATCTTGGCCATCATTTACAGCTTGTTTGGGTGCAGGGTGCAACTGACCACAGCAACACTGGACGAACAAAGATCATGCTGAGGTACCGCTTACTCAGTCCTGTTCTCTGGCAGGACACCCTGTGTTCTCAGCTAGCTTTAGGCCAAATGTAGGTCTTTAAACATCTACTCCAGAAGCAGGCTATTTAATTAAAAAATAAAATCAAGCTGAAATATTAATCACCACTCTCTTCTCCTTAGTGCAGTCTGAAAGTTTACCAAAGCTTTTTATATTAGAAAAAGCTATTTGATAAAAAAAGCACAGGATTTTTCCAAACAGTACCATTTCCTGTGAAAGGAAAGCTCTGCATTCCAGTCCACTCTAATCCTTTCTCTTTGTGTTATAACCAAGAGACTCTCCCATTACCTCCTTTGTCACGAACAGCTTGCATGTCCTCTCCAAAAATCCCTTTGTTGTCCCCTGTATATCTCCAAGTCCCATTACATATCCCTTCCACACTGCTGCACAAACCTGTTCCAGCTGCATCCCAACCCTGGCCTTTAGCTTCCTATTCAGGGGGTTGTTAGGCAAGAATCACCAACTGACAAACCTTCCCCCCCGCCCCAACACTGTCCTCCAGTACCTCCCCCCCCAGTCACCAAGTACTTGTTGGCTAGATCAGTAAAAACCTTTGATTTTTTTTTTTAAGAAGGTAAGACATATCACTGTTYCACATAAGAGTTTAATTACATTTCTCTGTGCTGGGAAAAAAAAAAAAGAAAAAAACACTTCCGTTTACAGTTTAGCCTGTTTTCTGTGGAGACAAGCTTATGCAAGTCTAAATCATGCTTCTGAATATTTAAAGCCGACTAATCTCAATCAAATTTGGTAGAGATATTAATTTCCTATACATAACATGAATAATTGCATAGAATTCTTTTGCTGTCCCCAGAGAAAGAAAGTCTCTTCTTTAGACAAAGAATCTGCCTGGAAGAATCATAGTAAAAACCAGGCTTCTTCAGGTCTGTTATTCACAGTTAAAAAGCCAACAGTTATGTAAACAAGTCAACTTGATGAGAACATCTAGCCATGTAAAGATGTCTTTTTGACTCTCAGCTGTGCAAATAGAARTGTCAAATCAGAGCACTAAACTGGAAGTTTTTACCGGTCAAAAGAATGCCAGTATTGTGTATTAACCATCAGCCCTCTAGCCATTACTGGCCAGCCAGATGTTTCTGAAGACGACCATCTCTGCTGATCTCAAGCAAGAGAAGTTAATGCCAGGTGACTACCTTCCTGCAAGCAGATACTCAGGGAGCATCTTGGGCACTCACAAAGAATGACATAACTAGGATGGTGTTATGTAAGGGACTGATGGCTAGATTGAAGCATATTCGCCTCCAAGTGCTCTAGGCATTTATCTCAGCAGTAGAGACCTTGTTTTTKKKSYTTTTTTTTGTTGRTATTTCAGAAACTGAGCGTTTTCCATCTAATACTGTTTTCTTGCATGTCATTTTCTTGGACAAGACTTTCCTTAGCAGTTAGTAAAATGCTTATACATCAACAGATGAGCTGGGGATGCTCTGCTTAGAGCTAAGGAAAGACACAGCATATTACTAAAGTTACATGGCTGTTATGGTAGGATTTATTGCTTAAAAGAAATTACAAGGAAGAAGATATTTCCCCTCTGCCCATACAGGAGTAGAGTGAGCAGACATAAAACTTGGTGAAGAGAGCRTAGTGGCCAGGAGAAGAAACTCCTGTGAAGTGACACACTATCAAGCTAGGARTGGGTGAGGCTGTTCCACAATAGTGAATGCAAATAACTGAGAACTGAGTCACTGAATGCAGTAGTGTTGGGACGGCTGTCCCCAAGCTGGTATCTATAGCACAAGCTTGTAACACAGAACCTGACTGGAGGTGACTGAAGTTTTTAAAGCTTCCCTCCAAGATCTAACTGAAATACTGCTTTAAATTGAGCTGTCTGCTTCTCACTGCAGTGATGAAGGGGAAAAAAAAAATCCTGGCTTCTCCATAACGGCTTCTTGGGTATCTCCTCTGAGTCTTCTTTTCTAGACTAGAGAAAAACATTCCTTGAGCCTTACGTGTTACATTAACTTCTCTAGAGTGTTTTTCCTTAGGTGCGTCTCTAGTCTGCCTACTTAGAGCAGAGTGCCTGAGGATGACTGGAATACGTCTGCTGAGGCCTCCTGTTCTACTTCTGCACAACACAGGATAAATTCCCCTACTCCTGAGCACTGTGTTAACTTTCATCCATGTTATAATCTATAAAAGCTCTCCTTTGCTCTTTAATCCTTTTGTCATTAGAGCAGTTTGATTTTTCTCCTTAAGTGTAATATTTAAGAATCAGCAACTGAATTAGAACTTCCTGACTTGAAAAGATAACTCCAGCTATTTTCTTGAATTCTAACCCTGCCCTGTACAGACAAGCTATTGTCCTGTGCATGTTTCAGTCCATTGGCCAAGTCATTAGCCCAAATATTGGCTAGATCTGAATATAAGAARTTCCTATGGGACTGTTCAAAACTCAATTTTGATAAAACCACACTAGTGGTTTCATTGCTATTTTCCTCTTACCATTTATAAGACATTCAGAAGTTTGTTCTAGTATCTCCTAGTTATCCCACTAGATTTTTAATGTTGAATCTGTTTTTGCCCTTCTTCACACCTCAGAACACTTCAACATATAGCAGTTATCAGACATTCACTAAGAGTCCAGAGACTTGTGTTGCTATCTGAAGTAGTCTAGGGCAGCTGTCATTTGAGGATTCTTTGTTTCCATGAAGAAAGATCTACTCAGAAAATTCAGGTAACTCAGTGGGCAGAGAAAAGATTCTCAAGACTCCTCAATAGATCTTCCTGTAGATACCAAAGTGTAACATTCTTCCTGTAACGTGAAAATATCACTCCTGAAGTAGGATAAGAAACTTTTTCTTGAAGYGCTTCTTGACTAGTGAATACATAGAAATGTTACTTCACCAGGCTAGTAATAATCTGATTCATCTAAGTTATTGCTGCTATAGTGACTGAGGAATAGCTTACATTACAGAACTTAGAGCTTTGTAGAGAAGTTTTTACCCTATTTTTTTTTTTAAATATATATCAACAGCTTTCAGTAAGCAACTGATGTAATTCCTAGAGGCCTTTCAGGATTAATTAATAGAACTTTTACAAGATACTTGAGAATGATGGTTATTTCAGAGTGGTATTTCAGCACTTTACCTTAGAAGTATACAGTCATGGATTTTAGCAGGTAAGAGTCCCTACAGTTCAGTAATGAAACCAGCAGGTACTTTTTACTGTGGTATTTTAATCATGACTAATAGGACATTGCACAAAGGTATTTTTGCTAAATCTGAAATAAGCTCTTCTTCAGCTGTAATCACTGGGCTACAGATAAGGTGGTAGGAGATAACGAATGTGTATTCAGCAGACAGGTAAGCTACAGAGTGAAGATTGTTTTTCAGGCAGCTGGATTCTTGAGAGGTGTACTAATACGCTTTTATACCTCGTTTCTTGACACAAGCTTACATGAAATACAATCGTATACTATTTCAAATACTTTAAGTGATTTAAGATCACAACACAACTAATTTACAAAAGGAGGTGTCYGATGTATTTGTAGAAAGAGAAGATTTTAAGTACTAGTGAGTCATTAGGTGCATTAATTTAGATTGGATAACACAGAAAAAAAGCTCACAGCCCCAGCTGACTGTTAATACAGAAAATATTCAAGCATCCAGACTTACCTGTGCTGGCTTGCCCACTGTTTGTGATGGCTGCTGAGTGAGCTCTCCTGTGAAAGATTTTGGAACTCTACCCTTGCTTAGATTTATGTTAACAATGAATTTAGGCATCTTTGGATTTTGAAGCATTCTTTAATCTTTCATCTCAACTTAATCACAGCCCCATTTCTAACTCACTTGTTCAGTTTCTCACCAATGTGAGAGAAAGCGTCTCAGAAGCCTTAAATAGCCAATGTTGTCTTACCTGCTCCAGCTGCACCTGGAGGAGTGAGAATGCCACATGAGAAAAGAGGCTGCATGTGCCATCTGCAGGCTGCTGGCTGCTAATGCAGATTGTCACTCAAAGGCTTTCATAGGAGGAAATGTAGGCTTTTTACTCTCTGGAARTTGAAACTTCCAACAATGATACTTCATTTTTGGATACAGTCCAATCATGGAAACCAGTGAAAGAGCATGTATTTCAGAGACTGAGTTTGAGAATGGGAGAGCTATAACGTGGCTTTTTTTTTGCAACTTATGATTATGTAAAAAGTGTGGATGGACTCTTCAATTCTAAAAGTTTGAGGCTCTTTCTGTGGAATAGATCATAATAAAAAGCATCAGTAGCATGTGCAGTGKATGCTCAGTTGTGATGAAGTCAGTAGAAAGATGCCTTAAAATCAGGTTACTGWTTTCCCACTGTGCTGGGCACTTTGTGTATTTAGAAGAGCCTTGTTTTCAGCTTGCTCCTGTTTTGTGCTGCTTGTAGTCCCATAACAGTCAACAAGGATTTCCTGGGACATGGGAAATCAACAGGATTTCTGAGTAGGARGCAGAACTGGGATCAGTTCTCTTTGTAGTTTGCTGACTAGTAGACACTTACGTGACTTTACTAGTCCTATAAGACTGGTGGATGATTCAAAGGGCTGATGTGACATTTGGTATGGAGTATTTGCTGTAAGATGTGTGAGGGCAAACAGGGTGAATGTGCTGATGGGCATAAAAAAATGGTGTCTAAAAAGGAGTGAGAACTTTCTTGGAGCGAGAACAGCTTCAACTAAATGCTTGTACTACAACAACATAATTTTAGTGGTTTAATAGCTTGACTCTCCAATATTAGAAGCAAAAATAATTGAAATACTTCCCAAAATAACAATCCAATCAATATAASTATTCAATAACAATTTAAGGAAAATATTTCCCTTAAGAAAAGGTTGTAAGACATGTTTCCTATGTCAATTAGAAACAAGTAAACTCAAGTGAACGCTCCATCCATAATGATAATGATAATGATAGGAATTGCTGTTTGTAATATTGATAAGCTTCTCCTTCAGTGCCTTACCGAAAGCAAGTGACATGATCCAAAACACTGAGTCACAAATTATAGCATAGTTACTAGTTGCCACATGGGAAAATTGAGACCATATTTACAATCAACTTCACAACCTTTTTTTCTACTGCATGCAGTAATTCCTGGTAATTTGCAACTTACTTATATAAAATGGGTTTCCAACACAAACTTCCCTCTTCTCCCAAAACATCTGATGCAATTCCCAGAAGCTGAGGTACCAGCTAGGAAATCAGATCTCAGACACCACAGAGGCTCTTGGGAGTGCTTGATTTTWTAGGAGCCATTTTACTTCTTTTGAATATGGCAATGATTCTGTTCAGTAGGTCATTCTCCTGCTGAGGGTTACTAGGGTGTTCACTATTRAGATTTCCATTACATTTCTAGGCTATTGCACAGTCCAACAGATGTCACTTTCAATGTTTTTTTCTTTTTCTTTCCTTTTTTTTCCTTTCCCCTGGTATTGTGGCTGGAACTGTTTCTCCTGATTTCTTTTGCTAGCTTTTCTATCAGTATTTCCTGGGGTCACTCTAAACCATTTAGCTAGCTTTTATTCTATCAGCCTACTAGTCAAGAGCTGTGAGGACTAAGAACAGCCTGTACAAAAGTTCTTGAAGGGGGATTGGGCCTTATGGATTGTGCATAAAATGTTTTAAARCTTCATAAAGTACATTAGCATTAAAATATTTTTTAGAAAAAAAATCTCTTTATATCTAGTAGATTTTAAAACTGAATGGTGGAATTTTCTGGGAAAATGTTTAGCTGTCAGGAAGAAATAAAAATCTAGCAAGAGGAATTTCATATCTGTATAATTTAAAAAACAATAGGAAAGAGACACAGGATAGCTTGAAGTCTGTTTTTAATTTTTCTTTTTAGTTCTATTGCAACAGTGTTTCCTGTCTTTTCTAAGAGATGCAAACTTCTCTGAACATTCAGAGTTTGGTGCAGAACAGCTGTTCCTTAGGAAAATTATTTTCTGTGACTGAGATTTCTTTTTTTCTGAAATTTAACTTGTTGAACTCTGCTTTTATTTCCATGATCGACTTTCCCTTGGTCTCAGGGAGGTACAGGTAGATGAAARTTGCTGATAAAGCAAGGATTCCCAAGAAGATAAGGAAGCAGAAGGGTCCAAGGTTATCCTACAAACAGAAATGAGAGACACTGTAAGGAAAGTAAGAGTCTCATTTTGTTTTCCTGACTATCGCTGCAAGTCTGTATCTTAGTAATTAAAATTCCAGCATGTGCTCACGAAGCAGATCAGGAAAGCTATCAAACCAGGAATTTCCACTGGCCACATATAGCCTGATTCGGCTTTTGGCAGAGACTTGGGGGACCCCTGAGCAGGGCTGGGTAGTTGGACAGGGCCCTAAGCTTTGCATGGTGTTGCTTTTGTTTTGTTCCCTGTCCTGTTTTGTTCCTTYAAAAATGGATTAGACTGGAGGGAGTGACCAAAGAATCACTTACAACAATCAGTGGAAAAATCATCCCAAGTACAAACAGCCCCATCCAATTGATGCAGCCAACAATCAGAAAGGCAGATGCTCTGAATGACTGGCTGAAGATTTCAACCATGATGGATATTGTGGCTCCAGCTGAAAAAGAAAAGCGTAACACGAGCAAGATAAACTTGTTTCCTTAGTTCTTCAGTGCACCTTGCTCCTGCCAAAGATCCTCAAAATAGCAATGGTAGAAGATGATGGAAAGGCAGAGTGGATGGCTTGCTGGCACATGGCCTCTGCCATGAGGCTAAAAGACCATGATTCTAGAAAGGGACTACAGCTGTTAAAATTTAAGACTTCAGGTTTCAAATGCACATACTGAAATCCTTTTCTTCGTGCCAGTGCATCTGTGCATCCATTATTGAGGCAGTAGTTTATAAAACCATACCCACTACTGGCTCTGTGGTCAGTTCCACCTGAAGCATTTTAGTAGGTATAAAGTTGTATTCACTAAGTTAAGGAAGGACAAGATTAATGTGRTGTACCTAGCAGTGTCTGGAATTGTTTTTTTTTTTAAGCTGAGTATTTTAAAAATTCTTCTGAAATTTCTTTTTCAAACCCTCCGGAGAAGATGATACTCTATTCTGAATTATTCAGATCCTGTGATCAGCCATAAAATTGAAGGTGTCTGTATTGTTTTCCTTTTGTCTATATCCATTTCCTTTCTCTCACTTGTACATGTCTGCCGATATTATTGAGTTCCCAGGACTGAGACCTTTTTCTYCTTGCTTTCTGGAACCTTTTTACAATGGGACCAGTATATTCTTCCTCTGTTCGTTGTGTAACCAACCAGTATGATATAAAACTTCCTCCCAGCATTACCACTGATGTACTTACACGGTCCACTTCCATAGAAGGTGACAAATAGGAAGATCAAGATAACACTGAAGTAGTGCATCCAGAAGAACTGGTGCTAAAGCAAAAAACCAAAGTGGTATCAAACAATTAGGTAAATGACATAGCAGTGTTCTGGATTTTCTGCTATTGACTAAAGTTTTTGTGCTTATCTTGAAGGAAAAAGTCCTGCCTGTGAGGCAAGACCAGAAAGGCTGGCTGATGCTGGATGAGTAGCCAGAAGGCTCTGTCTTTACCTGCAGTGAGAGGGTCATGGTAAGGAGTGCTAGTACAAAACACATCAATGTATATCCTCCCCATAGCAGCACCTTCCTTCCAAATCGCTCTATAAGGGTGCTCTGAAAAGCAGAAAATACAGAGACCTTCACACGTCATAAATCGTAGTTCTCAAACAAAATAATTCCTTCCCTCTCCCTGTTTTTCTATCAGAAATTTTATCTGAATAACATGGTCAGAAATCAATGTTATTTGAAAGTCTCTAAACTCCTAAGGGATTTTATTAGCTTCTTCAAAGCTGTATTTACTAATCATTCCTTTTCTATTCTCAGACGATTCCCTTGCTTGCATGCATATGTACATCAAATTGTACACACACACACATACACATCTAGTTAGGAAACATCAGTTGATACACCTAATCAAGACTCATGTTCCTTTGGAGCTGTGCCCCTGATTCTCTTGATCTGCTCATGTCTTCTCACAGAGCAGTTGCTCTAGGAATTGTTTGTAACAGAGAGAGAAAATAATTTTATGGAATAAAAATTAATCTAAAATCATCCAGTCATGCAAAATAATATGAGAAAACAGTTGCCTTGCATCATGCATAAGGTTTTACAGAGTCAAGAAGAGATATCTTCGATTATGCAAAAAAAGCAGTTTTCCCTGATCACAGTTATAAAAAAGAAAAAGTACAATTATTAACTATGTTAATTTTTTTCCTTCAAACTCCATCGGAAGAGACTTACACACAGTATAGAAGATAAGCATTCACATAACCCAACTCCTAGGGACACRTATGGGATAAGGTATTCATCAAACYTGGCTGTGTGGAATACTTCAAAAGAATAGAAGTATATCTGGAAAATGCAGAGAGAAAATGCACCTGTGAAAAAAACATGTTGCAGTCCTGATGCATATCACTGTCCATCTCTCTCGGTGAAGTTGACATATTAATATGAAAGTGCAGTGTGCCCTTTCAGCAATGAAGGATAATTGCATATTGGGCTTTGTTAGTAAGAGCATGACCAAGCGCTTGAGGAAAGTGATTATTCTCCTCTATGTGACAGTTGTGAAATTACAGTTGGAGGACTATGTCCAGTTTCGGGCCCTGCAGTACAGGAAACGCACCAAAAAACTGGATCAAGTTTGACTGAGAACCACCAAAATAAGGGTCAGGAGCACATAATGCTGGAGGAGAGGCTGAGAGAGCTGGGTTTGTTTGTCCTGGAGAAGAAAAGGCAAAGGTGGGACCCAATTGCAGATGGCTATAGAGAAGATAGAGCCAGACTCTTCTATGAGGTGCACAGTGAAAGGATGAGAGACGGTAGAGCTAAGTTGCAKCAAAGGAGGTTCTGACTGCGCATAAGGAAAAAAAATTCTTCCAGTGAGAATGGTAAAGGACTGGAAGAGGGGCCTAGAGAGGTCATGGAATCTCCATACCCAGAGATACTYAAAACTCAGCTGGAYAAAATCCTGARCAACTTGATCAAACTTTAAAGGTAGCAGTGCTTCGAAGGGGGGGGGATTAACTAAATGACCTCCTTCCAATGTAAATTATTGTATAAGTCTCTGATTCTAGATTGATGGAACAAACACTAACTTAAAGGATTTTATGGTGCTGTTCAGTGTTGTCTCTTGTTCTGGAGATAAAGAAGGCACTCAACTGCATTGATTCCGCAGAGCTGCAAGGTGGTTATGACAGTCATCAATATGTAAAGTTGCCAACGCAAAGATCGTTCTTTTATTACTTCGAGGACACGCAAGCTTTTAGTGCTTGCCATTGCAGCCTTCTCCTTCATGATGTCATCGATTTCTGCTTGATGGTCTCCTTCCCCCCAGAGCTTTTTAACAGCTGTTCAGGAGAAAGAATGGAGTGGATTATTCTAGCAGTATAGCTCTGTCATGAGTGGTTATATTAAATCCTTTAGTCWGCATACACATTGGCAGAGTTATGTGGTGTTGTCTGCTTCTGTCACCTGGCTGATCCTGGGTCAATGGGCAATTGAAAGGGTTTTGTCTCTACAGCTGTCAGTATAACATCTGCCTAATGTTGATTTGACTTACTTTTAAACAAAATAAACATTTAAGTGCATTTCACATAATAATAAACAAACTGCCTAAACCATTTATTTTAAGGAAATAAAGTAGTGTGAAATATTAGCCATGCTGATATGTATCTTTCTCTTCTTAACTGATTAAATTAGCCTGAGTGAAGTTGCAGGTGAATGCAGATGTATTGCTTTAGGTACCTCAGCTGTTTTATTTAGAACTGCCTCTGGTATTACTATGTGGTACTGCAGTGTGCTCTGCAGGTCTGCCCTGTTTTCTTGTCAGCCTGCAAAGGCTTCCAGTGTAACTTACCAATGAAGTGAAGTAAGTGAGGAAAGTAGATACGCTACCTTTCCTGAAAGCTTCCTCATTACTTTTCTGTATCAGGAGGTAGGATGGAGAATCAGGGAAAAATGGGAGAGTAACCAGTTGAACCAAYGCTGAAAGTCCACTAGATGCTAACAGCCATGGCCACAAAGCTTCGCTTCCTAAAATCTCCCTGCAAAGCATATGCAAAATAAAATTATGCTAAAATAATGGTATGAATGAATGTTCAAGAAGTTTTTATGAATGATGAGGATTTGCTCAGTTCCATTCTTGGATGCAGTGGAGCAAATGCCTGAATTGATTATTTGGGAAATTTTACAAATTTGGCTGTTTTTAGTGGTAACAACTTTTATGAAATTGTTTGGCATCTTGAAAAACATTCTAATGTCATTAGGGTCTGTTATGAATTTTAGAGAGCTGATGAGAGTGATCTCACTCCTATTTGACTACTGTACTGGAACATCTTGCTAAGAGCTTTCATGTAAATGTAGTAAATTTCTAAGGGAAGTCCCATAATAGAAAGAGTGTGAAAATAAAAGGAAATCCAATTATGAGTAATTCATTTTTCTTTCTACTACTTTTAAAATCATTTGTTCTCTTCAAAATAGCTTTTTTTTTCTTTTTTTCTTATAGAATAAACTAAGGCCTGTTTTGGGGAAGATGAAAGGATTTCTTACTGATTTSGTGAGAAGATAGACTTGTAAAAAGATTTGTGCTACTTTGTAGTATAAGCTGTTAGAAAGACTGCAGAATTTACCGTAGTCCAATAACCTGTCCTGTGAGTTTTCCTAGTGTCAGAAAAACAGCAACTGTGGAGTTGGTAAATCCACGCAGCTTCTTGGGTGAAATCTCTCCTACATAYTGAGGATGTATATTGAGAGAAAACCCTTAAACAGAGAAGAGGATAAATGACTGTCAGAATACTGAGGAAAGATTAACTTTCTCACTCCATCCTCTCTTACGCTGTTTCTATTCACTCTGCCTAGTATTTGGATTATAATCTCTTGCAACAGGGATGATATCTTTCAAATTTGTTAAGTGTTTAGTATATTCACTGTGTACTTTAAAAATCATTCTTCAAGAACAATGATAACTGTGGAGACAGTGCTGAGACAGCAAGGGTGCTGGCTATCCACAGCAGGCTGAGTGCATACCTGTACCAATGCCATAGAGAAAACGTCCAACCAGAATCATCTCAAARGATTTGGCTGTTTTACTGAAGGCCATGAAAAGTGCAGCTACCAGCATGATCAAGTTGGTGCACATTTGGCACTTTTTTCTGGAAAAAAAMCATGAGAAATCAGTATGAAATGAGAATGTCTTGTACTCTTGACTAATCCTGCTGTGGCAGGAAGCATGGTACAACCATTCCAGATATTTTGAGGAATGGCTGAAAGAATTTTGACTTTGGATAGTCAAAGTAGTTATTTAAAATTTCAGAATTCTTCAGGTTTGAATTCATTAATATATCTTAGCTTAGAATTTGAACATTTGAAACACTTTATTCACATTTCTACACAGTCCAAGTGGGGAAAGAGATCACTGGCCCATGTTATTGCCAAAATATTTAAATGGGTAGAACTCCTCGTGAAGTGTGAGGTTGTTCCCCAGAAATAATCCTACTCCCTGGCTCCCRTTTTAGAATGGCTTGTATTAAAGCTACTCTTGCCAAATGGATATAATCTGAAGTGTTGGGAGATGGCAGAAAGCATTTTCCGCAGGCATGTCTTGAAAAGCACTCTGTATGAACTGTGGRCTGATTGCTTTCATGACCCTGATGTCTCAGGCTCAAATCAAATAGTCTCTTGCACCGTTGTTTTGCCCTGATGCTTGCTAGTCRAGAGCCTTCTTGCACACATTAAGAACTCACAGAGATCCTCTGTTTGCAAAACCATGATTCAGCARCTAGGTTATCATGTATTAAATAACCCACAAGAGATGAGTATGATCTTGTTTCCAGCCAGTCTCAGGAGACCCTCTGAGTGTGGGATGAGGCAGTGTCCCACAAGAAATTTCTTGGGGGCACTTACCTGATAGGAAAGAACACAATTGCAGGCAGGCTAAGGTGGTTTGTTGAGACCCATATGAGGGGCCTCTGGATCAGTGGGTGGTGGAGCAGATCTTTAAGTGGGTCACACCAAGTAGATCTGTCTGCCAATTTCTCTGCAAATGAAATTAGTGGTGTTACACACAAGGCACTGAGAGCAGACCAGACTGGTGAGGAATCCTTTCTCCATCCAGAGGGAAAGAAAGTTTGGGACTGATGTTCAGTAAAATGAATAGCCAAGAGAGTTGTCTCTTTGAGAATTGGGTTTGTGCAGGTTGTATCTTTGCGGAACAGTTATATGCAAATTAATTTTTCTGTTTGTTCACATTTTTATTAGATTAAGTATGAATATTTAATACAAGCTCATCACCCCAGAATGWGTGTATTTAAGTGGAAATCTGACTCTTGTTTGGCACTTAAGGAAGTCTTCTACACATTCTATTCCCAGTGGTTAAAGAGACTGCATACGACATGTTACAGCACAAGACTCAGCTCCTTTTTTGGGGTTTGTAGAGCTTSGAAGATCTTTATGGGAGTCATGTGGGATCTTGAACAGAATGAGAGGTAGTTACACTGTTACACTATCCTGTTAGTTCCAGAGGCACTGATCCAGTGTTGGTGCATCCATCCTTTATGGAAATGTAGTTCGCTAGGGGAGCGCTCAGGTAAACAAGATAAAAGACTGCTTGCTACTTTGAAGAAGTGGATGTGATGGCAAACAAAATCAGTTTAGTCTTCAGTCAGAATGCTTCAACCAAGAAGAAAAGGTTTATCATTCACCTGGCTATTTCCTTGTTCTTTATATACTGTGATTATCGAGTTATTACAAGAAACACTTACTTCCTGTATTTTGTAGTCAAGTAGCCACAGCAGAGGCTGCCCAGGAGTCCTCCTATCCCGTAAACAGACACGATGAAGGACCACAGCAGCATGATTGTCTCAGGGTGGAGGGGAGCGCCGTTTCGCTCTATCCATGTTTCATTAATAAACTTCCTGATGTGCTGAAAAATAAAATGAGATTTGACTGGATAAAGGTATCAGCTTCTTTGGTATTATGTGGTTACTGTATATTCGGATTCTTTAGAGACTAGCTGCCCTTGGTCAGACAGGTTAGTTGAGATCACATTTCAAAATCTTCAAATTTATGTCAGTCAGTAAGTTCTAAAGACAGAAAATGTGCTCTTAGGATGTTTATTCCTCTTTTAGAAAGTTGTATATGCTAAAATTCAGGAACTGTAGGAAGGCTTGAGTCACACATTAGCAGAATGGCTAAGCTTTCATAATGAAATAAGAAAAAAAAAACACGGAGGAAGAAGAAGTAAAATCACAAATCCARTTCAGGAAGAGTTTAGTGGGAGACTGTATCTCTCACAATGGGCTCTAGCAATGAGAAGAATCTTTTCTTTATATATAGTAGATAGTGTTGATAGTGACTTTGATGTCAGTGGCCATGTGTTGCCTGTAATAAACCAGAAATCAAGACTCCTGAACCTTAAGATTGGCTTAAAAATCATGATATTCTAAAGAAAATACATTTGCAGTTTGGAGTAGTTTTCTTCTAATTATGATCCCTTTTAAAGATTTGAATTTAGAATTCGCCATGAGTATGAGGGTAAGAACCTCTGTAACAGATGCTGAAACTTCAATAAAATGAAATGTTTTCAGAGGAGACCATTTTAGAAAAAGACCATGTATGATTCATATGTCAAATCATGGGATATAGTAGTACTGAATACCTGTATGACATGATGTAGATACACAGTCCTGTCTTGCTTTAGAAGCTGGATTCCATATCACTTTCTAAAAGTGGCAATGGGATGGGTGATTTTGGCATTAAATTAAGGTGCAGGCTCCCAATCCCTCCTATGCTTTTACTTTTCTTTCCTTCTTTTTTTTGGGGGGGGGGGCAAATCTATTTGGAAAGGTTGAAAGCTCCGTTTAGGAGCTGCCTTCTGTTGAAAGCTTAGGTGCTGTGTGGTAACAATTTATTTAAAACAGAAAGTAACATCCTATTCTTCAGAAGAGAGAGAGTGCTCTACTCATCTGATGTTACTGCTGCATGAAGAAAACRCATAGGTATTTCAGTTCAGTAAGTGTGAGATTTATCTTTAGCTCAGGCTCTCCATTTTGTGCTTTCAGCCCCAGGGAGACAGCTACTTACCATAGAAGGATAGTTGATCACAGAAATATGGAATCCATATGGGAAACTACCACCAATTCCCAGCACTAAGATCATTTGAAATAGTCCTCGGAACTGAACCTTCAAAGAGAAAACACAGTGGTCCATTAGCTCCTCATAGATCTAGGTTCACACAGGGCTCTGAGTCTTTTTAGCCACACTTGCCTGTCCCTTCTGGAAATCTACATTTTTCACTTTAAATCCTCTTGRACGTAAACATTTTTCCAAAAGCTCTCTGTCCAGGTGCCAAAATCGTTGGCCATAGTACCAAAAACAAGACTAMATGCTAATATAAGAATGATAGTCCACCACTAGGCCTCATTGTTCTTAGTGATGTTTAAATGCAGAGGAGAAAATGGCCTCTGTCCCAGAACAGCTTACAATCTTTAAGGATTCTGGATCTTTGTTATTATGCTAGCTTTGTCTTTTATAAGTTAGGGCCACAAGAAAAAGTGACCAGATACTCACCAGGTCAGAGAAGAAGGTGGCCATCTCCTACAAAAGAGCTGATTCCTGTTGCTTACTGGCTAGCCCCTGCCAAAAGAACCAAATGCTCACATTATGCAATRGCAGTGTCTGTGAGCTAGTTCCATGTTACTGAAGTTAAATTTTACTTCAAAGGTTTTTGAGTTAATTACACCTATTTCAGCTGTTGTACAAAGTTTAGAATTGTTGGATTAAATATTTCAACCAACAGTTATGTCTAGCCCAAGTAAACARGATGGTCTCCTTTGGGGGGAACCTCTACACTTCATGAATTCTGTCTTGTGCTAGGGAGATAGCAATTTTAAACAGGATTCCAATAACTATAGCTTGCCTGGTTTTCAACATGAGCTGAGAAATGACGAGATGATGTTATTTTGTGGGAGTCTTAGATAGGGTTTGGACAGTGAACTATGGGACTTTGACATATAATGGGAAAGAGTTATTCTCTTTTCATGTGATGGCAACTGGAGCACATCAGAACTTAATCATTACTTAAAGGAATTGAAATGCTACATCATTTTGAAATTGAGTATAAACTTAGCTATTCTACTGCAGCACACTAGGCTTTACTCAGATAAATATTTAATACTAACTGTTTTTCCTTTACTGGGCAAGTAAGATTCAACATAGTTTTCTCTAGCATTTGTCACTAGTCTATCTATTTCTTTTCCTATCTGGGAGAAAAAAGTGATTGCTTTGAAATAATCTTGTAACCTCCACAGGTGGAGTGCTGTGTGCTCCTTCAATAGGAAAGAAATTCTTAGTCTCTGATTTGATTTACTTCATAATTAAGGGGTTTTGTAGGTATTAGGTTGCTAAATGGCTTAGATACCACTTGTCCTTTACACATTAATTAAAGAAGATGAAGACRAAGAAATCATAAAGGTCTTGATGGATGCAAATAGCCATATTTACTACAGCATACATCACATGCAAAGGCTATTCACGGGTGCTCCAGCTAGTGTCTGAAATATAGCATATTGTGCTGCCCTGCCCTTTGTGCCATGAGGTCTTCAAAATGGAGTTGAATGTTGRTATGAGCTGAGAGTTCATGGTATTGCTTTTCCCAGATTAGGTTCTCCAGCAAATAGTCACGTGTGACCAAATATGAAAGGCTAGGCTATGCCTTCTTTAACACAGGCCAGCTAGCCCGGAGCTGTGTGTTTTGTGTCTAGCTGACAGCAGTTCACTAATCCAGTTTTTAAGGGTTTATGTCTCAGTTAGAGTTAGCATTTGAAATACCTATCTTACCTATCAGTTGATGTCTCTGAAAGAAAATGTATACCTACTATTCCCATAGCTTCTGAATGACTGTCTTCATTGCTGTCACCTCCCAGAGTGCATGCAGGACTTTTGACTCCCTGGACTGGCCATACACCATACACTGAAGTATCAGTGATATGCCATGATCATTTTTACTCCTKTTCAAAAGACTCTGGGATATTTTTAAGTGGCTTTTGACAACTTTCATTCCTTGTGACCCAAAAATAGGAATGGAGGCCTGGATCGCTATGATTTAAATGTATGAGCAGAAATGTCAATATATCTAGCCCSTGTGTCATGTGATACCAGATACTGCAGATAATCTTGCTGTGTATATGTGATGCTATCTTTTTTGCTGTTTCATCCTTTAACAGGCTGTTACCACAGCACAGCCTTGCTCTACTGAGCACAGGCAAAGGTTGACCTGTGTTCCAAATAGCTGTTCCACTTCATTGTATCCCATTAATGTTCCACAGGGCAGCTGCTCATTTCCTGGTGAGGGTCTTACCAGGAAGGCTTTCCTAGTAACATCTAATGAATAACTGAGATGAAAGAAATGAGTCACTCAAGCAATGATACATGATGCCATTCTCTTTCTATTTCCCAGACTCTAGGTATTGTTGCAGTGGAATTAGGGATTTTTTTTTTTTTTTGCAATGGTTGGCTGGGGAAAGAGAATTCTGCTTTGCAAAAGTCGAGATTTCTTTTCTGTATGATAAGATTTCCTTTCTATATTGGCAGTTGTCTCCAAATCACCAGCAATTTTTGACCATATTGTTATATGAAGCACTTCAAAAAATTGACCTTTTTTGACTTTACAGACTCTTCATGTTTTGTAGATTGTTTTTCACTTGTGAGTCTTAAATGTCCCTCAATCCTGAAGTCAGGAATAATGAAAAACCCCAGTAATGGAAGGGTGTACACACCAAAGAGGGAGCAATTTTTCCTAGCCAGGTGTCCCTGAGGAAGATTTTGATGTAGGGAAAGAAACATTTGTGGAAGCCGGAAGTTTTATAATGAGTTAATCTGCCATTTTTATTATGTTTAATATTTCCAATTAAAAAAAAAGCAACAGTTAAGATGAGCAGTTGAATTCATACTTTGAATAGCCTCATATGAATTGAAGTAAGTGTACCAATCAAAATAATATCAGAGATAAAAACACTTATTTTACTAGGAAAGTCTAGTGCTTAGTTTTTAATTTGTGTGTTGAGCTCCACTGTAAGCCTTAGTATCTTCTCTGCTCTTGTTAATACAAGTACCACTTTGCTATTAGAACCATATGAACCTCCCATTAACAGAGGGAAATATGCAGAAAWTTGGACACTTTCTAAAGAAAGGCAATGTCCTGTGAGATTGTGTATTGCAGAAGAAGTCTCTGGTGAAATTAATCTCTGCGATACTTTATAAGCTCATGCTATCCTTTAAGGCTCACAAACAATTTTTACCTTTAACTGTATATAGCAGGAAGAGGAGAATTAGGAACTGAATTTCAGATTGCCTTGAAGATCATGTGCAGTTTGAAGGATGTGAACTCAGGCACAGATATTGATAATAGTTCAGCATGGAATATTGTGTTACATCCATTCCTACAACTGCAGTCATTGGGAATAGTATATGGTGCTAAACTGGGAAGTTAGAAAACATGCCTATGATATATTTAACATATTCTCTCACTTTACTTCCATACCTTCATGCACACTAGACATTTGCAAAATTTGGCAGAAGTCCTATGATAGACTGTTGGTTATACTATAAATTGTTGTTGGAAGTGCTAAAATTAATGCCTTAGAAGTCCCTTGTGTTCGAGTGTTATTCCCACTTTCACTGTAAATCTCTAGCTGTATGGATTTGACAATGTATTCAGGGTATAAAATACTTGCAGTCATCTCTATGCTGCACTGAACACTGACTGAACAGTCTGTACTGATTGTACCTCCCTGAAATATGAGGATATGGGATCACTTCATAGTCATGACAGAGCAATACACCCCAAAGAGAGGGCCTGCGTGTACCAAGCACCAGAGAACRTGACTTAGCTTTTGCTGGTAGTCTGCTACATGAAGATACTGTGCAGACTGAAAAGCAACCGGCATCCTGTTACAGTCAGGAGTTCCAGTCTGGGGCAGTTCTGGGTTAACCTGAGTCTGGATAGCCCAAATCACACAAAGCAATAGCAGAAAGAAGCAGCTAAATCGCTAATGGCATTGAAAGCCCATAAGATAGTTGTGGAAACCCTGAAACTGAGAGGAAGACACAGGCTGAAGTTGGTGATGGGCAAGATAACAAAGAGATTTGAAAATAGCTGTAAGTCTCTGTATTTCTTGGCACCTGGATTTCACSCATGAGTCCTCTAGCTGTATTGCCACTGAAACAAGCCTTTCAGAAGAGTTGTGTAGGAAGTTTTTACCCATACTTTTTCACTAACAAGTCTGGGCTTAGAACCAAAATGCTGAACTGTTTTATCAAAAATTTAATTTAAAGAATAAAATCGTACTAAGGAGGGCTGCTAACATGAAAAACTTCAATCCCAAAGGATTGAAGTCTGACAAACTAGAAACGACAGAAAGAAAACAAGACTTTATGCGGGGAAACCTGGCAAGCTTTGACCATTGAGTTGAGTCTAAAGAAGCAAAGAATTTCTCTCCTATTCCACTGAATTTTTTCTGCAGTCTGTCATGAATTGACTCCTAGTCATAGACAGCAAGCCAAGAACCCCAGTATTCCCATCTCTGTGTTCTAAAAACACACAGAAATCACAGAAAGAAAGGGGATCACAAGTATTCCCTTCTGTGGCCATCAGAGTGTTTATAAATTCTAAACATGGTTTCAATGTGTATGAATTGCCCTGTTATAAAAGAAATTCACACTTAACAAGTTAAGCCAAAATGCTTCCCATTCAAAAATCTATCCTTCTAATATCAGACATCATCCTTCTTCCCTATTGTCCTGAGCGGAGTGCTTGAGAAACATACGCTATTTTGGCAAAATGAAAAGCGTTTAAGCGACAGATATGAAAACTGACAGTCCATTTGGGCTGACTTGTTAGTCAGAAAATGATGGATGTCTTTTTTTTTCTTCCTTTTAAGAAAGCCAGACTCCCCCTAATGGCCAGTCAAAGCCTGGTGCAGAAGGTATAATCCTCAGTGGCATGATTTGGAGTTGCTGGAACATGCTTCTTCTTAAAGTTTAATCTATCGAATTCTTCTGTAATTTCCATGATTGACTTTCCTTTTGTTTCTGGAAGGAACAGGTAGATTATTATCCCTGAAGTGAAAAGTACCACCATAAAGATGAGGAAGCAGAACTGCTTGAGTCTCTCCTGCAGGGAAGAACAAAATAAGAGAGTGAGATGAGCGTGTGTTTTGATTTGTCACTTTTTTTAGGGAAGTTTTGTATTTTGCATCTGTAAGTATTTTGAACTTGATAAGAGCTTTTTGCATTTTGAACTTGGACAAATATTTGAGTCTGAATCAGTTTGTTGTGCAAATCTTGCCCTTCAGTTGTGCAAGAGGACTCAGGAGAGCAGGTGCCAAGAGCACTCTAGGCTAACATGGCATTGCCGTCTCAGGCTGTTCCTGCTCCTGTCACCAGCTCTGGAGCTTAGGGCAGCAGGGATTGTCCCAGGTAAAGTCACTCACCACAATGAATGGGAAGGCTGTGCCAATCACAAAGACTCCCACCCAGTTGAGAGCTGCACTGATCACAAAGGCAGCTGGTCTGCAGGACAGCTTGAAAATTTCAACCCTGATGGAAACTGTGGCACCAGCTGAAAGGAAATAGGAATAAGAAATATTACTTCTTGATGTTTGATTTGAACATTTGAATTGAGTTTTACATTTACACAGTCAACAGATAGACACTACTATATTACTGACATTCAAAAGACTTGAATATGTTGCTTTTTTAAAAAAGAGGATATATCCGTGGCATCTTCTAAACTGCTAGACAGCAGTTTCTTAAAATGGTAATTTATTCAAATAAATTTATTGAGGCAGTTCAAGTATTAAGTAGTTAACACTTGTGAAAGTCTGACATCTTGTCATGAAAATTGCTGCATAAGGATGGAATAACAAATCTGATTAATAGTAAGATTTTCCTGTGTGATACTGTTAGATCATCAGTGAAAGATCTTCCTGAATTCACTTCCTGGGCATTTCAGTTGTGTTTCAAAGTCCCAGGACTTTGTGTTAGGAAAGCAATCTGACCTTGCCATATGGGAAAGGAAACAGTTTAAAACAAATAGGTTTTTTTAGGCTAAAGAGAAGCAGGTAGTCTATATTAGAAGAAGAACCACTTCAAACGAGGCCCTCTGCACTACTGCCCATGTGGGATAAGATGTAAAGTTATACAATACTGAATTTAAAAYAATTCTCACTTTTCTTTCCCTCTTTCTTTTTTCATAGTATTTCTAAAAAATATTTTACCTATTTACTTTTGTTCTATTTTTTCTGTACTTTTTTCAGTGAGTACTTTTTGCTATCTTCCTTCTTCAGTCTTTCACTCTCTTGTTAGCAGAACCCAAACCTTATGACATTGAAGTTTCTGGCTGATGACTGGACCCATGATGTTTAAATGGCTACAAGATTAGATTAAATGAATTTGTTTATGCTAAATGTTTATGCAATGTTTTGCAGTATTTTCCCACCATATTAATAAACTCACTTGACTTGATTCCTTTAGTTCTTCTGAATGAAATACTCACCTGGCCCAACTCCAAAGACAACTACAAACAAGATAATGAAACAAAGGCTGCAGTATGGCATCCAGAAATACCAATCCTGGGAAAAAAATACAAATTTCTGGAGATGATATCTGTTAGTGACTGTAGATAGAAATATTTCTTGGTTTTGAGCATTATCACCTCAAGAAAAAATCTAGTGTGTAGGAACTAGCAGGAAAATGTGAGTACTTTTTCCTGTGGATGAGCAGTGAAGTTTTTGCTAGGTGAGCAGAGAAGCAGATCTGCTAGTGCAGAGCAACTGTCAAGCTTGGAAGCCTTCAGTTAACAGGTGCCTGAATAGTACTTTTCCACCATCCATCCTCCTCTTTTGTGCCAGTGCTTCCCCCAACCCTTAGAAATATGAGAGGCCAAATCATATCTTTCTTTGCTTTTGTTAGGCAATGTCTTAGATAACTCCTCTTGAGAAGGAACTTCCCTCAACCTTAATCAAAAACATGTAAGACTTGATTCCTTAGGAAAGGATTTCTCTTTCATACCCTTTGTTTGAGATCTTTTGTAAATGAAACAACAATGAAAGTCTGCTGCCACCTTGCTTACAGGATAATTTTGCAGTAGTGTCTATAGAGCAGCTCTTGGATGAATGTTAGTAACCAAAAGAACTTGCTTCGGAAGAAGCTACAGAAGTATGGCACAGCAAAGAACTGGCAGACTGTCTCCAGTCTGTGAACAGGTATGTGCATTCTCAGTGCACATTCAATTTAAAATTGAATTTCAAATTAACCAATGCAAGGAGTCYGCTGTCTTTATTGTGTTACTTGTCATGCTAAGAACTGCATAAATGAAAAAGTTTTCTTTTGACTGTCTTTTGACCTGTGCTGACCAGCATTCTGTTCTTACTGCCTGATAAAATCAGGAATCAGTGCTCAACTCCCAGTGCTTTATGTACTCTTTGCTGAGCTCACTGGGTCATGTCAGAAGGGGGGCGGAAGTGCAGAGAGTACTTGGTGAGAGAGATTTAGGCCTATGTACAGACAAATTTGCTCTTCGTAGTATTTCTCTCTGTTTGTCCAGATGGTAAGCTGTTAACACCAAAGTTATTCTGGAACTTCTAAGCCTCACTTTCTTTCCTTAGTAGCATGGTCCTATCTGTGAGCAGAGACTAGAAATAGAATAAAGAGATCTGCCATAAGAAGAGCTTCCTTACCTGTAGGGAGAGAGTCACTGTGATACCAGCTAGAAGTAAACTCATGATCCAGTAACCTCCTGATATGAGCGTTTTCCTGCCCATTCGCTCAATGATGGAGCTCTGAGGGACATAAATCACAGTGACACCAATCAGATTCACAGACTGGAACCAGAAGAGCAAAATCTGACCCACTTCCATTGAAATGTGACTTACACAGACTACAGTAGCTAAAAGTTCAGAGAGTCCAACAGAGAGGGACATGTAATAGATCATTCTTTCATCAAACCCAGCTGCCTGGAGGACTTCAAAAGTATAAAAATAGATCTGAGGGAAGAAAAAAACAGTAAGAGAAGACAGTAAATGATCCCTTACCTATACCTGTGTGATACTGCCCTGGATAGGAGCTACTAATCAAGGAGCATGCTGCTCAGCTTCAGAGTGAGCTAGACTTCTGCACTCTTTTTGTAGTATTAACTTTATTGGCAGCCTCCCAAAATTGTAAAATATTATTATTTAATTAGTTTGATAAAAGATGAAATGCTGTGATAAGAGGACCTCCAGCTGCTGTAATGTCATTAGGTCTGCAGAGACTTGATTTAGGTGCTTTTAGAAATGGTAAAGTATATTATCACTTCTGGAGCACATCCAAAAAAATCACTGTAAGATATACTCTTCTTTCCCAAGACAGAAGAGCATGGCTTGTGGAGTCATGTGAGGGTAAAACAAGCATCCTTTCTTTTTCAAGTATACTTGCTACTCTCTGGAGATTGCTGAGATGGTAAAGATTCCAGTTCAAACTGTGTTACACTCAGCTCTGTATTTTATTTACAGATGTCGCTTCACCATGATGTTAGAGAGGGAAGAATCATACACACAATCATAAAGCTGTGGCTGCAAAAAAATGCTAGAGAAGTGCTGATGTGAGGAAGATGCAGAGAATTGCAGAAGCTGCCAGAACAGTAAGCATGCTCCTTGATTGGCTTTAAAGGTAGAGTGAGCATCTGGCCATCCCAGCCGAAGTGTGTGCCTTGGGATGCTAAAAGACATGGGCCAAATGGCAGTAGTTGCAGGGAGCTGTAACAAACTGTACTGTAGATTTTCCCAGTGTAGGCAGGGCTCGTCTGTAGGAGCAGGTTCTGCTCCTTTTGCATTAATGCAGCTACCAAAATTGGCTGTTACATAAGCCTAACTACTGAGGAAGGTAGACCAGCAAGGACCAAGAGCAGGGCAAAAGGTATGTCACTTGGAGAGCCCAGCCAAGGCCTGCAGACTGCTGCTGCTGCGCTGAAGGAGAATTGGCTGACAGAAAATGGTAGCTGGAAGAGCCCTGAAGAAAATGAGGGGGCTCCTGGGAGCCATGACATCTCATTTAAGATTGTCAAGAAGTATTTTGAGGCTTTAAGGGGGAAATACACTCAACTGCATTGATGCCACATAGCTGAACTGTGGCGGTCACGGTAGCTAACATGCACAGCTGCCAACGGAAAGATGGTTCTTTTATTAGCTCCAGGACACTCAAGATCTTGGTGTTTTTCATTGTTGCCTTCTCTTTCATGATGTCATCAATCTCTGCTTGGTGATGGCCTTCACCCCAAAGCTGCCTTATGGCTGTGGAGAAGGAGAGCGAGACTTGCCATGTTAATTCATCTCTATTGTTTGTTGACTAAGGAGTTTATTGAGTAGCTGATGCATGAATCTGTCAGCACAGACATCCATGGGCTGTGTCTGTGCTGTAAGGCAGCGGTGTCCTGTGGTGTATTCCAGAGCCCTAGCCCCCTCTTGCACAGCCTATTCAGACAGAGGGGCCTAGTGATATGCATGATGACTCCATCCCTGCCCATGGGCCCACTTTCCTCCCTTCCTCCTCCTATCAGGCTGTGAGCAGGGTGCACAGCCAACAACCAGAGCTCAGTGGTTCCCCACAGAGACCTACCTGTCTGCATTTGCCATTACTCCATCAAACTGACTGTTCTTGTTGTGTCAGCTGAAAACAGATGGTTTTGTAGTACAGTACTGTAGCAAGAAATAGTTTTATATTCTACCTGGAGACTATAGCAAAATAGATTTAGTAGGTGTTCACAGAATTATCTTAGAAGTGAGCAGGGAGAAAACTTTATCCCATCTACTTGTTTTCACGTAGGGAGAGTAAATGTCACATAACAATCAAACACCAAGTGAGGAACAGGAACCTGGAGCRCTCTGTTACCTTTTTTGCAGCCTTCCTGGTCTCCTTTTTGCATGAGGAGGTATGGTGGGGACTCAGGAAAGAAGGGCAGAGTGACCAGCTGGACCAATGCTGGAACTCCACAGGAGGCCATCAGGATGGGCCACAGGGACTGACTGCCCAACAGTTCCCTGGAGTAGAGAAAAAATGTGTGTAGAATAAAAGTTCTTTGGGTTGGTTTTTGAGGACAGAAATGAGTAGATAGAGAAGCAGAAGATGAAGCAAAAGGTAGAGGGAATCCAGAAATGAATTGGGTGGGAAATCAATTGTATTATACCTTTGTCCTACAATTTGCCCTATGGCTTTTCCCAGTGACCAAAAGAAAGAGGCAGTAGAGTTTGCAAATCCACGTAGCTTCTTAGGGGAAATTTCCCCAACGTATTGATGATGCAGAGGAACACACAGACCTTGAGGTGAGGAGTGAATTATGGGAGAGAAGAAAGAAGATATTTATAACCATTTGAAATAAAATTGCATATAACTAGTTAAGCAGTACAGAATATAGCTGCCTCATGCACTGAATGGTTTCTCATATGTAAACCCAGGTATGAAGTTCTTCAGTATCAGATTTTCTACAAAACTGTTTGGTTCCTGTCCTCTTTCCACAGTGTGGTTTCCCGTTCTTAAGAAATGTAGAGTTTTCCCTGTGGGGTACAGCCTCATCATTGCATCTCTTGTGAGCCTGAACATATTTTAAAGGAAAGAGAGTAGCAGAGAAGGAGTATATCTATTTTGTTTGTAGTTACAAACATGACATAATGTTACAGAAAAGCTGGTATGAAACATCCATAGTAGATTGTATGTCTACTTCCAGGGAGTTAAAGTTGGATTCTACATGATTTGAGGGGGGCACAATATTTCTTTTCCACTTTCCAGCAACAATTTTGATCATTTCAGGCAGAGTCAGTATTTACATCTATTAGTGAAATACTTCGTAACCCAGACTCTCTGAAAACTAGTTCAGGAACAAGAACTTTTCTTTCATATTGTGGTCGCAGCCCCTTTTATCTGATTTGAAAGCAACATGTTCTTCATATGGCTTTATGTGAAGGCCAAGTGATGGAGATAACCAGTCATCTCATTAACAAAAATTAGATCTTTGCATGAGGAAGGACACAGGTTCTAAGACATCACAGGGCCCCTGTGGGTGAGTAGTTCTCAAAAGAATGTTGTTCTTCAATATAACTGTATGTCAGAGAAACAATGTACAAAATCTGATTATTTGAAAAGCAGACATAATTTCTAATGAAATAAATTAAAGTAGTCAGCCTTGTGACTCTCCATCCAAAACTGAGTGGAAACGCAACCTTTCTTGTTCTTGTAAGAAATAAATAAAAGACACAGTGATACTTGCACAGCGTGTTTTCTCTGCCATCTGTACTACCTGCCAGGAGTGATTTTGCTTGATTATGCCTAGCTATTTGTGTTATCCCCAATGATTGGTACTTGAAGCAGGTTGAATACCCCTGTAGAACATTTGTGAGGTACCTACAGAGTCAGAATAAAATTTATTGCTGTGTTTTTAAAAAGATCATCTGAGAGTGGATCACCAATTTTAAGATTTTATTTTCTTAGTAAAGGGTTATTTTACTTTGAATAGAGACACAGCACTATGGGAAAGTAAAGGAAATTCCTACTGGCTTCTGGGAGAAATCACTCACCTGCGCTTATGCCACTCATGAAGCGTCCAATTAGAATCATCTCAAAGGATCGGGCTATTTTACTGCAGCCCATGATAAATGCTGCTGCTATCATCAGCAGGTTATTGCACAGGAGACATTTCCTTCTGTAAGTGTAAGAAAGTAAGAGGAATTTTTGTAAATCAGGAAAGAAATAGTACTTAAACTCCTGGCTTGTTGGATGCTGGTGGAATTATCTTACTAGTTTTGTCAAATTATACATATGTGATCCAGGGCAAAATAAGCTCTGCTATACCCTTCTTATACTATTGGCTCTTTGTCTCCTTCATAACACAGAATAATACTATTTTCAGTCAGCTAGCTCAGCTGGGCTGACTGGAATAGGAAGAATCCACTAGAGCCAAAGATACTATTATGTGGTCAGCAGAGAAAGGCCCTTGCAAATGTTGAGGCTACTTGTAGGTTCTGTGGTAAGTATGTGCCAGTCCCTTGATTTCTAGGACAGGACCTGCCAGACCATGCCACCTCCCTTCCAGTTCATATGCCAATTTCTTTCCCATGTAAACCAGGGAGAGTGGGATAAGAAAGGGAAATAGTGTGTACAGAGACTTAGGGTGTGGCTTGGCACACGGCTAGACCTGGGAGTTTGGGAACACTTCTGGGCTCTGTAGATGAGAAAAGGCTTCAAGCTTTTCTGCACTTGAAAATCTGTGCATGTAGCACATTGATTTAGTGCTTAGAAACTTCTCAGTGCTGCTAAATTGTGAGTAGCACCTCCGAAGAACCCATTCTGTCTCCAGCCAGAAGGCTGCCTTTCCTCCTCTCTGATAGTAGCCCAACCTCAGTAACCGCACCTAGTATGACAGGCTGGCAGCACAACTGATTAGCCAGTGCCACAGGACAAGAGGAAGACGCATCAAAATCTGTTAACACCGCTGTTGAGCTGGCTATATTACAGCCATGACCAAGCTGTGGACGTAGGTACTGTTATTTGCTTTCTACACTATATAGGTGTAAGCTCTCATAGAAGAGAAGTGAGATGGTCTGAAGGAAGTAGTACCATATTTCTTTATTATAAAGGTGGCTATTTTCTCATTTCTTAGTATGTCATATCTGGCTGAAGACTGATCAGTACTTTCACAGAGCTATACGGTTTATATTTTGGAATCCTAAAAGTCTGCCTCACATTCAAAAATCTCAACAGTCATTTCCTTAAGTCAAGATTTGATTGACACATTGTCTTTAAACATACATACTTGCCATATTTGACAGTCAAGTATCTACTTCCTGAAGAACCCAGGAGACCTCCTATACCATTGATGGACACAATAAAAGACCACAGAAACAAAAGGTTATCCCGATGGATGGGGTAGCCATATCGCTCCAACCAAGTTTCATTAATGAAAGCCTTAACATGCTGAGAAAGAGGAAAGAATCTTTATTAAGAATAACTGTGACTCCAGTGCATGCATTTTATTATATTTAGAACATAGTTTCATTACTTCAGCCAAAGTTACTACTTTAGAAAGAAACTAGAAGTGAGCATTTGTTCATAAACATAGTGTAATAGAATGTAGCATTTTCATTTTGCCATTAAAAGCAGTTCATTCTTTGTTTTATTGTTCTTTAAATATGAGAAATTGAACTATGGACTTATGGAAGTAGTGAAGAACAGCACGAACTTCCCTATGGAGTTCCACAAATGTGTTTTGTTTATTCTCTCTGAAATTTTTCTCTTGGAAACATGCCAATAATGCCAGATTACACAGTGGCTGTTCAGTGTCAGTCCCTGGATACTTCCTTGCTCAGAACTTAATGCTCTGGAGACTGAAAATATCACTCTTGCCATAGTGGGATTTCTACTTAATAACAGTGTCTTCTCACAAAACCCCAGCTTCTTCAGTCGAAATATATTAGGATTTTTATCTGTGATTGGGGGGAAATATACATTTTCATAGAGCTTGGTTTGCCTAGCTTGTTTTATTTGTCTACCTTATGTGGAGATAGGTAGACTACAAGACTATTAAATGATACCACTGAAGTAGAAGATGACATGTAATGTCATCTTATTTCAGGGGAGACAGATTCTACCTCAGTCATTATCTTTCTGAGGAACAGTTCTGTAAACATTAAGTTGCAGGTCTTTCTCTTCTCTTCTATTTTCCACACTGTCATAAGGGGAAAGAATCATAAGAGGAGAGTACCGTGATTAAACCTTTGCCAACTGCCAGAGAGGAGCATCCTCAAGCAAGGATGTAGGCTCAGTGCCACTCATAACCAATGTGCCATGTGAGTCTTTGCCTACCTGAGACATGTAGGTGACTGTAGAAATTTGAAAGCCTATTTGGAATGTTCCACCAATCCCCAGGACAGGGATCATTTGAAAGAGWCCCTGGTACTGTACCTGCAGAGGTAGAACAAAATCTCTTGAAGCTTGCAGCCACATCAGGCTTTCCTTAAATGTGTCTTGCACTCTCCAGACACATCTCATTTGTTCAAGTAATTTTCGGATAGGTGTGTTCCCTCTGCTTGCCACAGTGTGAGGAGTACATCCTCCTGCAATTTCCCTACCTGCAGCTCAAGGAAATGCAAGCTTCTATTTGGAAACGGTTACATTTCCCTCCCCTTTTTGGCCATCAGTCGGCAGAGTAGTAAAGTGAAGATCATTATGCACTCCGGGACCAATACATGTGAGAGTGTTTTGGAGAGGGAGATCTTACTTTCCTTTCTGTGATCTGCGTAGTGGCCATGCTATCTGCAACTCAGACCTGTGGCAAAAATAGTGACCAGGCCATCTGTATCTGGAAGACTTTTCCTGTCTTAACTGAAAGAGCAGTGCTGTGCTGGCTACCCATCATTGCCTTGAGTAGTAGCAGTGATCTGTCAACTAAAGTTTTGTGGCAAAGCCTCTGGAAATTGCTCATAACAACTGAAAATTCAAAAAGAAATCTGAAACCTGAAGCATATTTTCCCCCTTGGCTTGCTGTCATGTGGTAGCCCTTAGAAGTCTGTGTTTTTTACCTAGATGGAAAGGAGGGAACAGTAAACAGAACAGTTCTGGGACGGAAGCTCCATTCTGCACCAGTTTTGCTCCATTTCTGCTGTAGCAGAAAGGTGTCTTTTCTGACAGATCTGCCTTTTATTGCCATAGGCAGTTCTGAACTTTTGCCTCTCCTGTCTGTCTCAAGCAACATGACATCTTAATCTCTTGGGAACTTTGAGAGTAGGCATCACACACTGTGATTTTTTTCTGRTTGATTACAGATCCAAAAAAGCTAAAACTGTTCTTAAGCCTTACTACACTACAGCAGCCTTTTCAGCAAGACACACTGAATATAATGTGAATGAATGAAAGAATTAGCAGCTTTTCAAAGGTGCCTTGCCATATTCCTCTTCCCTAGATTAGAGATTAAGTATGCTCAGGAAAAGCAGGGAGATGCATTTTCTCAAAGAGATGCTGTCCTAACAGGAGGTGTCTTGCTCACGTGTAAGGCAGCACCTCTGCATTGAGCTCAGAGTCTCAGCTGACCTCAGCCATAGCAAGGACCTAGGTGCTGCAGGCACCACAAACATCCCTCTCAAGATGCCACGGCTCCTAGTGGCCAGCCCTGTTCCTTGCCTTCTCTGCCTAGCATCTCTGGCACTAAATAATTATTGAAATATTTAACAAAACTATTTTTACAGCAGATAAGCCAAGCAAATCTATGTTTTTCTGTAAAGGAAAACATTTCAGAAATGTTGAAGTATTGGTAAAAATATGACAAAAATGAATGAGAGGCATTTGTAATACCTCAAAACAGTGTGCAGGATCACTCTGAGGGGCTTTTAGTGAATAGGAAGCTTGTTATTTTTACTAAGATACTGATTTTGTTTTCTTTGAAGCACTGCTGGTGTGCAGAAATACCACCGCTGTAATAACCCGCCAGGTACTTACCAGGTCTGCGAGGAAGCTGGCCATCTCTGGCTAAGGGGCTGATTTTCCAGCGCGTGATGTGTCGTTGTCATCACAGGTTTCTGTGTCTCTGTCTCCTACCTGCTGGTGTGGCAATGGGCAGCTAGCTCCAGGGATGAGAGTTAAATTTTTACTATTTTGTCTTCACTGACTTATGTTTACTGCAACTGGACAAAGTTAACACTGCTGGATTAAATATTTAGGGAATTATTGCATCTAGTCCAGTCTGCAAACAGAGAGGTTTCAAAGCAGAGGAAGATTGCATCTATGGAGTAGTCAGGATTTGGAAAGGGAAAGGAGAGAGAATAGTTAAGGCAAAAAATCAGTTTTCCAGCTACAGTAAAATACTTCTCTGATATCAGCTGAGCAGTATCTCTACTGCAATCTCCACAGAGGAAAAAGCACCTGTCATCAGGTTTAGACACTGGTGTTTATTATGAAGTAAAAATGTATTGTGTTTTAGATTGGCTGGTACAGTAAATACCATTTATCTGAAAAACAGGCCCACAGTTCTGTTGGGCTTGAAGTACAAGTAGAAAATTTCCAATTTAATTCAGCTGTTCCGCGTTTATGTGTCAGGTAGGTACTAGAGAGGAGTATTTCATGTCTGGGCATCAGTGGGATGTTCGTAGGCCAAGAGATTTTTCCCCACCTCCAAGGCTTGGAGTGGGGATGTACTGGAATCCTCAGTACATGGCCAGGCTCACCCTTGGGACTTGTACTTTCAGTCAATGAAACATATAATGCAATTATTTACAGAGGGGTTTATTGCAAATACTTTGAGTCTAAAGAAATGAGGAGAAATATTTTGTTAATAACAAAACCTTGGCTACTTGCATAATGCCAACTATTGCCTATATAACAGCATAGCAAATGCTGTTTTTTCTGGCTTGCAATGGCTTTTGGAGTGATTCAGCATTTTTCTGTTTTCT
This sequence comes from Rhea americana, assembly GCF_003343005.1. NCBI lineage: Eukaryota > Metazoa > Chordata > Aves > Rheiformes > Rheidae > Rhea > Rhea americana. Next base: position 1,304,562 of record NW_028186343.1, read on the forward strand.
CTTAAACACAAACAATTATAACATTTTGGCTATACAAAAGTTCAGGTTGTGTAGCTATTAGCTCATTCTTCTATCGGTTTAAAATTTTAATGTTTCTTTCGTATTATATAATGATTTTTTTAAATGTATGAGTTTAGGGGATTTTTGTGTGATAATGATTGTTGCACTCCTTGCAAAATAATTGCTGAGGGTCTCAAATAACACAAATTCCACCAGCTTTCAGTGTAATTTCTGATGTATTTTGGGGGCTTTCTTGTGTGATTCTGAGCTGCAGTTGACAGTATAGCGTGGYACTGTTTCACCTTATCAGCAATTTTAGGAGAAATTTTGCTCAGAGACTTTCACTGTTCCTTTCTCTCTAAACATTCAGGTGCAGTGAGAGCTGGCTCATGGCTTTTTCTTCTGACCTGTGCACTGATTCAAAAGCCAGCCATCATATATCACCTTTTTTGGACTCTGCTGTAGTCCTCTGTATTCATACTTCCCTATAGCTTGCCCGTATTGCAGTTCTTGTAAAGGAATTATTAGTAAATAGAAATCAGCAAATTTTAAAGAACTGATAAATGGGCACAACATTCTGCCATTTCCTGCCTCTTGCTCCCTCAATATGTTCTCTTTAGTGTGGTGATTATGTTGCGCTGAGCATTTCCCCAATTCCTGGCACAGTTCGTAATGGTAGGAAATAGGTTAAAAGTTAAGAACACCAAATAAGTAACTGAGACTGTAACAAATCATATACCTCGTGATGCAAGGAAAACACCTCTGTTGCTTCCAGAATGCAAAGCTAACTGACTGGCAAAAATGAGACACTCAATTTGTTCCTTATTTCTACTTTCCCTTAAATAATCAGACCTGTTTTTCTTTTTTCCATTCAAAATAAATCTTTTTTTTTTTTTTTTTTTTTTTTTTTTTTTTTTTTTTTTTTTTTTTTAATATATTTTCTTTCTCTTTTTTTTTTTGGACTCTATTGCTACTCTCATCCTCTCATCTTACTTACATAATCTCAGTGCACTACCAGAGTGATGACATGCTAATTCTCACAGCAATTTGCTCAGACGTGGACAAGAAATACTAAAAATGCAGTATAATTACAGAGGCAAGGGTCTGCCTAAGTGGAAACCACATAAATAAGGGTTATTAAAACAGGGGCAGTAAAAGGAATAGAAATTGGCTATATGTCATGATTATAAAATAATTTGAAAGTACATTTAAAGAGATCTAGACTGCAGATCTGATTGTGGATGACTGAAGCCATCTGCAGTTTTTTGGGGCCTAAATCTAAAATTYAGCAGAGCACATATTGTTCATCATGATGGCTTGTTGGTTATTGATTGCTGTTAAGTTTTTGAGGGGATATGAAGGTGGCCTCCATTCAAGAAGATGCCAGTTTTGTCTATGAATGAACATTCATATCCTTTCCACTAGTTAAAAATGAATAATTTGCCTTTGTTTTGTTTTGGAGTCTGCAAGTGTCAGAGTTCTCTGTGAGCTTAATTAACAAAGGGCCCTTCTGGTAACCAGCTAGAAGCTGATGTAGATGATGTGTTACTCAAGAAAAGTATTTATTATAACAGAATTCAGTCTCTTCCTAAAGTGTAAGCTTGCAGTCTTCTGTTAGTTCCATAACTGACTTCCCTTTCGTTTTGGGAAGGAAGAGATAGATGAAAATCCCTGAGCTGATGAGGATGCCCATAAAGATAAGAAGAAAGAGCCAAGGTTTTCCTGGAAATAAACCATAGAAAGAGAAATAAGCCTATTTTGGTTTGATTCACCCTTTTTAGCATCTTGAACATGATTTCATGAACTAGTAATGTAACCACTACAATACAGAAGAAAGAGTGTGTGTAGTTAAGTACATTGTCATGTGGCGTCTGGAATCATCCTCAAAATCTCAGGTTGCAAATGTTGAAATTTGAGAGACCACAGATCAGTCACAGATATTTGTCCATGTGGGGGAAGCAGGAGAGTTTCTACAGCTGGATGTAGATACGAAACACTGCAGAGAGGTTGGAGACTTGTTTCTGGACAGAGTTTGTGGTCTGGAATGCAAGAGAAACTGTTCTGTATCTAAGTAAATCTTCAAGAGTATCAGAGCATCTAACATAAAGCAAAGACCTTTGCAAAAGCATTTGGGAGAAGGCTATGGTGTGCGACCAGGGCATTAGCAGGACAGCTTAGCTTCTGTAGAAGAAGTTCTAGCAAAGTGGAAGTGATGACTTAGGGAGAGAATAAAGTAGGACCTTTGGGAGAGRATCCTGAGCGTCAGTCCGACAATAGTCTGCGTTGGCACATGAGGCTTGCTGGGGCCAAGGTGAGAGACTCGACGGTTTGCTACAATGATGACAATATTTTTGCTTTTTGGCAGTTAAATCCAGTTTGTTTTGTCCCTGTGATATGAAACCTGCGAGACTTCAGGTGAGAAACAACGGGAACGAAATACTTAAAAAACCTCTTGCTTACCTGAAGGGAGAGAGTGACTATGAGGACAGCAAGCACAAAAGCCATCTTAGCGTAGCCCTTCCATAACAGTGTTTTCCTGCCAAACCACTCAATAGTAAAGGTCTGGGAGAGCAGGAAAAACACACGCTTCACTGTAGACATGGCTACAGCTCAGGTAACAAACTGATACAGTACAGCTTACACAGACTAAAGTGGAGAAGAATTCGCAGAGGCCAACCTCTAGGGATATATATGGAATAAGACCTTCTCCAAACTCAGCTGTGCGCAGCATAGACCTAGAAAACACAACAGGAGAAGAAACTGTCACTGAAAGCAACAGATTGCATGTGTGACATCACATTTAACATAAGGACCTGGAGGCAAGCAAATGAGGTAATTTTGCATCAGTGACCTGTTCTTGTTGCCGGTTGTTGAGAGTATACTTCATTTCAAGAATGGGTTAGGAGTGGAACGTGTCTTTTTAAAGCTTTTCACATGCATTTGACATAAAGAAGCTGCTGTAACTAGAAAGTGTCAATCCTGATCATCATCTGTTTCAAGTCTGCTGTGGTGCAGGAAAACCAATAGGTGATGTTGGACCTACAGAAGTGAAATAGGGATCTTAATGATGGATGGATGAATTCCCTGGGGAAGATGAGGGAATTCATATGAAGCTTTTTTGTCTCTTTTCACTGTTGCTACAGCTGTTCCAGCCGTGATAGTTATGATGCCAGTTCTAGTACTCTGTTTTGTTGGCTGGCAACTGCAGGCTCTTAACAGTGATTTTGGCTCTGAAGTGTGGGTTTGTACTGAAATAAATAACTTAAATTGCCAACTTTTTGGAGGTGACAGTCACAGCAGTGAATCTGAAGCAATAGTACAGAGAGGAGAAAGTTGAAAGAAGAAAGCCTACTTTAGTCACTTAGTCTCTCTCCTTTTGAGAAAAATATAGGCAGGGTGAAAAGTTAAAAATGATTTAAGAAGTTGCTTGCAGAAGTAGGAGAAATAAGGAGACCTTGGCATGAGGTTAAAGCAACAAGCAAACATTAATATTGCGGAGTTAATTGTATACTATCTGGTTTATCATTAACTGCAATAGATGCAGTAATAGCAAGCATTTGGAAGAACAGGCTTGGGAAAGACCTCCTCAGGTTTGGCACATAGGATTTGTGGAATCTAGGAGAATGAATGCTTGAGATGGAAGGTTTCTGAAGCAGTAAATTAGTGAAGGTGCCTAGCAAGGCTACTCATGATGGAGTGACTTCCTGCAGGAGACTCTGGAGTTAAATCAGAGTGAGCTTGCCTGGATTTCATAACAGAGAGACAGAGGAATCCAAGATTAATGCTTCTAAATCTGACATAGCACTGTGTTGGCACCCAACGGTCTGCCCCCAGCATTATTGCAGAATAAATGTGCATAATTCCTTTTCTTAAATAATACATTGCATTTATATAGCATATTGCTAGCTCAGTGAAGCTRCTTCTTTCTCTTTTGGGTAGGTGGATAGTGAATGCTCATTTTCCACCTAAAGAGAGGTAGATGGAGGGAAGAAAACATCCAAAGCCAGGCGGAAGCCAGTTGATGTCCTGGAATAAATTTCAGGACTACTTTACTCCCACCAACATAAAACTTCTTTTTCTGTGGCTACAAGCTTAAACTGCAGAATTTTCTCATTGATATGCAGGAGTTGCTTTAAGGCATGAGGGGGGAAGATACTCAACTGCGATAATACTAGAGAATTGCAGAGTTACGGTAACAATAATCAAAATGTACAGCGGCCAGAGGAGAGTTTGGTCTTTCATCGCTTCCAGCACTCAAGATTTTGATGTTTTTCATTGCTGCTTTTTCTTTTTGCAGATCATCCAGTTCTACCTGATGATCTCTCTCACCCCACAATTTATTCATGGATGTACAGAACAAATAGGAAGGCTTGATATAATTCAGTAATCATCCTGTTGGTAGCTGTACATTTATTTAGATTGCTAATTAATTAGACCCCTAAGGTTTCACGCATGGTGATTATTAGTGAGTATGGGGTGAGAATACCAGTGATGTAAGTTTATATGCATGAAAACTGTATTCATAGTCTTGTAGAAAATCATGCCCTATCTCATAGTCATTAGTATTTAACACTTAACAGTTAGTATTTAATACTTAACCCTGTGCCATTGTCAAAACATTGGTACCTGAGAGCAGAGAATGCTCTGCTCTTTCTTTCAGTGTCTAATCACATGGTCCTTGTTGCAGCACCTTAGAAGTGTCTTCCTTGAATCTGAATCTAGAACCTAGGATGACAATCTCTGGCAGCTCTTTACACTGATTGTAAAGCATCTTGGTTATTTAAATGGCTTTTTATTTGTGTGCATGTATGTATTCAGCTAGAATTGCATACACCCTCTGTATCCTGATGGATTTACTGGAAAGAAAGTAAACTGAAGATTGATCTAATTTACTCAGTTTGCTGACAAGGTAAGATAGCTCATGGAAGGCTTTCTGCTGTTCCAGTTAGATGGTTGTGGTACCCAAATTAGCTTATTTAAAATTATGTTACATAACATCTGCACATTTGAGGGTTGTGAAGTCTCCAATGGCCACCTGTAACTCACAGAAGAGAACTCCTTAATATAGGCCCTCTCCTGTCTAGACCATCAGGGACCCATGGAAAGCTCAGTCTTATGTCTCAATGTCACTAGCTATTGGCTAGGTTTTCCACTGTTGCTCTACAACCTAGCTGTCGTAGCTACTGAATAGGTAATTTTTTAGAGGATTTTTTTGAGACATATGGCTTCCTTTGCAGACATCTGAATTGTGGTAGTCACAGCTGGTGTCACTTGTATCAATACTGTCCTATCTGACTCTAACTGAGCTAAAACAAAAACAAAGGATGGCAGAGTGACCAGCTGAATCAGTGCTGCAGTGCCAACACAGGCCAACAACAGCAGCCACAACGAATCAGTTCCCAGGAGTTCACTAGAAATTATAAGCAAAAAAAAAAAAGTAAAATGGTCAACCTGGTCCCCTAGTGTGCATGCTAGCAGCATCATATTTTGTGAGCAGACCATCATCCTTGAGTTGTGTGAGGTCCCACCTGCGCTGATGCCACAGAGAAGGTGTCTAATTGTAATCATATCAAAGGATTTGAACAGCTTACAGAAGCCCAAGAGAAATGCAACTACTATGATAAGATTGTTATATAGTAGGTGCTTCTTTCTGTAATGGTGCACAAGAAACTTCAATGGAAATAGTAATCAATACAAAATGCTTTTTTACTCCATTTGCAAATATCTTCCCTGGTAACTCTGTGCTGTATTTCTAGGATTACCATGTCATCCAGCCCAGAAGTGCTCTATTCCCTTAGGCTAGTTATAAGGCTTGCTTACTCTTGGGYCCAAATTGGGCATGAGGTCAGAGACCAAAAATCTGTACTGTCGTGAGAACTACAATGAGATCTTTAATAAAAGCATCATGTTTCTATTTTTMTATTTTATCACCTAAACATCACCTAGTGCTGCACACTCTGCATTTAGGTGCTTTTTCAATACTGATTTAGAAAGAAATCTTAGCCAATGCTAACTCTCCCTTTAGAGGGAGAATATTTTGTACTGGGGCCCACAGGATTTTGGCATAACGATGTAATGAAACACTTCACTTTACTATGAAGCTTCTAGCATGTGTGTCCATCAGATTATAGGGACAGCTGTGGTTTAGGGAGATGAGTGATCACTGTATTTATAAGAGAGGGACACAACAAATCTAACTTCAGGCTCTATCTGGTGTTGGTTAGCAGTGTGGGTGGTGGGGAGATAGAGTTAGGGAGATGCTAAAGAGTTAGGAAAATCGGGGAAAATTAACTGAGGAAGGATGTGTTGGAGTAGAAATAGAGTTGGAGATTTAAGTACTCTGGTATGGGAAGGTCAGATGGAGAACCTGCATGGAACAATGTAAGCACAAGTAGAATCACAGCTGAAAATATAAAACAAAGTTACAAGAAGCAAAATATGAAGTGCACAAATGCAAAAAGGTATGAAGCACCAATGAATTAAGGCAAAAGAGGCAACCAAGGCCAGGAAGAGTGAGAGGGGAGAAGTAAGTTAGAGGGAAGGTAGGTGCAACAGCATCTGCTGAAAGAGTGTTTGCCACCCAAGAGTTACATACATGACAGCAGAGTACACTTGCATGCTGAGTGCATTTCTGGCAGCTGAGAGGGCTTGGCAGTTCTCCAAAGGTGAGCACACTGAGACCAAGCTTTTGAGAGGAGTCAGTTTAGCGAGGTGTTATAGGAAGTGCTGATAGAGCCCTGAGCCATAAGAAAACCCAGAAGATAATGATGTTTAACCCTAAACTAACACTCGCTCTCTCTGGTGCTTTTGGAAGGTTATTTGGTTCCTTCTGAGCCTCATTTTCCCATTCATGCAATAGGAGACAAGTAATAATGCTCACTTACCTATTTGTGAATATTGTATAGATGGTCTAATTAAAGCTCATTTGGAAGTAATGCAGTATACATACTAAGTGCTGCAACCTGTTTGCATATGTAATTTTATGCATCCTCATGGACCAGTGTGGAGCCTCAGATTTCACTGTCATCAGGGATACTGGCCATTGGAGGGTGCCAGTGTGTTAGCTGGGTATGGGTCAAGGTGAAAGCTCAGTTTCTGTCTATATAAAATACACATCTTCCCTTCACCAGGAAAATGCACATAAATAAATCAGGCTTACTGAGCTTTGTATTAGTAAGGCAGATACTGACATGTTCACAAAGTGCACTTGTTATTCAAATTACTAGCAAATGTTTCTCCTACAGGAATAAGCAAATCATTTTCAAGTATATACACTTTCCATATTTTGTAGTTAGAAATCCACTCCCGAGACACCCCAACAATCCTGCTGTGTTGTAGACAGAGACTGTGGATGATCACAGCACTTTGAGGGTCTCGGGCTGCAGGGCAGAACTGTATCGTTCCTGCCAAGTTTCTCTGATAAATTTTCTAATATGCTAAGAAGGAAAAAGACAATACTTGTGAAAGCAATGTATTGCTCAGAGCTGTTCCTCACTAGAGAAAGGCAAGGGGAGAAAGTGTTTAAGTTAGATAAAATCCTGTACAAAGTTGATTGATTCTGTAGTTGAAAAGACCAAGAATAATCTTGTTCCTCCAGTTCTGTAGCCACAGTGAATTCCTGCCAAGATGTTCTCTGAAGGAGGAAGCTCTCTATTTCACCCCTATGAATGCCCATGCTGCAGTGTACCAAGACTTGTGATACAGTGAACTGGGAGCCGTCTGAAACTTCTAGAAGCACCTTTTTTGACTATCATTGCAGGTAGAATCAGAGCCTAGAGTCTGTTCCATCCATTCATCCCTCCATCTATGCATGCCCCTATGGGATTTCTAGACAGGTCTTGATAGGCCTTGCTCATCACTGTTTGGAGAATGAAAAAATTTTGACTGCTCATGTTAACATCTTTTAAGTGGAGGGGTTGTTGTGTTTGTTAGCTGGGCATGCTCACGCAAAGGCAGCCGCAGTCTAGCTCTTACTGTTTTCTTCGGCACAGAAAGGGTGTGGAAGAAGCTGGGAATGAAAAGTCAATGGAAATGCTCATTTAGTAAATTATTTTGAGAAGCACAGTTTACATTTTGACTCCACTAGCAATGATCTCTGAAGATACTGCATCTCCTTAAAGCTTTTCTTTCCATGGACAAGTAGTTGATCCTAGAAATTTGAAAGCTAGTTGTGAGGGATYGACCAATTCCAACACAGAGGGCATTACAAACAGTCTCTGGTACYGAATCTGCAAAGAACAGAACAAGCTCATCATGAAAGAACCTGATAATATCATAGTCCCATGTTCTCTGTATTTCTAGGCTATCACTTTGTTCATTAATGCTTTAAAAAAAAACTTAGCAGAACATGCAAAGTGTCAACACAAGAAAGATCTGTTGGCTAAAGATTCTGGATTATCTATTTTATTTTTCCTCTTTATTAATTAATCAACAAAAGCTTCATTTTCAAATACATAATTTCTTGTCATTTTTAGGCTACTAACTGGGAAAGTTAAATAGTATCACAGATGTATGTGGGAAAGTGTGAGAAGAGGAAGAGAATGGTATGAAACTTCCTCACTATTTAAATACCAAAAGGCTTATTTGCCTTTTTTTTTTTTTTTTAAATCAGTTTCTTCACCCAGCTGGAACTTCCTTCAAAGTTTCCTTTAACTCAGAAAGTTCATTTTGTGTCTTTTGATTTTTTTGTCATTTTAAGTGATACCTCTAAATTTTACACTAAAAAAACTTGAAAGATGTTTGGAGAACATCCATTATCTGCACTATTAATTTGAAAATAGCGTGGCATATATAGATTGTATTTTCTTTATGAATGGTAATTGCAATAGACTGTAAAGACAACCTCCCAGTTTTTTCTACAGAGCTTCTGACAGCTTAATACTACCAGGAGATCCTGCCAGCTGTAGTACTCACCAGTTCTGAGAGGAGCTTTTCCATCTTTGTCRAAAGGGTGGCTGTTCCCAGGCAGGCAGAGCTCTGTGAGACTTAGGAAGTATTTTCTGTCATGCCTCTTCTGCATGGTACTGCTTAAGTAATCATCTGACTCCAAGACTGAGGTTAATGTTTTTTTCGTTTTGTATCYGTTGAGTGATGGTTTGTAGTTGGCAGTAGCTGGACAAAACTTGGAATTGATGGATTAAATATTTCAGTGACCCAACAGGAGAGGACCCTCTGAATGGGAAGATTCTGTAGTATAAGTGCGCTGTATTTTGATACAGGGGGTGAAAACCAACTTAATATAAAATCTAAACCAGGTTGTAGTTGCTGGAACATACACTGGTGCTTTAGTATCAGAACACCTTCTATAGACTATTCCTTTAGAAGTAACAGGTACATTATACCGTTAAAACTGATTAAAAGACTTAACATTTGAGCAATTTAAAAACACATATATGCTTTATCAGCTCGGTTACTGATGTTCTAGTCTCTGACCAAATGAAATGTAATTCTCTCATTCATCGGAGAAGATTTTAGATAACAGACTTGGTCTGTTTGTAAGAGCAATTTTATTGTGTTCTGGAGATGCTTTCTCTTCAAGGAGTAGCTTCCCAGAAATCTTGTGAACTTAACTATTCTTTCACCTAAGTGGAAGAGTTTATGTGGTGCTTAGTTGTTGCAACAGAAATGCAAAAATCTAATTTCAAGTTTTGTCAGAAAAATGGAGGATAATTTTGATCTTTTTATATCATGTTTTAAAATACATATTTATTTGGAAAATTTTAATAGGAAAGAAAGCTCCCTCAAACTCAATACTGATTCAGAGCTGCAGCCCAGTGATATCAATGTAGTTAAATTGCGGAGAGGTAGGCCTTATGGTCCTGCCAAACAGGGTGTCATCTGTAACTGTGGCAGAAAACGGAAAAAGAAATGGCAGTCATATAAGTAGGCAGAAGAGTTTGGAGAGTGAAGAGATTAGATGTTGCAGTGGACAGCAAAATTAACAGCTCTTGGGTAGCAGTAGTACATGGATGCTGTGGAGCGTAGCAGTGGTAAAGTGTAGTACTACATGCTGATGTATTCTAGTAGATTATAATGTGTCCTAATGCAGTACACAGCTAACAGACATTTTGCTATCACAACTTCTGCTCCTTGTCTTGAGCAGTTAATTATTTATAAAGTAAGCTGAGTTTTTGCAGTGTCTGCTTTCTCAGCGAGACTCCCTGTCTCACTCCAGGCCTCTGTCAGCATGGCCTATGTGCTTGTTCACCTTTGTGGCTAAACAGTGCTCTCTGTGAAGAGGGGATAGTGCATACTACAGAAATTTGCTCCAGATTTTGCTCTGGCTGATATGCCTGGAGAATGCAGCCAGTTTGCTCCAGAGGTTGCAGATGAGAGTTCATCCCTACTAACTGCCCAGGGGTCGGGGCTGACCCCGCACAGTCATTGCTGATACAATCAGGAAATGCAGCTCCGTGATGTCAGCTCAAGCAAATAGAACAAGATTGAGTTTTCTGTGTTTTTGTACATGACATTTGTTCATTTGCAATRTTAATAATCAATTCTAGATCTGCTACAGTGTGATTTCAAAAAGAGATGACAAGAAAATTGTTTGCAAGAGTTATGTTTACATTTCATCTTGCTCTTAAACGTAAGCAGAGTTTTGTTACAAAATACTAAACACAGAGTCAAATGTTTCTCTTTTAAAATGACTGCAAAGGAAAACAACATAGTATAAAATTGATGTGTTGTCCCTGAAGATGTTTCTACATGCCAGTTCTGAGAAGTGTCTGTAATTACTAATGTCCTCCTGCTACAGAGGTGTTCTAGGAAGGAACCTGTGAAAATAAAAAACGAAGAGAAGTATAAAATAGGACTACTTGAATTAATGACAAGCTGTTGATTACTTTTTGAATTATATTTTATTGAGAAGAGTCTATGTTAAGGTTTAGTCTTCAGTCTGATCTTGAGACAGAGCTTTTTGTCAGTGGAATTTGCCTATGGAGGCCCATCAGAGCTTGGTGCATAATATATTTTCCCTAGTAGCATTCTTCTCCACGATCTGATGATGTTTCTTCTTAAAATGGTATGTTTTGAATTCTTCTGTGATTTCTATGATTGACTTTCCTTTTGTTTCTGGGAGGAACAGATATATGAGAATCGATGAAATGATCAGGACACCAATAAAGATGAGGAAGCAAAAAGGACCAAGAGCCATCTGTAGAGAAAAATAGAATATGATGAGTAATTTCCCTAATGACACTTGCCCCTGTAGATTCTTGATTGTTGTTGAGTTGTCCCTATGAAATGAGGAACAAGATGATTTTACAGAAGGAACATTTATTTATCTTTTCAATCTACTCATGAGACAGCAGAGGATGTCTGAGGACTAAGGAAGTGTTTTAGTTAGATGTCCTTTATGTGCCAGAAGCAATAAGGGATTTACAGCATTGATAATATACCAGGCACTGCATCTTTCTGTCTAGGCCAGCTTAAGAAAACAGTTTAAACTGAGACAGTAAAAGAGAAGATCTGAATCAAATTACGTACGACAGCGAAGGGGAAAATCATTCCAGTGAAAGTGAGTCCTAGCCATATGACGATCCCACCAATTACAAAAGCAGAGGACCTTGCTGAGAGGGTGAAGATTTCATTCATGACAGCTACGAAGGCTCCAGCTGAAGAAAAAACATAAAAAATAATAAAAAACATTGTTGTGCATTTTGCAGTCTCCTGGGGAGTTCTAGTTAACCATTTTCCTCAAAGTGAAAGAGCAAACAGATGTCATTGGTCAAACATAGCCCCAGTAAGTCAGAATAGGTAGGATTAATTTTATTTAACTTTCGGCAGCACAGCCACCTCCATCTGAATTAGCCTACCAGATTTCTCCTATGGTCCATGGAGAAAGATAGACATCCCTGAAGTGCAGTTACCTAAGATGTATAGTTAAAATATAGCTGTAGAACATATATAGTTAAAATATGGAGATGAATCATGCCTGAAGGGTCTGTTTCTCTCTGTTGTCCATAGGAGGTGACTGGCTGCAGGTACCATGGAAATTCTATTAGGTTTTCAAGACGTTCACAGTCCTCATATAAAAGCCCTTACAATAATAACAGCCACATTTTTAATGTTAGAGAGTGTAATAACTAAAAGCAGAGTAAAATACTGATCTCGAGAGAAATCATAATAGTGAGCGTAAGTTTGGTTCTGGCATTACCACCATATGTAATTCAGAGTGACATTAAAAGAAGAAGAGAAAGGACAAAGCAATGCAAAGAGACAGAGCTGTGCATGCAATCAGATATCATTCTTCAGTGGAACTGAACTTTATAGGTGAATTGAGAAAGCTCCAGTGTTTTAGGAGGCTATCTCTGCCCTTGGGCAAAGACGGAGATAGGCCAGTTGAGTCTGTGCTCACAGACAACACTTGTGTTCTCCAAAATACAGTCTTGATATATCACGGTCTGAATTGTTTGAAGTTATTTCTTATAAAAATTGTTTCTCTTCATAATTGGGGTTGCTTCAATTTCAGTCAAAGCTATGCTGCTGATTTATCACAATATATGCGCATATAGTCAAATAATKTTTCCATACATCCACCGCCTGTGCTTATCCTGTATAGTCCAAATGTTTCCTGTTGCTGCTTATGTTGTTTTACTTGCCTGGTCCTATTCCATAGGCAATGATGAATAAGAAGATGAGAATAACACTGCAGTAACGCATCCAAAAGAACTGATCCTAGACAAAGGCAAAAGGAGGGAGGAGTACGATAATTAACTTAATAGTGGTACCATAGCTGATCGAAATATATAAGAGAAGCAATATTTATGAAAGTACTAGAAGCATTTACTTCTCGGTACTGTACACAGCAGAAGGCCAAAAGCAGGCTCAGAACTGGCTGCGGTGTCATATATACAGAGGTCAGCTGAACTTCACCTGGGTCTGATAAACAAACTGCAAGCTAATTACAGCATGGGGGAAATTGTTTCTGATTTAATCTAATTACATTATTCAATTAGACAACTTCAGAGAAAAATTTAAAACCCTTGTGAATCAGAGAACGTCTGTGGAACAGAAAGAAGTTAGAAGTTTATGRGCTGAGACAAAGATTGCAATAGAAGATAAATCACTGGCTCTATGGAAGCTGTGATGCACAGTGTGTGTGTGCAGTTGGATTGCTTGTATCAAAGGCTGGGACAGGGAGGAAACTGGTGGTTGTGGGAAGGGGCGATGCACACGGTTCCTACTGGAGGAGACATGAGATAGTAAACAGGAAATATGACAGCAAGGATGCTCATCTAAGGATTTTAAGGACAGTAAAACAAGACACAAGTGTGGTTTGAAGACGTCAGACAAGTAAGCAGAGAGCTTGAGGAAGACTATGCCAGACCAATGGTTTTACAAAATATTTTTCACTGACTATTTAAAAGCCTGATAAAGAAAGGTGAAGTGCAGGATGGGCAAAGAACGGAAAAAGGCCTTACAGAGAGGGTTGTGAGTTTGTATTCACAAGACATTCAGGCCTGCAGTTGTGGAAGGTCTAAGGCTAAGGCTGACATTCTGCTGTCCTGCACAAGGATTTATGATGCAGGGCCACCCCCAAAGATATATTTGCTTACACTCAGTAGAAGACTTGTTTCCAAGAACACCAGTATCAGTGCCATCAGCAAATAACCACCCCAAAGGAGAATCCGCCGTCCAAAACGATCTATAATGGAGCTCTGAGGAATAGAAAACATTTGCATAGTACTAGGAGCATGGTGAGGTCCAGCTGTCAGCCTTCCAACAAATCAGCCTCTTCTTTAGTTCTTTTTACTTTAGAGARCACAAATAAAGTGTTGGTCTCAAATCAGTTATTATATGGAGTTCCTTGCAATCAGCCTCTCTAATACTATTAAGTACCGTTATTCCCAAGCATTGCAGCTACTTGTTCATAAATATTGTAATCAACAGAAGTATAATTCCATTCATAAATATATATATACATACACACACACACACACATATATATACATAGGTATACATAGGTATACTTACATATATTTGTGTGTATATATATGTTTATGAACAACTACACAGATATATATTTGTGTCTATATGTTTGAATGACGTTGAATTTATAGTTGCATAAATGAGAGATTTTTATAAGAAATGGTGGAGAGTGAAGCTCTAAAAGGTAGAAGGAAAATTGGAATAGTATAAAAACCACTTTACAGATTTGTGCAGTGCCACAGAAAATACTCTTTGGTTCACATGGAGAATATTCATTTCTTTTAAGAAAGAATAATTCAAATCACATTTACTTTAACCCTTAAAGCCCTGACAAGGTCTGACTTACACAGAAGATGATAGAGAAGAGCTCGGAGATCGCAACTCCTAGAGATACRTATGGGATTATGCTTTCCTGAAGGTTAGCTGTCCGAAAAATTTCAGAGGTGTAGAAGGTGATCTGTGAAATAAGAGACATTTTGAAAATGAAGCATAGTCAATAGATGTGATTTGTGCTTATCCAGCATAACTTAGAGCTAGTGGAGGTGGCATACCTGCTCAAGATGTGAAAAAATGAAAGGCTAATTGGGATGACAAAAAGGGGTTTGAAAATCTGGGAACAGAAAGGAGTTGAAAGGAGCATATTGCCAGTAGGACCTGAGAGASAGATCTAGTTATGGCAAAGAGGAATAGGGAAAGGACAAGAAAGGGAGTGAAGAAAAAGGAGAACTCGTCAGTATCTGCTACTAATGTGCACAATTATCCAAGCAGTTAATTCTCTAGCCTTTTTTACAGTAACTAAGCAAAAGCTGCTCGTTCACAAAGCCTCTGATGGAGTGGGCACCATTTCGCTGTCATAGCAGCGTACAGAGCTGCCTTCACTGACTGTGTTCCTGGGAAGTGTGAAGAGTGTAAGCTCCTGCAGAGTTGCAAGCTTAACCAAGGTTTATGGAGATAAGCTCACAGGCGACTGACAAAATGACATTTAGAGGAATACATATTACCTAGGCTATATTGGACACTATTACCTTGAATGCAGTAGGCACCAGAAAGAAATGGCTTAACAGGTAAATCTTTGATTTCAAATGGAATGAAGGTTGGATGGCAATAGCTGGCATTCTGCTTCTGGGATATAGAAGTCAAAGAAAGTGGAGACTGAGGAGAGGAGATAAAGAGATCTCTCCTACACAGTATTTAGAAATACCACCACTGGAGTGAAAGCAACAGCACCCTTGCAGGAACGTACACATCCAGTGTGTTGTATCTCTTGTTTTCCCAGCCCAGAAGTTCCCTTAAAGGTGTGAAGACTACTAATGGTGTTACCACTGAGCTTCACAGACAGTGAGTTTTGTGTGAGAAGGAATAATATAGGTCCAGAGGAAAGTGGCAAATTGGAATTATGGCCCTTTGGTTACTAGATCTAAGCAGATCTAAGCATAGAAATGAGGTATACTCAACTGCACTCAAGCCACAAAGCTGCAGACTCAGTAAAAGGAAGAGCACGATGCTCAGCTGCTGACGCACGGATGGTTCTTTCAGCACCTCTAGGACATTCATGATTTTGGTGCCTTTTGTTGCAGCTCTTTCCTTCAACATGTCATCAAACTCTGTGTGGTAATTCCCTTCTCCCCACAGCTGCTTCATGGCTACAGAYGAGACAGAATGAAACATGCTCCTCCATCATCTGATCCACTCATAGTTATGTGTTTTTTAACTTTTAATGGCTTATTAATCTTTTGCAATTCAGTCCATGCGTTACTGAGAAAAGAACTAGAACATCACTTGCTGGGACAAGCTGAGACTGCCCTGGAAAATGGTTTTCAACTTGCTGTAATTTTAGCTGACCAAAAAACATAATTCTCTCTATTAAGTTCAATTTCCCAGAGTATAGTATAACAAATCAAGAATCTAAAGTCTTATTTTACCTTTCAAGCAGCCATTCTTGTCTCCTTTTTGCAGCAGAAGATAGGGAGGGGACTCAGGAAAGAACGGCAAAAAGAGCAGCTGAATCAATGCCACCAATCCAGAGAAGGACAATAGCACATTCCACAAGTCTTCAGTTCCTAAAAGATCTCTATGAAAAGGACATAAGAGTGTATTTACAGTCCAATACAATTATATTCTGTAACTAGTTTTGGGGAATTTTTTKGGGGGGGGATTTCAGTCTAGTTAAATAAAAACAGTACATATATAGACCTGGAAAGGATGAACTGAGATAGAAAGTTTTTAACTATGGAGAGGAAATAGGCCAATACCCTAGTTTTACTGCACGACTGAGATTTTTCTCATAATTTGAAAGTTTACTAAAAATCGTGGGAGTTTGTGTAGTCCCATAGCAGCTCTCTGAATCAGCAAGACAATTCTGCATGAGGCGATCAAGAAATTATCATCAATAACAGATCCCAAAGGCTTACTAAGAATGTTTACATAAAATTATTTATTACTAACTTCAGCAGACGGGTACCTCCAAAGGTGGATTCATCCCTTCTCGAGAGAAGGGTCTATGACTAACAGCAGAACTTCTGTGGCTGGCATGGGGCAGATGCTTTCCTTTTTGAGATGAGGTTAAGCAAGGTAAAAATCCCAGCCTTAGTGTGTCTGTCTCCTTGCTCCACCTCTAGGATGAGGAGGACAGCCCTTTTCTCACAGAAGTATAAAGAAGACAGCTATATAGAAAATCGGGTGAGAAGGAGCAATATAAGTACCGCAATCCAAGAATTCTTGCTACAGTTTTTCCTAGTGCAAGAAACACAGAGGAGGTCACATTTACAAATCCACGCAACTTCTTAGGTGAGATCTCTCCTGCATACTGCACATGGGCATTCATATGTATTCCTTGAAAGGGAAGAAGACATAGGAGGGCATTAAGCTATAGAAAGCAAGGGAGAGGGTCCCCTTTTAATTTCACCTTCAGCCAAAGGTAGCTTCTCCCGTTTCCTCTGAACTGTTTGCTATGTATCCTCCAAAATAAGTAGGTTGAAAATGAATGCCTTACTGCAAGCAATATGTTTAGCTAATTCATCAAATATCTCTCTCAGCAAGACCTAGTGAAGGCAAAGGATAGCTTATTATTATACTGTCCCTGCCCAGGGGACAAACTAGATCATGCGATGGATTATGTGGCCGGTTGCCTCAAAGTGAGGCATGATCTTACCTTTTCCCAATCTGTTCCTTCTCCATGGGGTTACTCTGCATGCCTGGGTACTCCCAGCAGGAAGATTTCTGTATCCACCCCAAAGAAGTCACATTAACATGGAGTAGCAGGAAGTCCTACCAGCACAGATGCCCTCGAGGAAGCGCCCGATCAGGATCATCTCAAAAGATTTGGCTGTCTTACTGAAACCAGTGTGCAGTGTGGCTACTATGAGGACCAGATCATTGAACAGCAGACATTTTTTCCTACAACATATGGAAACATACGGGTATGATTCAGGTTTTACTTTCTATCTAACATCTGCCTGTTCTCCTCTGGATTTAGAGGCCAAGCCATGGCCATCTTTAAATTCACTGCATATAGGGCAACGTTTTCTGATTGTGAAAAGTCATGATGCTTTTCCAGAAGATTAGAAAGGTGAAAACTAGGCTCCTTTTTTCTGTACTAAGCCCCTGTGAGCACACCATAATGCTGAAAGAAATTCTTGCAGAATAAGGAATGATCTTTTTCATGTCTTTCTTGTAGTCCATGTTCCCATCCCAAGCACAGTACATGTTACATGTCCCTGGAACAAGGGAAATATGGCTGTACTGAGAACTAGGTTCACTGCCCACCTCAATCTAGAGAGTTCTGGATTTGTTCTGTTATTGTCACCCTCAAAGAAAGGGTTCTGAGTGGGGCCTGAGGGGCTTAACTTCACTGCAACTCTGACCGTCCCCACGGAGGACTGAACTTGCAAAATTTAATTGATATTTATCACCTTCTGCATGGCTACAGTGCTGCACTATTGCCTAATAAAGAAACTTCAGAGATTGGTTCTTAACTAAAAGTACAGCAAAAGTATAAAAATAGGGTGGCATCAAAAATTATGAAGAGGGAATCAAAAACATGCGTATTCTGGTCTCTCTAATGGACCTGGATGTAATTACACTTTCTGAGCAGAATTAATTCTGCACCAGTAGGGGACAATGAGAATTCGCATATCCCTTCTACTAGACAAACAAAACTTATTTAWTTGCTTCCCTTGTTCCATCCTTGGTTAGTGACCTGTTGGGAAATATACTTACTTTCCATATTTTGCAGTCAGGTACCCACTACACAGACACCCTATCATTCCACCTATACAGTACATAGACACAATGAAGGACCACAGTAATGTGAGTGTCTTCTGGTGCAGCACAGAACCATATCTCTCCAGCCAGGTTTCATTGATAAACTTTTGTATGTACTGGGACAGAAAAGGAGATTTTCATTACTCTGAGGCACTATTCACAACAATTCTTCATTATGTTTACAACAAAAAGTGAGAACAATAATCATTACTGAAAACACGACTATGGAACTCTTGTTAGCAAATTAGATAGATTGATATTAGCCACAAATTCCACAAAATGTAGCTTATTACCACTTAATATGTCAGCAGATCAGTTTTGAGCAACTACTGGTCACTAGTAGGGTGAGTGGTGGAATCTGTTAGGGAGGGGAAGGCGTTACGTATGCTCTACTTAGGTGATAAAGCGGAAAACAATTGCCACTTTTGTTACTGCTGTGTACAACTAAATGTATTGCGTGTGGAAACAGGAAACGCAACATTGCAAACATTCTCAGTGAACTCTGCGTTTGTACCTCAGTCTTGACAAGATATAGTATTAATTTAGCAGAATTAATACATTATTTTATTTTATTTTATTTTTATTGTTTCTTTTCTTTTGAGTGGAGATAGGTGAAGTTAAGATTAGGTCACCAAACTTCTCTCATACAGCTTAAACAGCGTAAGATGCTCTTGCAAAAATTAATTATATTGTTTAATCTGTTGAATCCTGGCTACCTCACACCAAAATGTTAGATTGTATAGATTCTTGTGAAGTGCAAGTGTTTTTGAGTGCAGGTAGCGGAAATAAAGAGGAAAAAGGCTGAACTGAAGCTTGAGATTCAGTCAACTAGTTTTTAACCTTTTTCTCCATGGTATAATCTTTAAGGAGTGTGCTTCAATATGTTGTTGTCACACATTGCCAGAACTGCTTGACAAGACATTCTTCTCTAACAAAAAAAGTTAGAGATTTTTTATAAAAGAAAAAACATAGTTTAAAGGACAGCCGAGACTTCTGTAGTCCCTGCATTCATCTGTAGATCACAATAGGAGTACTACTGGTTTTCCATTTTTCTCAGCCTTTCTGATACTCTGTGGGAATATTGTCTTTGGAGTACAGCTCCAACGTTCATACAGATTCCCTTTGACACTGGACAGTATAGGATTGAAAAGATTTGGGAATAAACTCACATAGTAACACCTGACAGATTTTTTAGAGCGTCTTCAAAGTGTTGGACCTAGTCCCACGAAGACCAGTTACAGATAGGATTTTATGAAGGCTTTGCTTACCGGGGAAGCGTAATTCATCACAGACATTTGAAAACCAGATAGGTGGGTTCCTCCAATTCCTAGCACCAAAATCATTAGTAATAGCTTCCGGTATTGAACCTGCCAAAGGTGATGAAACACATCCTATCAGTTCGTGATAGTAGCATGGCTTTCAGAAACAAGTTAATATATGAGAACACTCGTATGAATGAATGAAAGAGACACAGAAGTCTTTACACTTCTGTGGTTAAGGAAAATTGCCTGGGAAATTGTTGTGATGCAGATCTGTAGGTTTTTAGTGTTCTTCCTCTTGTTATTGACAGACTGGGAGGATTCAGCCTCTAATTCTGTTACTTTTGCCATAGAAGTTAAAAGAACTATAAAAATCTTTTTCAGATAATTTGTGTTTGCTTTTGTGCTAGTAAGAAACTATGGCTTTCTTGAATCCCTTCTTCCTTTCAATCTTGTCTCTTCAGAGACTTTGTTCACCAGTCTTCAGAGATTAAACAAGTCTGTCCGCTTAAAACCATTATTTTTTTTTAGGCTCACTATTATTATCTGCACAGGAAACTGTACATTCAGAACCCCTGTTTAAATGACTCCTGTTTGGAAAGAAGACCACCTGTACTCCCATGATGTATGCTGAATTATAGAGCACTCTTCACAAGCACGTATGTTTTCAGGCATTTAGTCAAGTTATACGCTAAAGAGAAGAGTATCCTCAAATATCCTTGAGAGTGCAGGGCTGTAGGATGGGAGTTTTTTTTTTTTTTTAAATCTTTCTCATGCTATTGTTTTCGCTGTCCTGCTCAAAATGCCTTTTCTTTCCTGGTTTCCTAAGTTCCCTCTTAAGCATTTCCCACTCTTTTGTATTTCTGATACATTTTATAGAGATAGCGTGAAGTCAGTCTGTCCTTTCAGGCTGGTGTAGAGGCATCTCACCACACACGATTCTCATGTTTTTCTTTACTGCATTTGTGCCAGTCCCCAGAATGGGATAAGCTCACTTTTCATYCAGCCTTTCCCCTCTTATTGCTGAATGAATGTTGTCCCCAGCAGGTGCTCTTTTGTTCGTTCTGGATAAAAGAAAGACTGCTCGATTCCCTTACTGTAATCTTTRAAGAGGACTAAGTGCCCTATGCTGCTGTTAGTGACTAGGGCTAGAAGATAAGAAGATGGATACTCACCACGTCTGAGAGGAAACCAGCCATTTCCTCTTGAAAGCTCGCCTGCTCTGAGAGCCCTTGTCAAGTCTATCAGGTGAATGATCAGTTTTTTAAGCTTTGATTATAAGAAGCTGGGATCATAGCACAGAAGTTAAATTCTAACTACTTGGCTTTTCGTGAATTATGTCCTCGTCCAGCACTGACCAGGGTTTTTTCTCGATGGTTTAATTATTTTAAGGCCCAGATCTGCCAAGCCTATTACAACATTAGTAAATGTTTATCCTTTGTGTGTCTGGAGTGTTCGCACTTATTTGCACTGCTAAAATGTATGAGTTCTTGTTACAGGGATATATTTGGATGATCAGATAGTGATTATTTTCTCTTATTTTTGGAGTGCATTGTGTATTCAAGTTTACAACAGACCAGAATCTGTCGATCTTTATTTAGGAGAAGGGGTCTCTGAGGAAGCCCTGCACTGTTCGCTCCTACCCTGAGAAGCAGGAGTGGAGAGTCAGATGGTATCATCGTCTTTCCTTTGAGGCAGCAGGCTTGTTCTTCACCTCTCTGACAAACATCTTGGGCTGAAGGTGTTTTCCTCCTGTCCAGCCAACTACAAAGTTAAACTACTTAATACGTAGTTGCGCTTTAATGCCTGTTTATTTAATGCTATAAGATTTTCATTTTGCTTGGAATGATGTGATCCATTTCCCAAGTTGCAGAACATGAGCTGTTGGCACGGGGAAGGAACCCTAGTCCTTGGCAATGCTCCGTTCTTTATAGGGGGTCACACTATTTACTAAACTGCTCCGAAGCCTCACTGTTCTCATTTATAATAGTGGGGATGGTCTAGTGTACACCAGTGGGGAGAACTCATTCTATTCTGGCTTGAGGTTTAAGTTTTTTTCACCTTTAAAATTTGATTTTGAATCGACTAAAGACCTGATTAGGTACAGAGGATGTACATTAATTTTTGCTGCCTTCAGGCTTCTTTATTTTACATATTTACTTCTTAGAAATGTTTTTGCCATATAACGTTCCGTACTACATTAGATACAAGGCATTTCACTTTATACTGCAAGTATTTAGCTGTCTAGGTTTAGTGCTGGAAGGGGAAGTAGGAAGGTGGGGTTACAGCTCTGAAGTCAGCCCAAGCTTGGCTCAGGAGCTCCCTGGCAGTACTCGGGAATACCATGCTGGTGTTCGCTTGTCATGTGGCAGTGGCTGTGGACCCAGCACAAACAATGCTCTCCCTTGAGCTCTGTCCCTTCCAGGCTGGAGGGAGCGTGCTGAGTCACACCTCGACCTTTCTCCTCTCGGATGTCCCGGTAATACTCTTTCTCCAAACTCCCTGCCTGGCTATGTTGTTGTGCAGCAGGACAGTCAAATATTAAAGGTGAATTTTTCTTCCTTCCACCTATTGTATTTTAATCTTCCCTGAAATCCTCATCACCTCYGCATCAGCTGTAGTGGTGTATTTCATTGCTTCCTCTCTCAGCACATCTCCTCAAATGTTCTCGCTTCCTCTTCTAAAATACCCCCAGATCCACCTTTCTGTACTACTGCAGAGTAGTCCTTATTTAGATTTTCCCTGTCCTTATTTAGATTTTCTCTTGCTTCTTACAAATTCTGCCCCAGTCTCTAATTGCTTCAACACTGGCCACTGATACCCCCTCAGATAAAGATTTTGCTGTAATGCAGACAAGTGCGGCCAGATTGTACTGCTGTCCTCTGGCCTCTCTTACTCCTGCCCTGGAGGGGATGCCGATCTCATCTGCCAGGCTCAGTTGGGAGGATCAGGCCAGAGCTCTGTCCAACAGAGTATCCCAGATCTAGCAGGCCCGAATAGCTGCTGTAGGCAAAAGCATAACAGCTAGGTGAGTGTGAAAGCAGTTCTTTCACCTGTATGTTCCCTCAGGCTCCAGTGATGCCCAGTTCTGGGACTTTGTTGGCCAGGGTAACGTCCATATGTATACTCCTTCTATGAATTTATCTAGTTCCTTTTTCAACTGTTTTAAACTTTTATTGTCCCTAACTCCTGTGACAAAAAGTACTTCTAAGGGGATACTTGAACATGCAGTGTATTTTCTGTCAGGACACATGAAAAGCTGCTTTTGAAACCATTGTCCCCTTCTTCTACTGTTTCCTCCATTTTATATTTACTTTCCCCTTGACTTTTTTGATTTCTATATCAAATATGAATGTCATATCTCAGCTTCCAGACCTTTCCATGCTGTACTGTCCCTTTCAGATCTTCTTTTATTTCGTTTCCCTCTCAAAGGGGTTCTGTGAGACTAGTAACAAACTATTTTGGGGTTGGCCCAGACAGCATGGCTTAGGCACCTTGGAGTGTGGCCATGGGCTGGGTCCCAGTGAGCCTGCATAAACCAGAGGAGGAAGGGGAATTTGCTCTTTGAGTTGAGGATGGGAAGTTTGGCTGCTGGAAGGAGGCTCACACATGACTGGATCTTTCTGGAGGGGGGTTTAAACGTGCTGTCTGTGACCAGATTTTAGAGCCCTGCTCCTCATTGTTCTGTTCTCTGTCTTCCTCTCAAAATACTCATGCAACTCTCCCATTTGTGTCTTTCCCCAAACTTCTATTCAGTGCTTTTAATGTTTATATGAAAAAACCAAGAACTTAAGTGCCTAATAGAGTTCTCAATTATTTTCCTAAGGAAAAGGAAAGAAGGAGTCTTCCCACTTAGGGTCTGAACACTGTAAGAAATGTACTTATTCTAGACCCAATACATAGCTCACCTGATGCCCTCAGCATTGAGACGTTATGTTTTCGAAGATGCCATGTGTTGCTCTTGTATAATCAGGGACAGCAAATGGATGCACTGCAGATTCACAAATCATTATTTAACTTGTATTCCAAATCCATTCTAGTTTGTGGTAGTGTTAATAATTTATCACATTTCCCCTCTTGCAGGCAATGTTTACTTATAGGAGGGGAGAAGGCAGGAAGTCAGGCATGCCCAGCAAGATCACACTGTAGAAAGACATACATACGGATGTGAGTCAGCATAAAAATTGATGCATCATTTCATGGAAGCCAGCAAGGAATGATACTGCATTAGAAAGACAGACACTGATCTCTGATAGAAAATAAGGTTTATTCTTAGTGTTTTAGCATCTTTTAGGACACAAAAATTCCTCAGTAGGAACTCTAGGTTCTGAATGTTGAGTGGCAGTTTCTTTGGCAGCTCTAAGGCTYCTGCTCTTTTATCTTTACACCATCCTCTAACAATGTTTGTAGCAGTGCCAAGAGCTAATACCAGGAACAGTGGCCTTCCTCAACAGAGCCATTGTACCTATCAAACAGGCTCTCACTCCTCTCAAGCTGCCTGTTGTCTTCACCATCAGGGAAGATACAGTAGTCACTTTTGTTCCCAGCATCATAAGAGCCAGAAGACAAACTTACTTCTACTGTTCCTCTTCGTGGTCCCCTGCGCTTCCTCTCCCCTTCTCTGAGCTTCCTATTCAACTTCATCCTTTCACCTCCTTCCATGTTAAGCAGATCATTCCTTACTCCTACTGCAATTGTTGCTTCCTCTGTTTCAGTTCTGAGAGTCCTCTATTCCTTATCTCTGACACTCCTCATTTCTCTCTTTCTTTTTCCCATCCTGTGTCTAATTCTGCTGAGTAGTTCTCTATGCTGCGTACTGCTACGTTTAATTCAAATAAATGGTCTGTTGCTGAGGTCTCATTTCTAGAACAAGACAGATGCAGGATTCCTTGGCCTGGCAATACGCTCCCAGAAACTGGGCTCTTCTCCATCCCTTGTTCTTTGATCAGTGGTATCAAACCCAGGCATGATCAATGGTATGTGTTTTCCTAGTCACTGCTTTTTTATTTCTTTTTAGTAAATTGCAAAACATGACAATAAATAGTGTCACACTGTATAGCAATATATACAAAAATGTGAGGCTCCGAAAACATGTATTTGGAAAACCAGAGGGGCAAGCAAACACTCAGGCGTACAGACTGCATTTCCCAGGAGAGGCACCAGTTTTCTTTGTCTCATCAATACCAGTGGGTCTGGGGAACCAAATGCCACAGAAACCCGGTGTTCCTTCTCTCCCACATCAAATAGCAAATAGTAGAAAATACGCTACATAGTCATATTAATGATGAAGGAGAAACTATGTGCCATGGATTAGCCCACTTGTGCTTTTCCGCAGCTCTATATTGCTACGCAGTCCCCATTGCTATGCTTTCTTTCAGTGCTGCCATGTCCCTGTTTAACCAAATGRAGGAATCTCAAAAATCTAGGCAATGTACCTGATTACCAAGCAAGAGATTTGGCTAGAAGCAGCAGACTGTGCTTGGATGCTTTTCTGTCAGTGTCTCCTTTACATGTCTCCTTTCTACCAGGTCTTTATACCTCCTTTACATCGTTTTTCTTCAGATCTAGCAATGACTTCCACCCCCAAAAAGATGAATGATGCCAACCTGATAAGACCACACTACAGCTCACAGAAATTTGATCACAAGCAACCTAAGAAAGTTCTACTTTCCCCAAYACCACATGCTTGCCCACAAGTCTAATAGAAAGAGGGGGGGAAAACTGCATACTAATTATGTCTGCTGACGGGCACAATGCTCTTCTTGCACCTGAGTAAATAGCAAACAGTTCTTTTCATCTGGACTGAAGCCCTTTCTCTTGGAAAGCTCAGCAGTATTGACCTATTAATAACAGCAAGTCATTTCAGCATGAAAGTTCTGTCTTCCTTTTCTCCCCTTTTCAGAAGTAGGCTGAATATCTGTACCTTACACGCTCCTTTCTCCAATTATTTCAGAGTCCTGGCTTTGATAACAACAGCATATCCTGTATTTTCCGTMTACACAGCTGCTAAGTTGCAGAGGCTGGTAAAGATCTTGTACATGGTTTATCATTTCTTTTCTGCAAGGGATTTCACTTGGCTCAAATTTCAGAAGTTGGAGAGAGATACCAAGTTCATCCTGTGCCCTGCACAGCAGTCAATATTTTTTTAATATGTATTTTTGCCATGTGTGGACCAACAGAATCTCTTTTGCTTAATGAGGCTTCTGGGCATTACCATAATAGAAGAAAAAAGTATCAGTCCAAGAGCAGAGGGTTCGTTATTAAAGTCTTGTAGAGATCATCACAGAGCTGTCATTCTGCTGTAGAACTGTCTGCCTCTTCTTTCCACGGTAGTTCAGGCGGTTGAACTCCTCCATAATCTCCAGCATAGTCTTTCCTTTGGTCTCTGGCATCACCAGGAAGACAAAGATAGCCATGGATAGACAGTATGCAAAGAAAATGATGAAAGAGAAACTACCAAGACCTTCCTATGGGAGAAGACACAGAAAGAAAAAAAAAATCATATAAATTGTTCTGCATCTCTTTCTTTTCCTATGATATGAAGTTTCTGGTTTTGTATTTACTAAAACACCTGGCCAAGGACTCAACTGATGTAAATCTTGCTTGATACACCTAGGGAATGGCACTGAATGTTAAACTGGGCTAATTCTCCTTTCTTGTTTTAGTCAAGAAATCTGTGTGCTCAGCAGAACTGAATGTCAGTGTTTGGCTATTCTGGGAAGTTCTGAGTTACGTTTCTGTTGCTCTCTCTGTCTGCTCTGTCCTTCTCAGTCAAAGCTGGAATGGGGAAGGGATGTTGTGTGTTAACTCTGCCCCTCGCACAGTCCCAAAACTGAAAGAGCTTAATTTTCCCTGCTGCTTACTAGAGCTGAGTAAGATATCTGGAAGAAGTATAGACTTGTCTGTTTTTCACATTATCCCTAAATGATGCACATACAACATAGGGAGAGAAGAGAAGGGAACCCCTCATGAGGTTCAAATGACTTCTACGTGTGTTGGAGCTCAAGTCACCCTTTTTGTGTTTGCCAGTCACTCTCTAAATGTGTGCAGAGTTGGTGGCATTTTGTGTTTTTGCTACATTTTGGCTAGAAATCTAGGTAAAGAGAAGGAAAGGCATCAGAACTGGGTGCAGTTAATTTGCAGAAAGTGCTGAAACAGAGAAAGAGGCAGGCTCTGGGTTCAAGATGGGCTTACCCCCTCCCCAGACTGAAACAAAACACCCTGCTTTGCTTACCGCAATAAAAGGGAACACAAGTCCAAGGAAGAAAAGTTGGATCCAGTTTGTAACACCATTTAAAACATAAGCAGCTGGTCTGTATGACTGAATAAATATTTCTGTGGGCAAGGGGCACATCACTCCAGCTGAAAAAAAATGTGGAGAAAAAATGAAAATGTAGAAATTTTGCAAGATGCTTCTATAACTGAATGTGTTATATTTCTTTGAAAGCTGATGGTTTTAGCGGCCCTGGAAATGTTTGAGGTGATGCTTGGGTTTGAGGGATGAAGGCATGTAGGAATGCATGTGAAGTGGAGTTTTACTTCCTACCATAGTCTAGGGTAGTCTACGAATAGGAACATCTACCCCATACTGATACAGGAGTATGGATTTGCACTGACTATGGAATGACTGTGCCTGGGATCTTTCCTAAAAGCTGCTGCGAAGAAGGAAGGGATGTATGAAACCATTCCAGTATAAAATACCAACCTGGCCCAATGCCAAAGCTCATGATGAAGATGAAGATGAGTGCAACAGAACAGTATGGTACCCAGGAGAAAGAATCCTGTGGTGGAAAACCACAAGCAAATAAAAACAGAAATTAAAAAGTTACTCATTCAGTTTGATTAGAAAGAGGGTCAGTCTTCATCACTCCTAAATATTTAAATGCTAAACATACATCTGTATCATCAATTTCCAAAAGCTTCACAAGGTGATAAGGYCTTATGATCATGGCTATATAAAGCTTTTGGCTTTAATCTGCATGTGTATGGCTGGAAACAAACTCCTGCCAAATAAAACTTCTGTTGCAGCTAAAAGGTGATATGGAGAGGGGGGCAACAGAAGTGGTATCAGCCATGCAATAAAACACAAAGATATGCCACTCTGCTCAAGTGCGTAAGTGGGGTCTTACCTGTAGTGAAAGCGTGACAGTGAGGAGCCCTAAAGCCAAGGACATAACAGCGTAGCTTTTCCATAGCAGCATCTTCCTCCCTGCACGCTCAATTAGGAAACCCTGAAACCAGGAGGACATGCTGTCAGCCCCAAAGGACAGGCCGTAAAGATGCTGGTGAGCTACTCCCATAGCTACTGTCACCAGAGGGATCTCTGGAGAGCTGGGGGCATGGGAGGGATAATGCTGGAAGGGAGAGCAAAGGCATCCGGGAGGCAGAGCAGGGCCACGAGCTGCAGGGAGGCTGGGAGGTGCAGGGCTGCAGGGAGCCCTGCCCGGGCAGAAGCACCCTGAGATGGCTCTCTGTAGGCAAGGAATAGTCAGGAGCCCGGGGAGAGGGAGAAGAGCAAGGTGGAAGTGCTTGCACTCTTAATTGGCATGAATCCTACAGCTGTGAGTCCTACAGCCAAGCAGACATGGGCACTGTCGTTTGTGCAGAAGGGAATGGGGACTCCCAAGGGTGTCTCAGGCTGTGTCATTAATTTGCTGCATGACTTTGGGGGAAAAGCTTTCCTGTTTTATAAACTGGATACAAATGCTCATGTTTGCAAAGTGCCTGGAGACATTTTTGTGTGAGCAGTGCAAAGTACTGCTGTGATTTTGTTGTATAAGTTTGATTCCTGACGCTTGATTTGCAGTAGTTTTTACAGACTGAGATGAAACCTGCATTATGGCTGAGAGGAGTTCTGCTGAAAAGCCACTTACACAGAGAACTGTGGTGAAGATCTCTGTGATCCCAACTCCCAGGGAGACATAGYGGGTTTCAGCTGGGGGGATTCCAGCCTTTATGAAGACATCGTATGCATAAAAGTAAACCTGGAAAGAACAGGAATGTGTGAAGGTTGCACTCATGTAGTCATTTTTACACTAGCTTTGCCCTCTGTTGCCAGAATATAATTAATGAAGCCTTAACAAAAGAGAAAATCTCCTTGATCTCAGTAGCTAATCCTCAATGTCTTCATGAAGCTCAGTTATGCAAAGAGCTTTTTCCAGCAGCTTTCTCTTTAGCTCAGTAACAAATACAGCCCCCCCTTTTTTTAGCACTAGTCTCTGAGTTATGTTACAGGTTAYAAATTTATCTGATGCTCTTTCACATGTTTTAGCATCTCATATATTTGTTTAGGATGAGTAGCATAGGGAGATAAGACAGCACTTATTAAGCAAATGATTTAAATAATCTTTCTACATCATCTTTAAAATTTTACAGTGATTTTGATAGTCTTTATTTTTCCAGGCATAAGTACTCCTAAAGCATAAGAAATGCCACTGTGAATATGCTAAATTTCTACTTGTCCTTCTTGACATAATACTCCTGCACCAGCAGGGGTAGAAAGAAGTTTTATAGATCTTCAAATCTTTCTGAATTGGTAACAATAATTTGGAATTTTAAACTTTTATGCTTTTAGTGTAAGCTCATTTTATACAATAACTATTCCAATGCTCAAACTGTTTGTCTACATACATATATATGGAGTTTTTTCCAGAGAAAAAGGTATACTAGAGATCATATATCAGTAACTGACAAATGCATTCCTAGGATGTTTTAATTCTCTTCAGACCAGGCAATGTAAACTGAGAAAATGCAAAGTTAAAGAATATTTAGAGAAATCAAAGCAGTAAGAGTATGGAAATGCACTGTCAGTATACACAGCAAACGTAGCTGAGTTTGCAGTGAAATGCCAGCTGATCTCAAACAGTGCATTTTGGAGTTTGGAGTCTCAGAGGAGGTTCCGCTGTTCTTTACAGAGATTGCAGAGCTTACTTTTTGCCAAGAAACTGTAAGCAGTCTAGAAAGCAGAGAAAAATCGTGCACGTACCACGTTGACTCCAATTAACTGCATACATGAGCAGATAAGGAAGAGAGTGATGAGCTGCCAGCGGACAGATTTGTCCCGAAAAAGATCACAAACGCTCTTAGCTTTCTTCCCATTGATGGCTTTTTGCTCTGCCATCATGTCATCCATTTCAGCTGTATGGTCACCATCTCCCCAGAGCTGCTTCACAGCTGAAGGAGAGAGAGAGGGGTTGGGGAGGGAGAGATGATCTCTAGCCCAAGCATACTAGCCCAGACACTAGTTCAGAGGATGACCTCCTGCCTTGAGTATGTGTCTCATTCGAGGTCCAGACTCCTTCCTTTTTCCTCCCAAGAGGTTCAACATAAGCTTCAATGTAGACCTCTGGTCCTCTTCATTCCTGTCTATTTGTATCCATAAATCTTAATCACAACGTCACCATTGGCCAATAGCGCCTTGTGGTGTTTCAATGAAAATCCAATCTAAATTCTTAATAATGCTTCCTCGAGTCCTCTGCTGCTAAAGGTGTAGTACTAGTGTGCACGCCAAAATACAAACAGGGAAAAGTGTTTCCTACAATAAAAAGTAGGTCTGCTTCCAGAAAGTTCTCTCTCTTTATACTTGAAAAAGCCACAAGAGCTATTTCTCTGTTTATATTACKGGTTGCCATTAGAATTACTGAAGAACTGGAATGCTTACAGATATGGCATGGCCCTAAAGAGCATCCCTTTCTTASCAACAGCAGAATATACTGCATCCATGCCCTAGTTGCTCGAGGCAGAAACTGTACTGAGGAAAAATGCAAGCTCTGCGTGATCATGTCCCCTAGATGATCCTGGCAGAAGATAAGGGAAAGACTAGTGCCAAAGGAACATGAATATTGAAACAGAAGAGGCCTTCTCTAATTAAAGCTGAAGGTGGTTCAGAGCTAAAAGACCAGGATTTCCTAACCGTACATCTCTTCTGGGCTTATGCAGGGCTTTGTATTTTCCAGTTTCTGCTGAAATGAGWGCTATGTGGCCCATTTCCTTACCTTTGATGCACCCTTCTTTGTCCTTTTTGTCAATGAGCAGGTAGCGAGGGGAGTCTGGGAAGAACGGGAGGGTGAGAAGCTGAATGAGGGCAGGGACCACGTTGGCTGCCATGAGAATAGGCCAGAGAGCGTCTACTCCAAGAACTTCTCTGAAACAAAACCAGCAGATAGGAGAAGCTGACAAACCATAAGCGCTGGCTGTGTGAGGACATACAAACACAAGGTGGTCCTTCAGCCCTGCTGCATGTGTCCTGGCAGCTGTCACCTGTGAGTCTCYGGCATTTCTCAGCCCAGGAAGTTGAAAATCTCAAAGGGAGGCTAAAACAAGCAAAGAGTGCTGTTGTCTGTAACACAGAATTTATACCGTATTCACCTGCTGCTCAGTGATGAGTGCAGATCACTGTGATGTAGCAAGCTAATTCCATCCTCCAGTAATAACTAAAGGCCCAACAGAGAACAACAAGTGTCATGACACTAGTGCTAAAGAAAGAACCCGAAGTGGCTGATATGTCTGCTTCTGATCCAAAACTTCTCAAGTTACAACGAGCACAGGATCCAGGGGTGAGCAGCCTAGCACTCACTGACCTGAATAGCAGCTGCTAGGTCTGTTGCAACTTTATGTACGCTGTAGCAGGAATGAAATGTCCCCTGGGAAAAGAAGGGACCGTAGAGTGGGGGAGCTTTGGCACAGGGCAGGCAGAAGGAGCGTATGCTGAGGGGAATTAATCCACCAGATGGTGTTGTGTTTGCCTGTGTGTTTAATGAGTGAGCATGCGAGTTTGTGTTTTCAAGAAAGTTTGGATAAATTTGACATTCTCCATTTCCTCTAAAAAGTAAAAAGCAAAATTCAGTTCTTACAAAAGCTGATTGACTTCAAACCCATTGAATCTAGTGAAAAGATTTTCATTATCTTTATTTTGTTCTACCTTTTCTAGGAAGCGATTACAGGTCTTCAGGACTAAAGATTTCATATAATTTCTGTCTCTCGTTCAGCTAAGCCAAGAATTTAGGTTTAGCTGATTCAGTCTGCGTGGTAGAGAACTCTGAAAACGTGTCTGAAAAACGCTGCTGAGTTGCCTATCCATAGGCTTGAATTGACATAGGTGTGTATGTTAATAAGAGGAGAACTTAGGTCTCAGACCTCTTACCTGAGACCCAGAGTAAATCCTACAAACTTTCCAAAGGCGATGGCAGTGGAAGCTGTTGTGGCAATCACCCCGCGCAGCTTCTGTGGGGCACATTCCCCAGCGTACATGATGTGGATACTTAAAGCTAAACCTGCAGTGACAAATGAGCATTAGACAGGGCGGTTCTAACTCCCATCAAGTCCATGTGGGCAAAGCTGGTCCCATCTCCTGTGCAGCGGTTCCTTCAGATGTTGGTTGAAAGAAAGAGGCATGGCTAGTGTTTTGGATGAGACCATTATGGGCAAAACATATAGGTTAGGCTATAAGGTACTTTTTCAACAGTGCTGATTATTTGGCTGTCTGACGTGAAGCATGTTCCCCTGGCAAATCTATCCTTCACCAGGCTGGCCATCTCTTTAAAATAAAATCTATACCCACTTATACAGGATTGCTATTGCTTTCTTAAATCTCAAATTTTAAATTTTAGTCTATACTCAGGATCCTGTGTGCTCTATTTTGTACTTGACACGAAGTTAACACAGTCACACTATATATTCTGTTCATTCAGTGAATTAATCAATTTTTAACCTCACAAAAAATCTTAATGTTTTTGGTTTTGTTTTTGTTGAGCCAATGGCTCAGAGATCAAAAATGCTGTCAGGATATAACCTTTTGAGGAAAGGAAATTAGAACTGCTTAGTTTGAAAATCATTCCCTGTGTGTTGTAAAGAAGGTAATATCGGTCAGAGCAGCAGCAGCAGAAACAACAAAAGTAGCTTTCTATTGAGTGAGCATACTCCCTGTAAATTGAATGTTTTCAAATTTTCACAAGTTGGAAATGCTTTCTGTATAAATTGTATGTAAAGATTAAGAAAAAGAAATGGAGATGTCGTACATGATTAATTTAAGTATACTTATGTTTTCTCATTTAGTTATAAATGCATTCAGCAATACATTTCAGGCATTCTGCAGGATTTAGTAAAAATCTGTGATCCATATATTCAGTCTGTTAAATCCTCATGAACCTCGGTCACTACTCTCCCAAGGATATAATACTATATAGGGGTATACAAATTTACCTCCGCAGACTCCAGAAAACATTCTTCCAATGATGATCATCTCAAAGGATCCGGACAGTCGGCTGAGTCCCATCAGAGCTGCGCTCAACAGAGCAGGGATATTGGTGAGCAGCATAGCCTTCTTCCTGTAGTTCGTGTTARATTAATGTGAGCGTAAACACGGTCCGTGTGTCATTGACTTCCTGACAGAAAAGGCACGAATCGTACAATAGTTGAAGTCTGTGCCAGGTTCTTGGTTCAGCCACAGTGAAACAGAGGGGGAACGGGAATGGGGAAAGTCTGCTGTGAACTGAAAAGCTAGTTGGAGCTTTTGATGCCTCCAGTACCACTCGCATGTGCTCTATTGGAACCGTTAACTACACTGAAGTACAAGCTTGGGAAACTGTTGTCTGTGAAATTCACTTTAAAATGCATRTAATCATCAAATTGTTTCTCTGGACTGTATTCCCTTTGGAATTTACAAGGATCAGGGTATGATTTTCTTTCTGATCTTTGCCAGTCTTCTGTTTCTTCATCTTTCACCTGAAGCAGCTCTGGGTTACTGACTTTACAACCAGTGTTTCTCCCAAGGCACAGGTCACTTGTTTTTGGAGGTGCAGAAGGACTAATGTGATGGGTATTCCTACCTTCCAAATCTGATTAACAAATATCCAGCAAACATGGATCCCAGAAGCCCACCGATGCTGTGAACGGACACAATAAAGGACCACATCAAAGTAATTATCTTTTCACTGGGAGAAGAGCCATATCTTTTCAGCCAGGTCTCATGGATGAAACTTTTGATGTACTTTGAAAGAAAAACAGAAACCAATGGACTCAGTCAACATATTTTCTCATAATTACACTCTTTTAARACTTTTCTTACTTACTTACTTGTCCTATTTAATACATTTCTATCCACACCATCGTTGAAATCTTAGCTCCAGTGAAATCAAAAGAAATTTTGCCACTTGCATTCCTGGAGTCAATGTTTTAATAACAAGATACAGTAGACCGCAGTAAATGTCAATATTAAATATCAATTTTGAGTGTCATTAAGTGAGTGGCAACTTGATCTTCTGTTTATCTATGAAACCCTGATTGTTTTGCTACCTGATCTTCCCCTCCATTCCCACTTGTCCATCTATCTTGCCCACCTGCTGCATCCTGTCTGATGCCTTGGGTGAAATGCAGGCTTCCCTGGGCAGAACTTCAGTTGATTTTTGTGAGGTCAGGATTTGCCCCTTGATGTGGACCRTTCTGGGGTCTGTCTGACCTACTGTTCATAACATCACGGGCTCCTCATTCTTGATGACAGTCCCAAAAGCTGTGATAAGCTCACTAATGTCCGTGGCACCAGGTCACCACTGTAATGGCAGGCACATCCCTTAATTTTCCTTTTCCTCTTGTGGGTATCAGTGCTGCCCTCAGCTTTAGGGCAGTAGCCCACTGCTGCCCTTTCTTGCCTTGCAGATAGTCACTCAGACCTAGAGTGTGTAGCCAAGGACATGGTATGAAGGATTCCCTGAGTTTGGAAAAGAGGAGGATGTCTTGCCAACAATATAGCTTAGTAATGGGAAAGTAACTGACTTTCTAGATAATCCTCATTCTCCCCTTTCCCAATTTCATGACACCAGGCAGAGAGAAGTTAAAAACTAATGAAACACAAAGTGATAGGAGTGACTCTGAGAACCAAGAAAGCACAAAGAGTTAGTACTGAGAGCAGAAGCCAAAAGCTTTCTGAGTATAAATAGAAGCAGAGATATGGGAAGACATTGAAATCCATGCTGGGARCTTGTTTTCTGAGCTGTCCACGCTTACCTCAGCAGGAGAATTGATAATGGAGATCTGTAACCCATATTGGAAAGTTCCACCAATGCCCAGGACAAAAGCCAGGAGGAAGAGGTTGTAGCTCATTTTCTGTCAGAAAGAAACAACAGCAAATAGAGRTAGGGCAGATATTCAAATATGTCCCAAACTGTCCTGTTTTTCCTGCGGGAGCTCTTACCACTTGAGCAACACCACACATCTGCATCATCCAGGACTGAGGAGCCAGTGCATGAGGTGCAGCTGCTAAAGCGCAGAACAGAAATAGATTAGTGGAGAGACAAARCTTGTTGCTGTCTCCCAGAGCCCAGTGATACACTGCAGTGCTTCTTTCTTTGGCTTTGGGCACCTTAACATGTGCTATACCAGGTCACTAGCCCTGGGAGCATGGTGCARTGTGCAAGCATCATGTGTGCCTTTCCCATCTGTTTATCCTTCTCCTCCTTCTTGCCCATTTGTTGTCTCACTTAACTGTGTATTTTGCACTGTGACTTGGCTGAGACTAGGTAAACATTTGGGATTTGAAGGGCATTCCTGGTTTCATAGTTCATTCGCCCTTTCTTAGAAGCTGTGTCTCACAGGAGACTAAAAAATACCCCAAATATAGTTCTGCCAGACATTTACACTGCATCCCTCCCATTGCCAGGGCTCYTTGCTTGTTGCTCAGTGTCCTAGTGATACTCCATCCTGCAATGATGACAGGATGCTGCACTTTTATCTTTAGAACATTGTCCAAAGCAATGCTGAGCAATGACTGGCAAATATTTACAAGCTGGTTTCTAATCAGATGAATGCTATTGTTTGAAAACTGAATGGGCACCAAATTCATCCATGTTGTAACATTGCTGATCTCAAAAGAGTCATCTCTGAATGAATTTGGTATTTGGTACATTCATATAGTAAATGATGATTAGCTCCTGTTCATCAAAGCACTAGGAAGAAATGAGATTTWCAGTCTCTACTGTTAGCTATCCCCTGCTATCCTTTACGCTACAAAAGATGGCACACTTCAGCAGGAAACTTAGCATCAGCAACTAGATGAGTAAGCCTCGATCTAAATACAAAATTTATTTTGTACCTGCAGCAAATTTCTTACCCTGTACTAGAATATCTGTACTATACTGTACGACTCTCTACTATGATACTGTCATTGATTTTTCTTTTGCACCTCTTGGGTGACTTTTCCAGTCTAATAGATTTTAAATTCAGGAAGATTTTTTTGCTTAATATTCATTTTAAAATTTGTTTTAAAAAATCTTTGTTTTATTCTTTCTGGGTATCTTTCCCTATACTTCCCTAGGCAGAAAAGCTTATTTTTCATCTTTTGGTGTTTACATCTTTCAGCTACTTCATAACTCCTCTAAATTTTTTAATTTTAATTTATTTTTTAGCTTTTCCTCCATTTAGCAAATCATGCAACCCCCCCTTTTTTTTTGCTCTGCTCTGACCTCCCATGATTTGTCTTCCTCCGTCGTGTATCAAAAATTAAATATAAAAGTGGCCTTCAGTCCATTTTCACTGCTTTGTAAAAATAATTCTCTGTGAAATATTTGATATCTTTCTTACACCTCTTACTATTTGACCTCTTATTATTATTAYTAATGACATTTAATTCAGATGATTGATTTTTCCTTGTCTACCAAATTTATGCAACAGATCTTTTAGAATATCAGAAAAGAGAAAAAATATGTACTGCAAAAACTCTATTTGGGGGAGAAAAAAGAGAAATGWATACCAGCTTGCACGGAAAGGCAGGCGTCTCAGCTTGCAGGCTAGGTCTTTCATGACGCTTTCTTTGGATACTTTGGAAAAAGTCACTCTATATATAGAGAAACAGGGGCCTGAGATAATATTTCAACACGTCATTTTATTTTCTCTCAGTGTTCACACTCTCATTGGTTTGTCATGAGGTTCTTGCTGTTCGGTTTGTCATTATTATGTTGGTTACTGATGAAACTGCGGGTGATTTTGGTTGGTTGTACATTTATGCCAGGTCACTGGGGAAGAGAAGTTGTTAGAGACAGCCAACAGACAGTAAGAGCTGCAGAAAATGAGGAAAGGACAATAAAAAGGGCCCCGATGGAARCCGAAGTCCAAGGCCTGGTGCATACTAGTGTGATCTGGCTTAGACGACATGAGTTGGTAATCAGTCATCACATTAAAAAAAAAAAAAAAAGTACCTGACTGTTAAACTTTGAGTCTCAATACAGTAAATGCTCCCATGGCTAAAACTGAGCATAAGAGAGGCAAGAGATGATGAAATGTTCTTCAACTTAAAAAATACTGTTATTACAGACTTACTTCTTTCTGGAGAACTGCTATTCTGTTCACACAATATCCTGGTATTCTTGAAATAGCTGAAAGGGAGATGGCTGTGTGGTAAACAGGAAAAACTGGCAACTGAGTAGCTCACCAGAGGAAATGGCTGTAACTAAAAGAAAAATTAGATATTCCCCTTAAACATAAATCAAAGAAATGTATTTAATATACACTGACTATTCATGGAAATGTTGTAGAATGGAGCAGTAAATAAAACTGTGCTTCAAAGGTGAGAAGACCTCTATTCTAAAGCTCTGTGGATGTAAGACCATAAATGACCACATTAAGAAAATTTCACAACTTGTTTGTCACAGAAGCTGGTGTGCTCAGGTCTGCCTGCACGGAGGCTCCTGGCTTCTTTCTTGCCTCCCTAAATCTGAAGCCTTCTGAAGCCTGAAACTTCCTTAGAAAGCTGGCGAATGCTGGCTGAGCCCGTGCATTCGGCTCTCGCGTTAYGGGGTCAGGGGACACTTCAAGTGTAATGGCCATTGCCTGAAAGCTCACGTCTGCATCCCTATAATATAGGATAGGCGCTGGGGAAGATGAGTGTCATTGTTACACCCTGATTGTAAAATAAATAAATTGTATCTTTACTTTTATCCAGAATTCTCAAAATGGCCTCTGTCTGGCAGTCACCAGGGTGTTTCTGTTAAGAGGCTTTTACAAGTTGGGCAAGTAGTTTAAGGGACAAGTAGCTCTCTGAGTGAGCAGCTGTACTTGGTAGTTCACCAGGCTAGATTCTGTGCATCTTCAGTGTCTGGAATAATCCCAGCTGGTGAGACTGGGATTGAGCTATTGGGTGAGCTGTGCTGGAAGTGAGAGGTGGCTTGTGCAAGTTAGGTAGTTAGTTTAAGGGACTGGTAAATAATAATACGAACTATGAGTCTCTGAAAATCACCTTTCTTTTTGTTTTTGTGCCTAATAGTTCATATGGTAAGAGAACTGACATAAAGAAGTGACTTTTTTTTTTGGGGGGGGGGGGTTATGAAGATATTTTAATTCTGTAACAATTAACCAGCTTGTTAAATGCTTCAATTAAAATATAACTGGTTAGATCAATTAAAATGTAACCACTGTCTCTGTTTAATCAGTCCCAAAGACACTCGATTTCAGGCCATAGAGAAAATGCTGGAAGCTGGAATTAGTGTTTTCTGACACATATGCAGTTGCAGGACAGGTCTGATACTCAGAAAGTGAATTGAACATGTGTATGATTTCTGAACAGGCAAGTTTCATGCTGCCAGCTGCAGCAGGTCTGCATCCTTCCGGGACCCTGGGAAAAGTACAAAAATGATGACTCCCAGGAGCAGCCACAGAGGCGGCCAAGATAAGGATCTCTGAATGTTTGAGAACTTCTCCCCACTTCAGTTGACTTTTCTCTGTGCTGTCTGGCAGCTTGTGCCAGCCCTCTCCCTCTACCCAGACAATCTCTTCAACCCTGCTTCCTATCCTGAATCTTCTCTACTGCCTTGTCTTCATCGATTCACTTCTGTCTCCCATCCTCRCCAAAGGAGCTACAGAATACTTTTGGTACCCTTGTGATGGGACTGGCACTTTTTGCTTTGCCCTATGTTTTATTCTTTCCATCTGCCCCTTACTGCTCTCTCCAAGTGTTTCTACAGTTCCCAGCTCCATGGAGCCTTGCTCTTGATTGTGTAGTCTCAAAGTCTCAAAGTTGTCCAAGAGCAAAGATGCCTACAGTGGCCCATGTATGCATGTGAACAGCTTCTAAAATAGCACCAATCACAAATTTACAAAAGTTCAGATTTCTTTTTCCTATGTTATATACCTTAAGTAGTGAAAGCTAGTTCTTGTGCAGACTCTTCTTCTGAGAAACTGATCTGCCTCTCCACTCATGCACAGCATGACAGTAATACAATCTGGAAATGTTATCTTTATGTTCATTTTATTCAAAATTATTGTATTTAAAAAAATATTTACTTAAAAATATACAGAAAGAAATTTATTTAACTACTTATTTTGCCAGTGTACCATGTTCTTCTTTGCTACATCCTTCAGCAGTGCTGTGAGTTTTGTACCAACAAAATCAAAAGAAAAGACATGTCTTGGTTATGGTTATGAGAAGAAACTGSAGGAAACTTCACAGGTCAGCCCAGTGTCTCTGAAAGGCAACATTAAATGTTCTGTACTAGATTGGCTAAAAAGAATCGGTATCACACCTGGATCTTTTGCAATATGCTCTTTGGAGACAACTGGGAACATGTTGCAGAGAGGCACTTTCTACTGTGATCTAAATCTGCACATCTAAAATAAGCTGCTGGCATAAGGACATACACTGTTTTGGTACGCAGTCAGCAAGACATGCTTCTGGGAACGTTGCTGTTTACACTTTATGTACTTTAAGGAAAACAGATTTACTTGGAATACCTCTGACCACAGCATTTGAAATTCCGTGCCTAGGAACTACTGTGAAAAGCCTTTTAAAACACCTTAAGAAGAGAAATCCACAGCAAATGCTTTTGTGTCTTTGTTCTCTGCTCCATGTTATAGATAGGAGACAGCGGTGGCAGGTGAAGGAGGAGCCCATGCGTGTCCTAGACTGCAGATCTGGAATTCCAATGCATTGGTACCTTGGCACTCACAAGTTAATGATTCAAAGTTGGACCACACTCATAACTGCAGGAACGAGGAGCCACGCTGAAAACCATGCAGCATTCAGAAAAAATATTCTTTTGAAATTGGAGCAGTGTGCTGTCCCTGTGAGCCCTCACTCTCCTCAAATAGCCCGGAGCAATGAAATGGTAAAAATTGGCACCAAAAGCACTAAGTAATTAGCTGAAACAGCCTGGGGGAAGGAGAGCTGTGGGTTCACACTCATCTGCTGCCTGCCTGCAGGTGTATTTGTATGTCCCTAAGATACAGTATAAGCATTTCCTTAGCTTTTTGAGGCATGGATCAGTGTGCAACAGCCTGATGGATACATTAGAGATAACAGAAGATAGAAAGACAGCATTACTTCAGCCTTCAAAGTAGAAACTGTTTTAAGGAACCTGTCACAGTGGGGGACTCGAGCAGTGCTTCAGTGGTATGGGCCAAGTAGCCTGACTTTGGGTCATTTCAGTGGCAGCCTCACAGACTGCAAGAGCAGTCCTTTGGTCGAACAAGTCCACTTTGTGCAGCTTACCTAGAGCCAAAGATTGTCACTGGAAAATGACCTGAAACTGGGACAATTTGTAAATTAACAATGATGAACAGTGGTCTGCTGCTGCTGGCTCTTTTGTGTGCCAGGATGGTTGGGGGTAGAGAAGGGCGC
This sequence comes from Rhea americana, assembly GCF_003343005.1. NCBI lineage: Eukaryota > Metazoa > Chordata > Aves > Rheiformes > Rheidae > Rhea > Rhea americana. Next base: position 1,344,615 of record NW_028186343.1, read on the forward strand.
AGGGGGCAGCTAGAAGTTAGATGGACAGAAAGCAGCTAGTTTCAGCTACAGCCCCTTGAAGGTCCTTCTGTCCGTGATGTAAGATGAAGCTGCCTGTTCCAGCCTCACTTGYGCAGGGTGAAGGTGATAGAGGATCAGAAGCCGTGACTGGCTTTTGGTAGCCTTCCTCCCTGTACATCTAGCCTTAGCAGAGCCCAGGTCCACCATGGGTGTCAGTCCCTACAGAATATATCAGCAGTGTCCATGAAAGCCGTACAAACAGGACTAGAGGATTACGAGTGCTTTACAACATAGCGCTAGGTGGCAACAAACAAGCCATGAAGAAAACCAGTCCGGAATAAATAGTCCCAAAAACAATGCCCAAAAGTCAGTTGTATAATAAGCCACTTAGCAAGTACTAAAAGCTTTTCTTCCTAATCCTTCTGTCACATGTTTTTATAGCTGAAAATAATTAACTRCTCAATATTGCTCAACAAGTAGGAGTTTATTTGAAATCACTTGTTAACAGAAACAACAGGAGCACTGAGACAAGCTACTGAGAATTTCATCTGGTGTCTGAAAACACAACTTAAWCGTATTAATTTTAGTGTTTGAGAGTCCAGATTTAGGGCAAAGAAAGAAAGATTTCTGAGGTGGGAATTACTGTTTGGATGGAGGAGTAATATAGAAGAAATTTGCTAAAGCAATACACGATGTTATTTAAAGATAAGACAAGAAGGCATCAGTCTGTCACTCTTTAATAAGGATTCTAATATATATATATATATGTTACTTAGTTCTAAAAACTGAAAACAGATTGTTAAACTTTTGTTGGGATTTATCCATTGAAATATATCACAAATCTCTTTTCCATAAGCAGCAACACAACTGTGACAGCACAAAGTTCTGTATGTGCAAAGATCTGGTGGGCTGTGACCTCCTGACAGGCTGATAAATTTAGGCTGCTAACTGTGGATCCTATAGTGACTGCATGCATTTATCCATAACAACTTTTTAATTTGAGAGTGAGAAGAGGGATTTTTCATGTAGTTTTTTAAAATTAAGGCCCTTCTTAAAAACTAAGCATTTGGGAGCAAATTTCAAATTTGGATGTCTAAATCTAGGATCTTAAATCAGAATTTAGCTACTCAGCAGCATAGCCTTTCAAGATTGGTAAGCGGCAGACACTTCACATTTCAATTCACTGAATCCTGCTTTTGAGCAGTGGGAAAATTCTCAGCCTGTGTAGCAAGAAAATAAATGCTTTATGAAATGTAACAGAAGTCAGCAGATGAAAAAGTGGCTCACAAGCATTTATAATACCTTCTACTGATGTCTTGGTGGAAAATGATCATCTTCCATGCCTGTCTGTATCATGCTGCCGCCAGGTGTTTCTCTGGTAGCCTGATTTGCCTGTTTGAAATTATTTCAAATGGACCATTGTGTCRCACATGACCTGTTTTTTAGAAGAAACTTCCAAATGATTTGTCAGGAAGCAAGTCACTGAAAATATCCCCAGGAGCTGGCAAAGGATGGACAAGTCAGTGTTAGCCTTTCAGGCAGGCAGGAGGAACAGGKAGGGGCTTGGGAAAAGTTCAACAAATCAAGTAAACATGTAATGTGAAGCCAGAGTAATGTATTCTATATATTACTATATAGTAATATATATTATAGACACATAAATAGAATATGTGTATTCTATATATTACTACATATATTACTATATAGAGTAATATATATAACAACTTAGAAGTAATATATTCTYATTAATCCTACTCATCTCTTTGTGCCCGTGAGAGAAAATATAACCACTGCTAAACTCACTCCGGATACCACCCTCCTTTCTTCCTCTTCACAGGTATTCTRCTACAACACGGTGGATTTGATCTCCTCAGGGCCTTTATAAAAAAATGTATGGGTTTGAGTTTTGAAGTTCCRTTTCTTGAACTCCTCCGAGATTTCCAGGAAGGATTTTCCCTTTGTCTCAGGAAGGAAGAACCCAACGTAGAGAGCAGTGCAGATGCAGACCACAAAGAATGGGACGTAGCAGAAATGTGCTAGACTCTTCTGAGGGGGAAGAAAAACAAGACAGTGTTGGAGACATTCTGCAAAATGTCAGGCYACTAAACCCCTTTCCTGCATGGACTAAATTCACCCGGGGAGTACTTCTATGCTCACTGGTGTGGGCCTCACAAGCCTGGATGCAGCAATTCTCCAGCATAACTTGTCTTTTGACAAAGAAAGAAAGAATCTCAAAATACCCGTTCCTATCTTTCTCTCTACATAATTGTACAGAAAGGGGACTCACTGTGAGGGATAAGACAGGGGCATATTGTGGAGTTCTGCTTCCTTTCACCACAGGAAACACCTTAGGGAAGAGAGCYAGAGTCTGACCAAGAGGAATTATGTCACAACTCTGGTCCCAGCCATTCTCAATTGAGGACAGAGAAGGAATATTGGCCATAAGAGCCCCAAATTAATCTGATTCCAGACTCACATCAGAAATCACTGTAGAGAACACATGGGAAGTTGGGTTTAGAGGAGTTCYTGTCCACTTTCCTCATAAAGGCAATTTTCATGGCAGTGCTATCTTACTGTGCACCTGCAACTTGTGATGTTTCCAGGCCCTGTCTCATCTCTTTGGCAGTGTCATAGTCTCTCTCACAGAAAATGCTCAAGAACTGCAGGTGCCTGYATTTCCTTGAGAACCCACCACGATGAATGGAAAGGCTGTTCCGACCAGGAACAGATTGAACCAGAGCAGAGAGCCACAAATCATGTAAGCAGCTGGCCGGGACATTTGATCAAAAACTTCTGTGGGCAGAACTCCGGTTACACCAGCTGSAAAAGAAGTGGCAAGAAAATTAAAAATATCGTTGATGTAATATTTAAAGCAAGAGAACAAGTACTAACAAGCAAAACCAACATGAAACATGAGAACAGGGACCAATTTTCGGTAAGYTAGTCTCACTAGTCAACAGTGCCAAAACAAGTGGTAACAGAGCTTAACTGCAGTGGGGAAATTTTAAGTTAAGTTTAGGAGCTGGCTCTCCTATTAGAATGAACTTCTGGGAAAGGTTTTGTAATCCACATTATTCTCACTAGAATCAGATTGGGAGAATAGCTTACAATTAATTCAGCCGTACATTGCTGTAGAAATTGGGTCTAGAAATTATTTCCAACCCATACAGTATCTGACACTTGCAGTTTGGTTACTCTCTTACCTGCCCTTACTTCAAACTGATGTAGATGAACAGAGCCTCACATCTACACACATACCGAGTAAACACGTGCGTGCATGTACACACACACACACACACACACACACACAAAACCTGTGTATCTGCACACAGTCACAGAAACTAATGGATTCTGCCAAGAAAATGCATGTTAATAAGCTAACAAATAGACATGGTGTATGCAAAAAAAAAAAAATCTAATGACAGAGTTATCAACCTTTAGGACTGAAATGATGCACTAGAAGTACTGGTGTCCAGCCCTAGTGAACCGGGTATGACATCAAAAACTTGCTGTCTCTTCAAGACAAGAATTACATTCAGGACTGATGATTTACTTTCAAGTTTCCTTTCAAACATCACCTGCAAAATGCCATCCCAAGATGACTTGTAAGAAGAAAAGACAGAAAGAACAGCACAGACTGTCCYTGTACAATTCTCCCTTACAGGGGCATGCAAACCCCTGGGAAACTGCTGAAAATCACTGGCAGAAACCTGATTTATTTGGGTGTGCTGTGGCTAAAGAGAGCTTGCCAGTGTCCATAAGCTGCCCATACACATCTCCAAACCCCAGCAGTACCCAAAAGGYCAGGGAAGACATGCTGGGAACTGACCTGGTCCAATTCCAAAGCTCAGGATGTAGGCAAAAATGCAGACCATGCTGAGATAGGGCATCCAGCTAACCTGAGTCTACAGCCACAGAGAACAAGGGAAGATCAGTTGAGACACTTGCAGTATTTGCCATCACTCAACACCCCAGTCATACAAGATGCAAAGTCCAGACTCCTTTTCCCCTCAATAACTAAGTGAAGTTTGATACCTGCTGGCTTAGAGCGACCATGAAGACAACGGCCCATCCTGCCATGAAGCTGTACCCCCCCAGCAGCAGCGGCCTCCGACCAGCATAGTCTATGATCATGTTCTGCACAAAGCAACACAGCAAAGCAACACAAAATATTTAATGGCTGTTTATGCTTCCCACCTGCTTCCTCTGTCCCATTTCAGATCTCAGTGCCTAGCTTGCTCTACAACTTGCTCTATAGCTGCTTCAAGGATGCACTTCTTAGCAAAAAGAGATTGGCTGCCCAGCAGGTATGTCAGGCAGAGAGCCAGGCAAGCTGGTGTTCAGGGGAGATGAGAGTGTCCCAGCTGAGGCTAAACTGGCACTACCTATAGTGACATGAAGCAAAAGGGTTACATTTTCTGCAGACAATTCCTCTGCTTCTCRAGCTGGGTCCTTGGTCGGCCCAAGAGAGATTCACGTAGCAGCTATTCTGTGTGTGTTTGTTTGTTTGTTTTAATCAAGACTAAAAGTCTAAGGAAATTTGGTGCTGAGAAGTGGCAAGCTAAGGAGCTGAAAAGTTTGTTTCTCCAGACCTGTGTTAAGTTTACTTCTCTAATGTCTATTTTAGAGAAAAGGAAATCAACTAAAGCTGAAAGTCCAGTATGGCTGGATCGAGCGTGCCTTGGGGCTGCTGAGGTCCTTRCTCATTGCTGTAACTCATCATAAAGAGACAGGGTCTGGAGAGTGTAGCATCCCTCAGGATGCTTAGGAAAGACTGCAGGGCCACAGACTGCCAGGCACAGCTTGCGAGACAAAAGTCAGCCTCTGTCGTGGGGGAGGCAACTGGACAGACCTCCCCTGGCAAGCCTGAGTGCAAGTCCCTCTGCTACTGTTCTCTTCACCAGCCTCTGAGTTGTGCCCACAATTATGATGATAAATAATCACTCTGGTTACTTTGGCAAATGTCTGTTTTAAATTATAATTGTAGAGTTTCATCTTAAAGGTTGAGGATATAGGCAAATGGCAATGTGCATGGACAAAAAGCTAAGCATTTAAACCCTTTCAAACAGCAGTTTCCAGATGGTTATGAAGATACAATATCTTACAAACGACCTCCACATTAACCTATGTGGACATGAACGCTGAGGGACTACCTGACTGCTGGGTATAAACTGCTGCTTTGGGATGAAGGGCAATGTAAATCTGAAATTTGTTATTAACAGCTTCCTGACGGTTGACAGAGCCTACGGAGGCTTTAAGAGTCTCACACAAGTAACGGATGTGATCAGTTCGCAGCTTCCCGTGCCGATTACAACATAGGGGATTTTTTCCTGTGGAATTCCAGCCTCTTGGAACACATAAGCTGCATAAAAATACATCTGAGGAGAAAASAGAGGAGAGAACTGTAAGGGAAGATACCTGAAAACACAACCCACTGCTTTTCCTGAAGACCATGCAGGAAATGACCAATGTCATATGGGCAGTTTTGACAGCATCTCTCTGAATGTTTCCATAATGCACAGATGGACTTTGGAAACCAAATGTCTGAGAATTGCTCTCAGATGCTGATGAAAGAGTCTCTCAAAGTAGGTGGTCTGCAAAGCAAACACCCGCATGAATTTTATATTGCAGGACAATTAGAAGGGTACTAAATACAGACTGGTCCCTAGGGAAAAAAAAGGCCTTTTCCATGATGCCCAGTATACTAGATACAAGAAGAAGCACTTGTAAGAATAGGAGACTCTCATCAATAATGAAAGACTGTTGTCTCCCGATCTCTCAGAAGACTGTTGGTGTACATAGATTTTATCTTGTTTTCCAWCATTTATTGGCTTTTCCATCCAACCTTCCTCACTTCATCTAGGGCTGGATGCCAAAGGGATTTATTCTGTGTACTAAATAGGCAGTGTAGCACAGATCTAGTATTTGTTCTCAGCTCTCTCTTTATGCCACCATTTTACATGTTCCAATTTAACTTCTCCTACTGGGAAAAGTGACTGCTTCATCACTCTGTTCATATCTCCTTCAGCAAGCAGATCTCTGCAGGCAGTGCAGGCCAACTTGCTTTCTGCTGCAGAAGGAAATTTAAACCTGGGAGCTTGCACCCATGTCTCCTGATACAGCTGCTGCTGGTTGCCGTGGCTGCAACACTGCTTACCGAATCATTCCCACAGAGCTGCATGGCACTGCTCAGCACGATGATACTCATCAGCTGCCACCGCACAGCTGGGTTCTGGAACAGCTCCCAAGGCTTTTTCGCTCTCTGACCTTCAGTGGCAGCCTGTTCAGCTAGCATCTCTTCCAGCTCTGCGTTCAGGTCACAGTGGCCTCTGAGCTTCTGCAGTGCTGCAAGGACAAAAGGAACCTCTTTTCCCCTGAGCTCAAAGCACTTTATCTTCCTTTTGCCTCCCTCTGCAGGGTGAGGGATCAAGCAGCAAGCGGTGGCTGCGGAAAGCTGTGGAGCAGTCTCTGTTCATACATGGAGAGGGCAAGTTGTGCTGCAGCCACTTGAAGAATTTTGGKGAAAAGGGACTGCAAATCCTTCGCTGTTGTTTGACAAGGAAGTATTTCCAACCACTGTCATTTCAGCAGCCATGCTTCTGACTTGCTTCTCAAGTAACTTTCCTGGGAAATTAAGGGAATTAAATGTTCTTGGTACATAGCACATGTTTCCTAGAAACTAATTCTATTGTCTCTGTATATGGGGATTTGTGTGCTACAAATCTAAGCAAATCCCTTAATATGAACTGGCTTCAGATTTGGTCATGAGCTCTTCARCTAGCATTTATTTCACTTCATAGTTACAAGACATATACTCCATTGTGAACACAAGTTCCACCTTTTGACTCTGCCTTTGTAGGAAAAAGTCTTTTGTAAGAAAATGCCTTTCAGTTTTCTTAATACATTAAAAAAATGCGTAAGATTATAACATGTTTAGTTTGGAAGGAGGAAGCAATTGCAACTTGATGTGACCCTTCTTACATACAAAAATTGTGGCACCGTTCTCAAAAGATATGAGCCCAAGTCTGCACAAAGGCAAGCCATCAGCATTTGGAATTACTGTAGTTGTTTATACAAATACATACCCAACCACCACCYGGGCAGAGATAAGGGTACAGCAGTAGAAACAATTATAGACATTGCCTGCACTACATGTTTTGTGCAGGTCAAATATGGTCCTCTGGTTTAGAAAAACATCATCCAGATATTCGGCCATATCATGAGACCAGTGTGATAGGCATGGTATTGACTTAAAGCTTTTATGCTCATCTGAGGTCAGTAGAGTTACCAAACAGAGTATCTGTGCTGGAAAGAAGCCTGTGTTTCAAATTGCTGTGAGCTAGACAAACTGGACTGTATATTAAGACTATGCAGTCCAACTTCTTGCTGTTTATCTGCCCAGCCAATGGATCTCATGCTCTTAGTGAGAGGCTGAGAGTTACCCTGGACTCACCAGAGATGCAGGATTCTTTGTCTCCTCGGTCAATTAAGAGATATCTGGGACTTTCAGGGACCCAAGGCAGAGCCATGAGCTGGATCAGGGCAGGCACCACATTGCTAGCTAAAAGGAGCGGCCAGCTCTTTTCCTCTCCTAGTAGCTCCCTGCAGAAAAAAAATATATATAAACTTGCACAATACATTTTACAGTATGGCAAGAGCCCAGCATCCTCTGCTGTGTGGGGGCACTGGAAAAGAAAGAAAAGAGAGGGGTGGTAAAGCATAAAAAGGAGAAGATATTTAATGAGTATAAACTGGGCTTGTAGCTGTACATTACCTGAGTCCAACAACCTGCCCCAGCACCAGCCCCAGGGCTGTAAACGATGCAGAGGTCAAGGCCACAGCTCCTCTGAGCTTCTTTGGGGCACTTTCTGCCAGATACATGGGCTGAATGTTCATGCTTACACCTGGGCAAGGCAGACAAACGCTGACCTCAGCTTGGAGACAGAGGAGATGGGGACAAGTGCAGCCAACCACCTCTCGAGGTCAACAGCTGGACTCTTTTGTCTACTGTAGGCAACAYGATGACTGATGTGTCAGTGCTTAGGATTTACCCAAACATTTCATTTTCCTCTTATTCATTGCATAAGCTGCTACACATAGATTTTGATAGTTATAAGAAGAAATAGGTAAGAAAACTGAAACCTGGCTGGGCCTATCATGGTCTCTTCAGGAATAAACATAATGCCTCACTCTAGTCCCCCGTTTTGAGGGGAAAATCATATTTTAAGTCACTTGTGTCAGTCATTCCCTGGGATGAACTTCTATGAAAAGTTTAATGTTGGTGCTCACCCTGGTAAGTGGCTGATAACATTCTTACAAGCAGAGAGAAATCAACTGTCAGCCCAGTTTCTACCAGAACTCCCCTCCCAGCATGCATACTGCACACAGATGTTCACATGTGTATTACACAGGCACAATTTCTTGTGTACGCTTAAAAAGATCCTTAGAAGCAAAAAATAAAATCTGTATATGCAACTTGAATTATTGAATGAATTATTTTAATGGCTTAGATGATTCCTACTTAAATCTCTTCTAGCTGATACTCCTCTCACATTTGTTCTGTTGTGTTTCTCACATTTCCATACCTGCATTCAGGCCAGTAAAGAATCTGCTGAGCATAATCATTTCAAAGGATTTTGCCATTCGACTGAATCCTGACAGGACTGCAGCTATGATCACAAACACATTGTTCAACAGCAGAGACATCTTCCTTCAGAGAGAATAGACACAACTGTGAGGTCAGATATGAGTGAGGTTTAATTATTAGATAAAATATTTCACGTGGCAGATCCAACTTCACRTGCCTGAAAGCTCAAGGTGGGCTGCTCAGCTCTACAGCAGAATGTCCTGGTTACCCCAAAGGCTACTTGAGATGACCTTGTGCACATGGCACATTGAACAGACTTGGTGACTTGTTACAAAACCAGGAATCAACACTGGCAGMTAATCTGCATGGCTCACACAGGGCCACATCCGACTACCAGCATGATCAAGGGGATCCCTGCAGGGTCAGCTTTCGACACACTGAAGGCATCACAGGGTCCCTACCCAGGTTCATTGCTCTTGCACTTACACGTTTCCTTCTTAAATAGGATGGGTATTCTTTCAGTAAGTCAKATGTGTTTTTGTCTAAAAGCACCAATTTGTTGAAAGAGGTATGTTTCATGTAATAGGAAAAGCCTTATGAAACTTCCATCAAAAAGTTTTCATGTGTCCCATGACAGCAAGAGGCAAGAGCTGTTCCAGGCTGGGTTTTGAGACATGAAATACTGCCGTACAAGGTAGTGTCTCCCTGCCAGCTCGGAATGTTAATGGCAGACTGATCTGTGGTGGAAAAAGTCTTCTCATGATTTTAACTACAGTGGATATTTGGCTGTAGGGCTCTTAATTCCACATGGATTAATGGAAGCTACAAAGCATTAAACAAAATTCAGTGCTGTATTACCTTCCCAACATGATTGCCATGGGACCAGCCACAATAGCCCCAGTGAGTCCTCCTAGAGGGTACGCGGAGACAGTGAAAGACCACAGAAGCAGGATCAYGTTGCTCTCAAGGGGAACGCCTGTGCGCTCCAGCCACGTTTCGTTCATAAACCTCTGAATGTACTGCAAGGGAAGGACAGTGCTGCTTAACTGCAACGTAGAGGTTAAGGACACTGAGAAACGTAAAGGATTTTTCTTAAGAGATYCATTTATTCTGTGTCCATGGCTCCAAACCTTTGGCTGAAAATGACCTCCGTTCTCAGAAATGTTTTTAACAGGCACTAAGGGAGTAAAACTTTAGCTGTTGATAAGCTGAAACTGGTTTATATATTAATTACCTATCTTGGATTTTTAAAAAATGTATTGCATGGGTCCAACTTCGAATTCAGGGGCAAAACGCCATTTTAGACTATGTAAGTTGGAAATTTTTAGAATTATATTTGCTAAAATAATTGAAACAAGGCTTTCGAGTGACATCTTTGACAAATGACATTCCTTAAGGGTGGCTGGTGACACCATGGTCCTGTAAATAAGCTATGAATTATCCCGAGGGAACAGCATATCCATTCTTTTTCATCCTTAGTTTTAGCAGACTGTACATTTGGTGATAGGCCATTTTTCACGGCCTGACTGAAGGCACTAGGGGTCTGCCGGCAGGAAGCTTGGCTCCTGTCTCGGGGGGAAGCTCTCAGACTAGCAGTACTTACTGAAGTCGGAGCATTGATGATGGAGATGTTGTAACCATACTGGAAAGTGCCTCCAATCCCAGCGGCACATATTGTCAGGATCAGGATCTTGCTCTGAAGCTGAAGAAGATGGACAGAAATGGATGGCTTTTTTGCAAAGAATAAAGTAGCCCAGCAGGAATTTGGCCCATTCACACTTTGAGTGRTGTGAAGTGAAAATTAGAAGAGGCTACAAACATCTTCATAAAATGGGAGGACAGAAAAAAAGATGGAAAAAAAGTACAAATTTTTAAACYTTATGGCCCCCTCTACTGCAAAATAGTATTTTTAATTCATTGCAATTCACAAAGAATTTGGAATAGCTTTTGGACTGAGGCCTCCAATGTCCTTCATTTAATAATGTGTGCTTAAAAAAGTGCTCAACAACAATAAATACTGGTACAGGCTTGTATTATTGCTTCAATTAATTCAGTTCATTTCAAAAATCTGGATTCCCATGATGATATATTCAGGAAGCATTCCTAAGTTTTATGTCTTCTGTCTCATTTTTGTCTAAGCTCTAGCAGACAGAGCTTCCCTGTAGTACTGGGGATTTTCTCATGGCTATATGTATCCTGTGTGCTTCTGATTCATCAGCATGCTGTTTCTTCTACCTCCTCCTTGAAATTTTACTTACTTTGTCCTTTCGTTTCAGTTTAAAGTAGAGACCCTTTCTTATGCTGCTTCACATTTCATACAGAGCAAACAATGCCTCTCTGTTGAACTTTCTCATTACACYGTTGTTCCCGCAAGTTCTTGTGCTTATCAGTTTGTAATTTCTTATTCAGCCAGAATATTGTCTGGCTGACGCAGCTTGAAAGCTGAGAGCTCACCTGCAGGTCTGCGAGCGAAAAGCGCACATCTTCCCCACCTTGCACTACGATGCCCTGACTGTACCAGGCGTAAATGTGGGTCCCACTGCAGAACAACCCTGGGGCTGACTGTGCAGAGTCAGGGACTGCATGGAAACTGCCGAAACACAGTGTTGCTGATCTTTCCCCTCTGTCAAGTTTGTAAATCTCAGGTCGTTCTTGCCACTGTCACCTCGACACTTTGCAGGGTGTCTGGCTCTGCCTCCAGACCGACCTGCTGCTTCCCTAGAGAAGCGCAGCTGGGGGTTTGCATCCCACTCTTGGTGAACACCCATTCCTTGAGGCTGCCACACTGTGCCACTGGCTGGTCTCTGTGTCACCCCCAGGCCCTGTCAACTCATGCCTGTTTTGTGCCTGTGCCTTTGCTTTCCCCTTSTGCATGTGAGATGCTGTGACTGGCGAGCTCTGCCCTGCTGCTCTCCCTGGGCTGGGAGCTCTGGCCCATGTCTCAAGCCCACCCTGAGCTCACTGGGGACCCCCAGGCTGCCTGTAGCCAGGTCTTAGCCTGACACTTCCTGCACAGTGTTAAGGGTAGTCCAGGCCCAGGACAGCTCTTAACAGTCCCCTGTTTGCAAAACCCTCCCACGGGGGCAATGGGGTACGAGGAGCCACTGCTCAGCAGTGCAAGGCACCTCAGGCTGGATTTTGTCTTGCTACATGAATGCTACTATTGATCCTGGGAAGAAGACAGACAGCTCAAAGCCAGGGAGTCCTCTGTGCTCTACTTGCTCATTTTTCTCTTACATAGCCATCTATCAAAATATAGAAGGGTTTCCCWGCTCTTTCAATAGATTTAGAATCAGCAATTCAAATAATCTCAAGATTTTTTGTTTCCTCAAGGACTTTTCTTGTAAATAACTTCTATGACAGCCTGAGACAAGATGTTTTCCTAGGACAGAGATGAAGCCAGGCTGCTCCCACCATGCAGCAAGAAGGTGAGCCCTTTGCTGTYCCCATTAGAAGCAGTTACGTTTCACTCGCTTCCACTTCCCCTGTCTGCACCACTTACTGTCTCACGAATCAGAACTGAGCTAAGGCTTGTGCTCCTGAGACCTCTGTTAYTCACAGTTGCCCCAAGTGTGCAGCTAAGAGATTTCTGCAATAGCAGGCACATTGCTTCTCTTCTAATCGCAGTAGCTAGGATGTAACCCTACTCCTGCTCATTTCCCTGCTTTCATTATAGAGTACATCTCCGATCAGCTCCTGTATCGCAGAGCTCCTTCGTGGTTCTGGGCTCAGCGAAGGTGCTTTGCTTCTGCCTTCAGCTGCCAAACAGTTCTGTGCTTAGAGCCATGCTGTATTTACAGTGTTACCTTCCCAAAACTTCCCTAATACTCTGCACTACTGTCCCAGCCACTGTGGTGGCATTGAGCTGCTAGGAGAGCCGTCAGTCTGTCTGCTTTATCCCAGGGACTCTGATGACTTGGACAATTAATTCTGTAAGTACCTTCTAATACTCACACAACCTGCTAAAAATTAAAATAAGAATTTTATCCATCAATAATAATAGTAAAATAGATGGTTTTTACCAGTCTCTGTAGCTTGTTCATCTCCTTAGGTAGGTCTTCATCTGTTTGCTAAGGTCTCTGGTACTTTCAGCAGTGCTCTAAAGGATTATTTAAATCTCCAGGACTGGAATGTGCATTTAGTCACCCATTACGTTATGATAAAACACTTGACTTGGCAGGTGTCCTGCCAAGTGATTTACATTCTCAAAACAGGGCTTCATGATCATTAGCAAGAGGCAGTTCAGTTTTGTTTTAAGTACATGACAGTTTAGGGAAATGGTTCTGCAATATCCAGAGTTGCCTAAATCCTCCTGAAGGGCAGTGTAGCAGACAGCAGTAAATTCCCTCTCAAAGTGTCTGGCCCTGTTCCCCAGTAGTGTTTATCTGATTGAATGCAATYGAAGCAGAAAGAAACCAAAGCTTTTTCTGACTCCTTTTGTCTGGGAACTCAACCTAGGATCTGAAAGACAAAACAGATTATTTCCCTCTGCCCTGTCAGTCACGGGAGTGAGCCCAAAACGCCCATTATGCCAGACCTATTCACTGTGTCCCTGTCCATGTCGTGGTAACATGTAGGCAACTCAACTGGGCTGGCAAGGTGATACACAGAAGACTGCAATCCTGTTCCCTCTCCCCTCCGTTGGCACAGAACAACCAGCGCCGCTTACAGGCCTCTGTTTTGTCCCTGAATGATCATCTCTGGCTTTAATTCCACAGGACGCAGAGGGCTTTGCTTTTACCCAAGCAGTGTGACCTTCTTGTTTCTAAAGCGCATCTGCATTTAATGTGTAGAGGTGTGTATGGGAAGGTGGGCTGCTGGGGGAAGAGTGAGTATCTGGTCAAAACAGCCTCATGCAGAGTGTTACCCTACCCGGTGCCTGTCTTGAGCATCGTTCCCTCTACAGCCTCAGAAGGAGCTGCTTTCTGAAGCCGGTGCTACCAACAACTATAAATGTTTCTGTACTCTGGAAAGTACTGATCAAGGGATCAACTGAGCTCCATTATCTTTGCCTGTAGAGGCCTGCTGGAAGAGCCTTCATGCAGTGGATTAATGTCACACTGTGGCAGTTCACAGCCAATTTTCTTGAAACTCTGCTCTGTTTCAAAATCCTGGTTAAAAATTAAACAGCTTTATGCAGTAGAAACTGCCCTGAGAGGCTCCAGATAAATTCTAATGAGTAGAAAAGGTTTCATTCCACTGCAGTAATGGGTTCTTCAGCGACCTTTCATCTGTGTCTTTTGGCTTATCTTTGACGAGGGTGCAAATTTTACACTCTTTCATTTTAACTATCATCATTTAATCAGGATAGAGTAGCTGGTAAGCCTTACACAGCGTGTTTGGTGAAGTGACAGCTGCTCATCGCTACAGAAGTGGCGATGGGTAGGCTGCTTCTTTCTGTAAAAGGCATCCCTGGCAGCGAGAAGTGGTGCACACCGCTGAATGCTAGGGATGAGGCCCAGGGGGATAGAGGAATATCATTACAGGCAGTAAAAACAGAGTTGCTCTTTCAGGTAATATCTGGCCTTTCAGTGTAATGATGATATTTTAACATTTTTTAATCCTGCAGAGTGCAATTTGTGACAGATTTCAAAGTATTCAAAGTAAGTATAAGCTTTCTTTCTTTCTCTCTCTCTCTCTCTTTTTTTTTTTTTTTTTGTTAAAATGCCCCTCTGTTCTAGTCAAGTTTTATTACGCCTGAGCAGAAACACAAACCTGTTCAGCATCACAGGACTCTCTCACCTGGAAATGTGTGTGTATGTGTAAGGAGGAGGTGTTTCGAGAGTGCTGCATGAGCTGCAGCCACTAAGCGGCAGGAGAAGTACAAAGTTTCTGTGTTAGGCTCTGAATCCAAAGCACCAGCTTTGGTGTGCTGCCTGTGATGTATGGCAGCGATCAGGGGACTACTTCCAACAAGTTCCCAAATGATAACTTAGAAAAGCAGATAACTGAGAAAATAGAGTACCTAGCTGTAAAAGTTAAAACAACCACGGATACCTATCCTAGGCACCATATATCAAAAACTGTAAGACATTGAAAAAGTATCTTCCTACTGCCTATTCTGAATGGAACTAGTTTGGAGTAGATCTTTTCCAGGAAGCAAAACATATATTCTGTGTTAGGCAAGAGCTTTCTCCATTTTCCTAGCATCATATAAACAGGGACTGCTGCCTGCTGGCAGCAAGGGCAACCAAGTGCAAGTCTTCCTCCCCACGGGTGATGGCATACAGGAGTTTCAGCCTGTGGCTAGCAGGTCGAGTGTCCCTGGCTGTTTAGTCACTATGATGTGTCATGGACACCTTTGGGATAGATGAGGATTATTCCATTTCTAGCTCCTTAGATGGAAACCAACCTGTCGAAGCACATCAGCTGCTGGATAAGAGGCAACGGAGTGCAGCTCACCCAGGCAGTTGGTCCAATCCATTCCATGGGCCTGTACATCATGAATCTAATGCATCTTTCTCATTTCTGTTGATGATCAAACATAGAAATATGTATTTCTACAATGACCAGGTCAAGTACTGCCTGCTTGGACCATTGCTTTGCCTTGTTTTTCCAAGACAAACATGCACATTCTTCTATTTAACAGAAGATGAAGGTAATATGGGTTACGGTCCAAAGACAATCCTAGGGGCACTGGACACTGATGCACAGGGGCAGATGCTATCAGTAGATGTGTTTACAGCTTCTGCTGAGCTTTCCAAAGGGCCTTCCTCAGGCTGCTGCTGATTTCACCTTTACCTTCCCTGAACTGTGGAGAACCACCTCCTGCCTCTCCAAAACTCATTCTTCTTCAGACACTGTGAGAGGCATCTCCAGCTCTTTCAGACATGCCTGGAGGGGCCAAAGGGTTGAACTCTCTTTGGCAGGCGGGTGGCACTGTTGTTCCTGACATCTTTGTTTCCCTCATGCTTTAATGTGGGGGTTAAAACAGAGATCTGGGAAGCTGGGCAATGAAGTGAAGCAACTGTCTGTGGCAGTCTCTGCTGAGAGAGGAGACTGCAAAGTGAGCTCCAGAAGATAGAGGAAATCTCGCTGGTGGGCAGTGAGATACTGTGGATTGTGTCACAGGCTGTTCACAGTCCTCGYTGCTCCAGAAAGGGCATAAATCAGCTGTGGCTACGTCTGTGTGTGCACAGACTAGACTGGCCAGARTTAGGAGTCACTTGATGTTGTTCTCTGTCTTTTCTGATAACAGCATTGATGAGTGGATGGATAGATCTTTTTCTCTTATGAATCATGCTTTGTTGCTGACAGATATTCACATTGCTTGTGTTTCTAACTGTCTTCTTGCTGCACTTTTTTTTTTTTTAACAGCATTCCCAGTGTTCAGTCCTTAGGAAAAGTCCTCACAGTTTCAGAGTCACAGGTTGTGTAAGTGAGGGGAAATCTCCAGCTGCAGAGCCTATCACCAGGGCATAACCATCTCATTGCAGTTGCTCTGATTCCTGGGTTTGGAAGCCTTAACATTAAATGGGCAGAGATCCAGCATGACCACTTTGGGGACCTTCCACTCTCTTCCCTCAAATACTTTTTCATTGAACTCAAACTTGTCATCATCAAATCACCTAGTTTTCTGGAGGATGTGATGGCAGTCTCTGTGCCTGTAATTAWCTGACTGCAGGAGTAAGTGGTAATTCTGCCAGTAGGAAAGACAACACATGCTCTTTGATCTGCCATGCACTGAAAGGTTCCTACATTTTAGAGTGTTTTCATCTCAGGATCCCCTGGACCAACTGCAGGTACACTGCAAGAAGAGAAAAGAGGCTCCATTTCCATCTCTGTGGCTTGGGTCTGCAGGATGAACTCTCCCTAAGAACGCTGGGCTGTAAATCACAGGAGAGATTCAGAGCTGCTCTCCGACTGGTTCTTGGCTATCTCCCGAGCCCTAGCCTGGTGATTTCTGTAAGGCATTCTCTTTTTCCTGTAAGAGCCCATCAGAGTGAAACACAAATTATCTTTGCCTATTTGTCCTTACTCTTGCAGAACTCACGCAGACTGCAGAAGCAGACAAATAGGACCATCCACAAACAAGCAGCTTTCTCATGAAACAGCCAGCAAGTCTGCTGTTCTTATGGTGCAAGCAATGTTTATGGAACTTAGTCGTTAAATGGGATTTTCTTCGTAGGAAATGAGAGCCCCGCTGTGACACCATTATTCTGACTTTCAGCAGCCCAGTAATGTTCATTAGAAAAAATCCACAGTTTATGTAAGTTCAAGACACTGTGTAAGAACTTCAGGAAGTGGGTTCCGTTGCAGAGGTTTCTCAGGGCAGGGACCCAATACTGACAGAGCTTCTGCTACCACACAAAGTAATTGGGATGTTTCCAGACCATGGAAAAGAGATGCATGAAATATTGCTTGGGAGCTGAGTCCTCTGAGGACATGAGGGGTGATACTGCCAAGGGAATGTAGCTGCTTTCACTTGCCAGCTAGGATTTTTGGACATCAGAGGAATGACACTATCTTCTGTCTGTTGAATCAGCACTCTACATTTCTGTCCCACTGATAAGGAATGGAGGTTCTCTGGGAAAATATAGAAAGCCCAGAATATTAAAAATAATTGAAATCTCGTTTTCTTAGACCACTGTGAACTGTAGGTCACGGAATGGTTGAGCTATTCCCTTTTCTTCATCTCTTGTACTGTACACTGTTGCAGAAGTGTAGTTTAAACTGAAGGCCAGAGAGAACGACTGCTTGGATGAACAAAATTTCTGTTCCTGATTGCAAGTGAAGAGTGTTTACGTTCTGCCAGTGGCAGTAAATGTTCCTGAATGTTTCTGACAGAGGAGAGAAAAATATATGCAGAGGTGTCAGTGTCTAACCCATCCTGATTTCATATTTAAAACTCATTTTAAGTAGACCTTTTCATAACAGTTGTTCCAAGGCAGAGACTTAGATTAGGACAAATAGTCCTGCCCTGGTAAAAACCAAAGTACAGATACCCATTCTTGGTCCTTGCAGGGGTCTTCAGTAGCTGACAACAGGCTCAGTTGTTTGTGTGCTATTGTGCAGCTGAACATAGACCTCTTTTTATAAGAAACAAGCACTGCTTGTCAGTTGTTGATTTGACCACAATGGTTATGAAATGGATGTTACAAAATGAAGGCCCTTGAAGAATATTCTCYGCTGACCTGTGGTGCAGAGGACAGATCACATGGCAGTAGAATTTAACATGCATGATTAAGCACTGGAAAAAATAACCATGCAAAGAGACAGAGGTTCTCTTGCTTGATGTCTTCAACTCATGATCAGAAGCTGTTTTGGAAGAGGTGCTTTATTTCAAAATGTCATTGGGCTCTGATCAAGGAGATTTAGGTGAAATCTTCTTTCTCATGATATGTCAAAAGTAAAGTTGTATGAACTATATTTTTGGACTACAAGGTATAAGAAATATAAAACTATGTAAGCTTCAATTCATGCTGCACAAACTGTATGGCCTTTGAGGGCTGAGCTCTGAGCATAATTCTTAGCTTCTTTCTAAAAAACAAACAAATAAAAAAACCCATCCAGATCTATTTGATTGACTTTTCCCTGACTTCACCCACCAAACTGCAGAGCTAACTGATAGAAAATCCTTTAATGAAGGAGAAAGAATTCGTATGTGGCCATTAAACATTGAAAAGTAAATATTTTAAGAGCTTAAATCAGTTATGATTACAGAGCTTATCTGTGCACAGAGAGCTCATGGTGTTGTGTTTCCAAAGCTGAAACAGAAACACTTAGTGACTATTTTGTGGTGAGTGTGGAGCTCTTGGTGGAAGTGGTCCATCACACCACGACTGAGTCTGGGAGAGCTGAAACAACCTTTATAGTAAGAGTCCTCTGGCTGTTGAGATGTACCTATGGGGGAGCAACATGCTGCTCTTTCCAAATGTGTTTCTAGTGTCTCCACGTCTGTARTCATACAGGGACCTCTGATACATCGGGGCCAGCAGTGATCTCAGGGCTGCCATGTCCTGGGGAGCACTGGGATGGGTCGGATCCTGTGCAGAGCTCACGCAGTCTCACATCCTACAGTGGGGGCTGACAGGGGGCTGTAAGGAAGGCAATTTTTTTTTTTTTCAAATTAAGAAAAGAATTGGGGCTTTGCTGTTGTGGGTGGGATGGAACAGGCCTCTATGCAAGATGCTTGGGGTTAGGGGGCTAGGGAATGAACTCCTTCCCCTCGTGGGCCATGTACCCTAGCTAGAGGGAGGTACATGTATGTCTTCAAGTAGGACATGCTACAAAAGGTCATTGGACAGATTTACAAAATACCAATGGTCTTAAAAGCAGAAAGCACATGTCACCAGCTGGACACTCCTCCAGTGTGCGTCCAGGGGCTGGTTTCGTGCCCCATCAGCTGCTGAGGGGTGTGAGCATCCCTGGCAGAGGGTGCCGAGTGCTTCCAAAGGCCAGTGCTGACCTGGCTCACAGCTCCTTTCACCCTGCGATCCYGGGCCATGCTGTGCTGGGCAAAATGGGAGCTGCTGCCTCTAGACAATGCCTATTCTTGTAACAGATTAGTGAGGGCAGTTAGATCTTGAACTTGTTATTGTGCTCAAAACATTTATGATAAAAACAAGTTCCAGATGGGCTCAAGAGGGGTTGTTTTTGTCTTTACTAAATTAGAATGGAGAATTCCATGCCTTCGAGTTCCTCTGGCATTTATAGACAGGAAGCATGAATTACACACAACAATTTACTACAAACARAAGAGATGAACTCTGCAAAAACCCATTTATCCTCATGCTCATGTGCCTCGAGTTTTTTTCTTTGTTTTCTAACTCTTTGCTGTTTAGGTTTGCAGAAACTGAGACAGGAAGCTGTTGAGTTTCTGTCGCAGGGTTAAGCTTACTTGCAAACCAAAAAAGATACTGACATGTTTCTTAAAATGACACCCAGAAACAGAAGAAACAAAAACAGAGAAAAATAGGAGAGCCCAGTAATGGTCTAACACTGTGTATCCATAAAAACATGCTCTTTCAGGAAATTGGTATTTTTTTAATCAAAGCTAAATGAATCCACAGCAGCAAGTGCCCAATATGCACTAGCTCTTCATTTTCAGGRGCATTTTCTTCTGAACTGGTTTGTGAATTGCAAGAGTTTTGAGTGCAGCACATTACTATAGCTAAGCCTGCAGATGCAGAACTGGTATGTGAAACTGCATGGAAGAGAGAGTTGCCCTGGTACCATCATGTTTCAGTTCCTCCTGAGGCTGACTTAAGGAGAGATAATGATGGGACTTAATTAGCTGAGACTAAGAGTCTGGGTTTGCTTTTCTGAGGCTTTTAGTTGGAGTCCATGATTTTAAAATGAAACCATGTCTGTATCACTACAAAAATGTGCACTGAGAACTCAGCTATGCAACTAGGCTTATGTAAAGTGAAATAATTCCCAAAGCCCATAAAATGTGGCAAGGACTGTAATAAAGACAAAAGCTGCCCCTGGGTGCACTGTGATGCATGAAGTCAGCTTGGCTTGAACTCCAAAGGGAGTGAGATCATGGGTAGAAAGTGGCCTGGGAACTGGAAGTGTCACTGAGATTTGTCTGGCCTCTTCCAGTGCTAGATGGTGAGCTACTCGATGGATTTCATCATTTTCCCCCTCCATGAATCCTTAGGCAGAAACCTGGAGAAGTAGATCTCTCTAATTTTGGCTGGCAAACAAGGGAAAAGAAGAAAAATGGTAAACTGATGACATTTCTTTACATTTCATGCAGTCTGATTTGGACATAGTCCTGCACAGGGAGCGAGTGGGGTTGATCACTTTGGATTCTCATCTCTGTGGAGCTAGTTAGACTGAGATCCAGTATGACTTCTTTCCAGCARAGAGTCTCCAAATGTTCATCTCCAGCCTTGGTTCAAGCAAGGTAGGGCACAGGAGTCACRGTGCTTGAATTCAGCTTCACACTCAGCCCTTGCCTGCATACAGTGAAAGAACATAGGAGATCTCTAGTCTCCTATGCAGGGGAGCAGGATATCTCTCACTTAGGCATTCTCCTTTCTTTGAGTTGGTTGCAGCTCCCCTTTTGCTGGCAGCTGAGATGAAGGGTAAAGAGCCACAGGACCTTTGGACTGAAATAGCCACATGAATACAGGCAGCACTTTGCAGAGCTCCTGGCCCTGATAAAAAACCTTCTTTGCCCATAACCTTGGCTAGTCTCACCTGCTAGAGCTCTCACATCTGTCCCACCTCCCACCAAAAGCTTGTAGCAACAAACCCATTTATTAACGTTGCTGCCGCGCAAAGGCCGAGTTTCCCCCTCGGCTCCGTTCCCAGGCTGCCTCCCGGCGTCGCCCCTGCTCAGAGCTGTCGGGTCAGCGCGCTCTCAGCCCCGCGGCGCCCCGGTCTCCTCTGTGCCCACCTGTCTGTAGTCGTTTCCTCTCCTTCCCCTACTATGTTGCTTTAACCTCACCATCCCCTCGTTTTCCAGCTGGGTTTTATTCTTCATCAAACAGCAGTCAGAGTGGCRGTGGTGGAAAAGAGAAAGACTCCCTCCCCCACCGATGATATCATTTCCCATTAACCGCGGGGGCTTAACGAGAAATCTCAGGGCTCATTAAGAATCTGATGACAGTTTAACCTTCTTCTGCAGAAACCCAACACCAGACCCATCCCTCTGTCTGAAACCAGGGCGGTTGTAATGTTAGACCTGACTGCCGAGTATGGCAGACGGCTCGGGAAAGCATAATGGGCACAAGAGTAAAGGATGCCAGAAGGTTTATTTAGACCTTTATCAGCTCTTCCCTTCAGAGAGTGTTTTGTAACACGTTCGATGCCGCTGCGGGCAGCCGAGCGGCTCTGCTCTCTCCGTGAGAGCTCAGTGGGAACCCCGCTGCCGTTCCCCAGGGCCTCCCAGGGCCCTGGCGCCTCCGGGCTCGTTTCGGTGGTCTCCGGCTGCCTGGGTGCCCGCCGCACGCCCCGGGGAAGCTCTGCGCGAGCCGGAGCCGAGGATTTCGGGTGAACCCCGAGAGCCCCAAGCCCCTCGTGTTTTGCTGGGCCGGGGGCCGGCTGCTCGCTGCAGTAAGCCGCCCGGACAAACCGGCTCCTC